>NC_142755.1:4158750-4466875 GCF_051943395.1 Hippocampus bargibanti
CATACCAACGTCTTTGAAGTGTACATTTGACATTTCACCCCACCAAATTTTTGTCCTGGTTAAGTCTTCCGTCATCGGAACTGGCAGCCGGATATCCAAAGTGCGTAGTTTGGCAGTAGATAGCAGAGACTGTTTTTGGCTAATTAGAGCGGGGAGCTTTTGTGGCGCCATCACTTGTCATCCGGTTCAATTAGAAATGCGAACAAGTGGGCATGCTAGCAAGAACCTGAAAGAGTGTTATTCGGGGGGGTGACCTACAAATGCTTTTGGCGCATGTGTCTGTCACTGTTGCATATTTGCATTTTTCTCTTTGAGCTTTAAACAGCACGCGGGGGTTATAAATATGAGTTGGGGGGGGGGGGGGACAATTGCATTTGTTTTGCACTGCAGGGGCGGGATTAAGCTAGCTATTGTTTGCTGCCATTGGATGTTTTTGTTCCTTTTACGGCGCTTTCGACGCTAACCCCTGTTACGCCCCGCTAGCAACGCTTCGTAAGAATTTCTAGCAATACTATGAGGATATTTGGGGGTAAATATGTGACACTTTTTTTTGTCGGCGACGATCACACATGTTTGTTTTTGCTAGTGTGGAGAAAATTGTGTCGTTTTTATGTCGGAATTCCAATATAAAATTAGTGTCAGGTTGTGCCGGCATTTTCTGCTTCGAGTGGAGCAGTATAAAAGTGACTCTCCGTGTTTATTATTGAAGGCAAAGGTCACGAAATGAAACGAAATGTCACCAAAGATATGCAAGTGGCGAGCCGAGGTACAAAAAAAGTCATCTCACAAAATGGCCGGCGCGGAAATATATGTAAATAAAAACGCAGGGATAATTACGGCAGGGTATGGGTTCTCAATGGTGGGCATTTTCTTCAGTTATATGGTGGAGGGGGTGGGGAGGGCGGCAAGGGGTGGGTTGTCACATAAGCCAGCCACTCTTGTGATTGCCCAAGTATTTAGAAGGCGTGATGATTATTGAGGAGATGCTTCTGACAGGCATACTTATCGCGCCGAAATAAGTCGCATTGGACTGCTTGGAGGGAGGGGGGTAGGGGGGTGCGAAAAA
Organism: Hippocampus bargibanti; assembly: GCF_051943395.1. Lineage (NCBI taxonomy): Eukaryota > Metazoa > Chordata > Actinopteri > Syngnathiformes > Syngnathidae > Hippocampus > Hippocampus bargibanti. The sequence goes on from NC_142755.1 coordinate 4,159,817, forward strand.
GGAGGAGTGGAGAGAAGAAAGAGGGGAGGGAGATGGCATCATTGAGAGAGAGAGGGAGAAAAGAGCTGCAAGGAAGAGGGGGGGCACTTTGAGCCTAGTGTTTGACTCGAGCGGCGGTGGTCGCGGTGACGCGCGCCTAACATGCAGCGGAGAGCGTCGTCCGTGGGCATCACCTGCGCGCCTCGGAGAAGCGCGCCCGCGCGTCAAACGCTCAGCGACGCCGACGAAGGCAGACGGCGAGGGGGCTGCGTCGCGGAGGGAGAGCCAGAGGCGGCTAAGAAACGCCAAACGATGGGCATCCAGACCGTTTTTGGAGTCGCCGCGACGCACTGAATGTTTTGCTTTTTACTTCGCTTGGACTAACGCTTTGGATTGCTTTTGTTTTTAATGCTGCATCGCAAGACGGTGTGATTTTTGTGAGTTTCAACCTCCCCCCACCCAACCCCGCCACTTCGCCTACACCTCCCCCGTCCTCCCCCAGTCAGGATGCAGCTGCTCCGAGTTGCGTGGGCACTAACCGGAGCGGCGATCTGCTGCTTCCTCATCCTCCTCATCCACTCTCGTCTGCTCGCCGAAGGTAAACACCATCAAGCCACTCAAAAGTATCCCGCCAGCGTCGGGACGGCCGAGCGAAATTTGCATCATGATGACGCTCGCGAGCCGCATTCGGGTTGACTTGAGTTCCAACGGGGGAATCAAAAGACGTGACAGAACGGCTGTGTGCAGATTTATTTATTTATTTATTTATTTTTATTTTGTATTTATTTTTGTGTTGTTTATATTTATGTATATTTATTTATACATGAATCTATTTATTTATCTGAATATATTTATGTTGTATTTATTTGTATTTGTATTTTTATTTATATTTAATTATTTTTATTTATTTGTGTATATTTGTTATTTATTTTTATTTTTTATTCATATTTATTTATATTTTTGTATTACTTTGTATTTTGTATTTATATTTATATTTATTTATTTGTGTATATTTATTTTATATTTTTCTTTTATTTAGATGTATTTATTTTTATTGATTTGCATCTATTTATTTATTATTTGTTATTATTTTTATGTATGTCCATTTATTTATTTATTTATTTATTTATTTATTTATTATTATGTATTTTTATGTGTTTATTTATTTTAATTATTAATTTTTTAAAGCCTTCTCAATAGATGGCACTAGAGACTAGCTTTAGGTAAATACGGAGGTCAAGTCACGTTACCCTTCTGTTTTCCACTCTCATGAACCCCCCCCCCCCCACCCAACAAGGTTGAATTGCAATTAAGATCACCGCCGTTATCACTTCCATCCCCTACACCCCAATATCCCCCGCCCGGCCGTTTTGAAAAGCCGTCACATCGCCACCGCCGGCGCGTCCACGCCGCGCGAGTGGGCACAGCCCACAGATGCGCCACAGCAGGTTTGTGGCTGGGCTGAGAATGGATTAACGGGATTCGATTGATTAGGTTCTTTTTTTGTGTGTCGCGGGATGAAAGGCCGATCAAAGTCAAACGTTTGCTGCACTTGGTGAACCTGGCGGCCAATACAAAGCAGTTAATACTCTCAATGGTGGAGCTCAGGGCAAACTGAGGTGTTTTTTGATTTATTTTGCTGCTTTTCAAGCGTGCTAATCGGTACCGGTAAGCAAATATTCAGATCAGACACTCTCCCGTCCACGACTACGAAGGGCTTGGAGACCAGCCAGCATCACCCAAAGAGCCAAAATGGAAGACAAAATAGAGTTGAGGATTTTTTTTTGTGCTGGCACGCTTCCCCCAAAGCGTCTTAACATGTTGTGACACGCTAGGGGTCAAAAGAGCATCGCGCGGCCACTTCGGAGTTGTACAAAACCCGTCGCCCGGGGCCAGCGTAATGTGAGGAAGCGTCCCAAGACTCATTGGCGACGTCAGCTTGGTATTTGTGACCTTCGACGTAGTCACGATGTGCCAGATAGTCATCTTTGTTTGTAAAGTTGACGCCAGCTAGCTTGAAGCGTGACGGATGATACAATGAGCAAGGTCAAAAACGTCAAAGCAAATTCAAAGTGAGGGTATTCAGACCCGATGTCACACATTGGCTCATCGGAATATTTGCCGACACGCATTTTTAAACGTACAACCCTGCTAGCCTACATCTGGAACTAGCACTACGATATCATTGACTCGACTACCCCTTGTGTACCTACGGCGACTTCCAGTGGCCAAAATGACGCAAAGCCTTTGACACTGCTTGACCCAAATGTGCCCGAGGCTCTGAACAAAACCACCACACGACACCTAACCAACTCCACTTCGCTCCGTATGTGCAAAATCAAAACCGAGACGGGTTGCTCGGTGTATGAATACAAATCTCTCTCTCGCTTTTGGACCTTTACACCTCAACCTTGTGGTTTTTAGGATCAATAACCGAGGGTGTCTGGCAAGTAGGACGCTTTGACAATTGAAGGAGAAATGATATGCGGCTGAACGCGCAGTCAACTTCTCATTGGAGCAGATGCCATTTTTAAAAAAATGGGGGGAGGTGGGGGTGTATAACTGAAGTGCGGAGCTGCTTTGGGGCTTGACGAAAACGGAGATGAGAAAGTAGTCTGGCGCAGTTTTGCTGGGGATTGTCTTTGTTAAACCCAACGAGTAAAAAGGGACGCTTATTTTGACATTACTCGAAATCTTTTAACTCATTCGCTGCCAGACAATGTGCAAAAATGTGTGCGTTCCAGTGCCAGGGTTTTTGTCATTGTCACTCCAATTCCAAGACCCATAGAATATTCATTTTTTAGGGCGATATAAACATTCAACGCAGTCCAAGAAACCTTACACTCTCTTCTTTCAACAGAAAAGAGAGAGTTAATTCCTCACTTATATGGGTATGGAGTTATCTGAGCTTGAAATGGGGGCGGATGTACAAAATACAATACATGTTGATTAATATAGCGCTTTAAAAACAGCTGAAGCTGGAACAAAGCGCTAGCATGGAAAAAAGGCAAATGCCGCCCCCTCGTGGAAGGGAAAAACATTGCCAGAGGTCTGCCCAGCGCTTTATCGGCAACTCCCGCAAGAAAAAGGGCAGAGAGTAGCGGCGGTGTTTTCAAAGTACCGTATTTTCTGGAATATAAGACGCACCTTCAACTAATGACATTTAAAAAAAACAACCTTTTCCATACATAAGGTGCACCGCATTATAAGGGGAGCCTTCAACGAATGACATATTTTAAAATGTTTTCCATACATAAGGCGCATGGTAATATTTTGAAAAAAAATATTTTCTTTTAATATACGGTAATCAAACTTTCAAATGACCTCCACGCGTCGGGTGACCAACATTTGGATGGACTTTTGGGTCTAAACTCAGGGGATCTCAGGTATTTCACTCGCTGCATTGATTACAGGACAGTATACACAAAGAAGTGTGTACAATTGCACCCTGTTTTCCTAAAGTCCTATTGATTAGGTTTTGGCAGCTCGGTGGGACAATAAAAGACAACCAGGACGGACGTTTGCCGCTAATGAAAAGCTACTAGCCCTCCCAGTTCGGACCCGTACGGGTCGCAATATTGAGAAATAGACGTCGACCTATCTCGCTAGCTACCTATTAGCTATCTAGCTAGTTATCTATTAGCCATCGATTAGCTAGCTAGCTAGCTTTCTATCTATTTGAGTTACTTCCGGGTTGGGTGAACGCTGGCGCGTGTGGCTGCCGCTGCTCACCCAAAGAAAAACTTATTATGTGACTGTAAAGCGACCCTGAGAGTTTTGAAAGGCGCTTATAAACGAAATGTATTAATATTATACTTCGAAGGACAAATTGCCGATTGAAGAGCATCAAAATGGACCCTGTATGGGTTTTATTCATGCGCAAAAGCCTCCAGACTATCGATTCCACGCTAGCGGAGTGCGTTCCGTCCACGCCTCAACGGAGGAAATGGCGGGTGAGAAGTGTGCTTAGCCCCCCGCTTACTTTCAATTTGGCACTTTCCCGCCGTGCCAAAAGGTTATGACGAGGTCCCCCCGCCCCCGCCTTGACGGTCGATCAATCGCCGCATCTCTGTTCATCTCGCTAATCGATAGCTAGTTAAGGGGGGTTTGAGTACGCAGTCATTTGAATGGATTTAGAAACATTTTTTTGGGGGGGCCGTTGCAAAGACTCGTTCCCCCCCCCCCCCCGAGGACCCTCCTCCGTGCCGTAAATGTGGCGTCGGCGATAACAAGTTCGGTCACGCTTTATGGATCGAACGCGTGGGAATTTTTTTTTCTGCGACAGAAATCCAGGATTCATATGTGACGTGAGTTTGGCGATGGCCCACTAGCTAACCTTGGAATAAAAATATTAGAGTGAAATGGCATGTTTCTTCTTTGGCAAAACTAGTGGAAGCTTTATCGATTCCAACAAGCACGGCCACTTGCTTTGTCTCGCCCGTCAGATCGTGTCGAAAGCAATTTCATAAAGATCATTATTTTCTTTCTGGGGCTTACCTCGCTGCTAAAAAAAACATCTCCCTAACCTCCACCTGGCTGACTTTTGTCGCCCACTTATTTAGCTCTGACAGAAAACGAATGGAAAGCAAACTGCAATTAACGGCAATTATATCATGAAAACTCACAAATGTATGCTAGCCGCATTGCTAACAACAGCTAGTGCCTCTCAGAGTTTTCTCAACATCTGCCAAAATTATTTGAATTTAATAAATATATATATTCAGCAAAGGGAATATGCTGGCATGGCATATTTGCTGGACAAGAAATTATAGCTCGCGCGGCGCTACCTAAACTAGGCGTTAATATCACATGCAATGAGTTGAAGGGAAGTCAGAATAACGGGATTAAATAATAATAATCCATTTCAGTTCTAAGCGCCAATCAGAACTCTCAAGGTCACTTTACAGTCACAAGATGATGTTTTTCTGTGGGTGAGCAGCGGCAGCCACACGCGCCAACCCAGAAGTCAATAGACAGAAAGCTAGCTAGCCAGCTAGTAGATAGCGAATAGATAGCCAACAACCCGGAATAACTGAAATAGAGAGAAAAGCTAGCTAGCTAGCTAATAGCCAGTTAATAGATAGCTAGATAGATAACAGGTTAGCAAGCCACCTAGATAGCTATATAGCTAATAGAGAGCTAGCTATATAGCCAGTTAGCGAATACACTGAATGTCACTAATTAAAAGCTGTGGCATTGACTGGACACTTCAATCATACAAACGCACACACAAACACCGCAAGACCAAACGCAACGCGAAATAAACAACCATGTCAACAACAACCGAGGCTTATGGATTGTCCACGAGCTAAATGCTAAATGCCCAACCACCAAGCCAATCGTTCACGTATGCTTTCAACAAACACACGCATGTGATATTTATAATAATAATACATATCATTTATAAGCGCCTTTCAAAACTCTCAAGGTCACTTCACATATATTCTTTATCCTCTGTGAAAAACAAACAGGAATTGCGATCAAAATGTCAGATTGTCACGACACAGTGTGGATGCAACGAAATGAAGACATTGGCGGCCATTTAAGTGATGTTCAAATGTCATCGGGCCGCCAATAACTGTCAACTCCTCGTCAGCCGCCCCATGCGAGAGCATACAAACAACCGGGGCCGTGGCACTTTGCCGTTATTTCAGCGTCGATGTGCCGATATCGCCTGTGGAGAACCAACTGCGCCTGATGGCTAACGGAGTAGAACCCCGCCCCACTTGCTTTTTGGCCTAGGTAGAAGCCATCTTTTTTGCGCAAATTGCCTCCCTAATTGATGGACTTTGACTGATTGCAGAGCTAGCATCTTGTGTGCATTTGAGTATGCCTGCTTGCGTGTGTGTGTGTATACACGCGTGTGGTGGAGCATGGGCAGAGGAAGGAGGAGAAATCCGTCAGCGGCTAATGAAATAATTGGCACTGAGCACCACACTGAAACACACACACACACACACACATATTCCTGTTTCAATGTTTTTGTGAGGTCTGGGTAACTCCAGATAACTAGTGAGGACGAACCATTCTGAGAAGTTTAGAGAAGAACTAGTGTTACATTTGAGCACTAGATGTCCCCCTAACTGCATTTCCCACTTCAACTTCTATAAAAAATAAAGCAATAAAAAGTGGACTTGATACAGAAATAACAGCAGGAGTGAGGTCTCTGAATGGGTACATTCAACGTCCTCACTCTTGTGGTGAATTTGGTGGAAATATTTTTTTTTTTTTTGCAAAGACGTGCAACACGCACGGATGCTCGCGAAGTACAAATGGCGGCGAGTAGAGGAACTTGGCCGACGACGGCAGAAAACGAAGGAACCAAGGCGGCAGAGTGCGGGCAGGCGGTGGCGGCAAATGAGGCAGAAGAGGAACAGAGGGGTAAAAATGTCAAACCAGAAGAAGACAAGGCGCGGTAACGCGGGAGGCGCTCTCTCTCTTTCTCGCTCGCTCGGGAGCATCTTGGCCTTGGCCCCTAATCAAGTGGCCATGTGAGCCTTTAAAAAAATGCATTCAATAAAGCGACGGACGACGGAAGAGAGGTCAAGGGGAGTCGTAGGGTGCCGCAAATGGTTTCCGCCCTGTTGGAAATTAAGATTTGTTGTGGGGGAGGGTCGCCGTGGCAACATCGATAAGCACCTGGGAGGAATGAGGGGGGTTGCGTCTGTTATTTCCATCATAAACACCAAACGACTGAGTCATGAGAGGTCACCAGGTGGGCCAATTTCAATGAAATGGTCCGGAAACTATTTACTTACGACAAACCATCTGCTCATTTAGCTCATCTGCGCTAGTGACATGCGAAAATATGACATCGCAATCAAAACGGCTCTGATAGGACGATTCTAAAATACATTTTGAGAAACATTGTATGACGCGAATTGGCTACCATGTTGCTACTTGAGGAATGAACTACTGCCGCCATAAAGTTTGCGAATCGCTAATTTCGAACAAAATGAGTCATGCATTACCTTCCCCTTTACTGCTTAATATGTCATGCTACAAGCGTCGCACAAAAAAAAAAACGTTCCAACAAGGTGAAAGGTGAATTCCTAATGACACGTCGCACCCGCTGCCTGTGCGCATTTTAATCACTCCCCTCGTTAATGCGGAAAGCCTAATTGCACTGGAGTCACCAAAGAAAATGTAAAAAAAAATAAAGAAAAGGGGCCGGGTTACGTAACATTTGGCTGGATTCACACAAATTAGCATTGATTCCAATGAAAATAACATAGGCTAGCGTACCGCACACCCCGCGCTAGCCGGCGGTGCGCTTTAAAGATGATACAGTGACTCCCCGCCTTGATTATCTCCCCCCCTAGCGCAACGAATAGATCCCCTGGACGATGCCACGCAAGTAACGTTGGATTGAGAGACAAGGAAGCGCTAATAAGAGCGACGACAACGCCTACGCGCTAGCTATGGTGGATTTCCAGATAGGGAAGAATGTGAAGGACCGGCGGCCAAGCTCCACGTTTAATTGCGACGGCTAAAGCAAAGCGAAAGGGAAAAGACAGCAGCGAGATGTCTTTGGATGAGTAAGAAGCAATCGATAGGTCGCTAGCCTTCTTTGGGCGTTGCGCTCCATCGACTCATTTCAACGTATCGGAAAGCGCAAAGAAGAGAACATCCCCACCCCACCCCCCACCCACCCCCGAGGTGCGTTTTCTAGCGAGCAGAAGAGTTTGATTTAAGGTCTGTTGTAAAAAGCGCGTAAAATTCGGCTGTCCTCGGGGTGCCTGCTGGCTACCGTAGCGCGGGATAGTAGATCACAAGGTCGCGATCGATCGGGAGGAAGAGAGAACAAAACGAAAGGTTGATGAAATGTGGTGGGCGATGATGAGCGCGGGGTGATGAATCGCGCATGACATTATGTCGCCATTTGATAACATTCGAAATTTAGGCAGCGCTGGTCAGACCTCTGTTCATGTTTTTTCACTTCCATGAGGAGGCAGCATTTGCGCTGTGTTACAGCTTCAGCTATTGTTAAAGCCCTACATACAGTAAATCAATACGTATGTATTTTATTGTATTTTGTATTTTATTTTGTACAGGCGCCCCCATTTCAAGCTCAGATAACACCAAACTGATATAACTTGGGAGTTTCTCATGAAAGAAGAGAGTCTAAGGTTTCTAATGCTGTATTGATTGTTTATGTAGTCCCAAAACTCAATATGGTGTGGGTCCAGGAATTCAAGTGAGAATGACAAAAACCCTGGCACGGGAGTGGACACATTTTTGCACACCGTCTGGCAGTGAATGTGTTTACATATTTACTGGTCGCTATTCTTGCGCATCCGCAGTTTCTTTTTCATAATATAATTAAATAATCAACTGACTTCATTCAAATGAGTAAATATTGTGGTTTTTTGTGATACATATTAGATTAGATCAAATTAGATGATGGCATCATGATTAATTGATTATTCAATCATGTGAATTGTCCCGTCGGCCATTTTATTTTCCTGCTCGGACACACAAACAAAATATTCACGATAAACGAACGGATGAATCCAAAGCGGCCCATCGATATTGTATTTCGCTACCTGGTTCGGGCTATGCTTCTCCTATTTGGATCCTTTGAAAGCAGCCATATTGGGCTAGCGCAATTTTCGTCTTTTTGTTTCTCATACGCCACTAAAATCGATCCGAAATGCAACCAACAAGCCCTTCGCTTCCATCATGACACTTTTTCAGGGACCAAAGCTAATTTTGGGGAGTATCAAATCAAATCGTTCGCCCCTACAAATCGGTTACAAATAAAACGTACACGCCACGCGGCACCAAACTATAGCGAACTCGCCTCGACGTGGGCTTTAGAGCGATCGACCAGTTTGTTAAAAGTCGTAGCCATTTCATTTGCATCTGTAAATGATGGCCAAGCGCCGCCTGGTAATAACAGTGGCCGCCTGATGTTGAAGCAAATGAATAATTTATGGTTTATGCCGCACCGAAGTGAGCATATCGTCTCCATTAAAGCGCACTGACTGCGTGCGTGCGTGCGACGCCTTCTAGCCCCCCGCTGGCTTTATTACTAATGCACACACACACCCTCACAAATGTAGAACTTCCTCTCCGTAGCTGACATGCAACATTTCTCACTTTCTTTTAAAAACGTTAACCTAGCGTCCTTATTTCTACCTTCTTTTGTTATGCTAAATGCTATATTGAGCGCTACTATCTCCTCTGAAGGAGCAGACGGTGTTAACAAAAGGAGCCGAGAATGCAGGATGGATTTCAATGCCGTATTCTTCCTGGCGTATTTTTAAAATGTATTTTTTTAATGTTGTGACCGCATCACCATCAGGCCCTTGTCATCCTGCTGTTTGAGCACCTTGTGTACGGTCATGTCGTTTGATTTCGCTCTCCTGGATGAAGTGTGAGTGGAATGTCTTGCTCTCATTAAAATGGTGCAGGTGTTGGGGGGGGGTTCATTGTATCAAAAAGAAGCATGTGGAACTGTGGGGAGGCGGCGGGGGCTGGGGGTGAACGCGACTTGATTTTTGTCACATTTTAATTGTCTTTGACATTTGTTGAGGGGAATGTTGACATCAGCCGCCTGCAACCAAGTTAGTCGAGTGCAAAGTATTCCAGAGTGACTCACGTGCATGACAAATGAACTTTAATTAGCCCCCCCCCTACCTCTCGCATATTTTGCTCAGAGTTCATCCGAATGCGTCACCTTCGGATTTGAAGTTAATGCAGGCGCACCGCAGAGGTAGACCCCCTGCTGTCGGATTGGTTTTGCCGTGTTAATAGCTACTTTGTGATAGATGAAATGCCATTTCAACCCCCCTTCGCATCCTAATAAAAATGGCTACTTTTAACTTCTCTAGGGCATGACTGAAAAAAACAAAAATAAAAAGACAAAGCAACAAGTAGCATTGTCGCTAATATGGCAACAAACGTGCAGCTTTTGCTATCTTAACAGCAGATTGAACGTCTAAAACGGGTGCACACGGTCAAATGTATGCACAAGCTCCGCCCCCCTCCTCGTCATCATCATCATCCCATAGCTAGGTTATCCCCTCCATCATCATTATCCGCGCACCAGCTCGTAAATCTACCGGCAGATAGCTGCGCTCCGGTGTCCTGATGCATATTCATAAACCACGCTTGGCTAAATATTCATGAAGCAACGTCTGGCCAAAGCTGCTCCCATCGTGAAATAGAAGACGCACTTTGCCTTTTTACGGCCTTGTTTTCTCTGCAACGTGGAGAGAGGCTAAGGGGTGATGTATTTGCATGTCTCAAGGAGAATTGCCGCGTACAAGTTAGCCTTAAACTCCGCGGACCACTTCACCGGGGGCTACTAGTCTCCTCCCGGGGATTTTCTACGTCCTACCCTCTCGAAATTGTACAGCAGTTTGTTACTGGTGGTGAAAAATGAGGCGAGTAACAACTTTTGAAAGGTTTATTTTACTGCGATGGTGCACATAGATCATGCTTTGGGCCAAAGATGACATATTAGCATGCAGATTAGCCTTCCTACAGAAATAAGTAAATTGAGCCCATTTTCTAAACTTAGTTTCTAATCAGTCATTCGAGCCGAACAGGATTTCCCCAATAAAGTATCACTGATGGCACCCGAAAAGCTAATTTGTAGCAGCATTAGCGTGATGCAACAGCCCCAAAAAATAAGCACTAAAAATCAAAGGGGTACGGCAACATAGCATAGCTAGCAAGATTGGATTGTAGCATAATTTTGCTAATATCTCCACCCTAGCTGTCTCCAGTCTTTGACCTCTCACAAGCAGGCATTAGTGTCTTGTACAAAGACCCGTTACTACAAAAACGGCAAAGGAATTGGTTTTGGTGGCCAAGAAGGCCATTTCTTGCATCACAATCACATTACTGAAAAATCAGAGGGATACGGCAACATAGCCTAGCTAGCAAGATTGGATCGTAGCATCACGTTGCTGATATCTCCACCCTGGCCGTCTCCAGTCTTTGACCTCCCATAAGGTATTAAGTACGACTGATGGCACCCAAAAAGCTAATTTGTAGCAGCATTAGCATGATGCAAAGCCCCCCCAATTATTTTTATTAAATATGCTTTCGACAAACACACCTGTTGGCAGAACTTAATGCATTTGCACGCATCCCGATGGAGCGCAAACCATCTGTCACATGAGGATATCAGGTTATGTAAGCCTTCAAGAAGTAAAGGTTGGGCTCATAAGACTGAGGTAACGGGACTGTAACCCAATTATACGTGCTGGGCATATCTTGCCTTTAGGGAATTCTTCTATTAATGTCCTACTTCACTACTGACACCTAATGTGCTTTGATTTTAATGTTGTTTTTGCACGTTCATATCGACTGCAGCCTTCTATAGGACATATACACCAAATTAGCCTGCTTATACACTGTGTCTTTACATTATTTTTTATACATCCAAAGACAATATGATGCTAATGATGCCTTGTAACAGCCGGTTGAGGGTCCACAGTGTTTCGTGTGGTGGTGATGACATCTTGAGGCTTAACGCCATCGTAGGAAAGCATATCACATAATTCTTTAGCCGTAGCCTATTACATACAAGAGTCTGTTCCCACAAGAAGGTAATAGGGTCTTGTACAAAGAAACGTCAACCCAATAAAAACGGCAAAGGAATGTGTTTTGGTTGGCCAAGAAGGTCGTTTCTTGCATCACGATTGCATCACTGAAAAATCGGAGGGATGCGGCAATGTAGCATAGCTAGCAAGATGGAATTGTAGCATCACATTGCTAATATCTCTGCCCAGTTTCTGACCAAATGTTCTTCAACCGCGCTGTTCATCGTTAACAAAGACAATCGTCCAATGCTAGCAGACATAATCTAACATTAGCATTGTAAACAAGCCAGCGTTAGCATCTTTTAACCTGCCACATTTCTGCGACATTTCAACACTCCACATGCACCGGAATACTTTCAAACTGGTTCTCCAGGGACAAAAAGGCTCCCCATGGTCACCGTAGCCTCAGCCCCGCTTGTTCTTTTCGTAATTAAAAAGGAGCGGCACTGTTGTGTAAGTGACAACAAATGGATCACGTTTGACAGCCTGTCACTGTGTTTTGACAGCTGCACGTCATCGCATCCTCAACTCGGCAGCAGGTGCTCGCCCCCCTTCTGCGGCTTCTTTGCGCAGCCCGTCGCTCCAAACAAACGTGCCACCTTTTGGGTAATTTTGCCTGCAGATGATCGCAAATGCATCCTGGTCCGCGTGCGGATATGCATGGATGATAATCCCGCCCTGACAATGCTTTGACACAAGATGGTGGCTAGGTGCGTCATTAGCGTGTCGACTGTCAGCGGCATTATTGATGATTCGGGAAAAAAATGGGCTTTTGTTCACGAGAGATCTAATCTGGTTGACTCGAATAGCCAAATGACAGCAAAATCTAACTTGGAATGCTGTCTTGTGCTTAAATTCTGATCGATTATCAGATTTTCAAGCCAAGCTGGTAGACCAAACTATTCTCAGTATTTTTATTATCGTATCTCTATATTATGGGTTTTGACAAATAGTGTGCGGGTCCGGAATGGATCCATGGGGAACACCATTTTCATCTAACGACAGGCAGACTTTGCAATACACCCGTTGTAGCCAAATCCCATTAGCAGAGCTGTATGTAATATTTAGCCTAGCGCTTAGTAACGATTGACTTTGGTCTCTTTTGATCCAACAGAGCGAAACATCCTAAAATTTTAACGCCTCACCAACTGCATTCGAGGTGACGCCGCAATGCCAACTGGTCCTTTACATGCCGGTAATACAACAATGACGACTTTGGCCTCGAATTGACGCTTGGCTACCAGACTGGGGGAAATGAGAATATAAAGTAAATACTCAGTTCATACACTTGTAATGTGACATAGCCATGCGTGCTAAACGAACAGATTTCCTGATTGTCGCGTAGTTTACGCTATACGCACATTTCGAAATAAGGGTCTCTTATACGACATTAACACAGCGGTTAGCTTAACCCCAACTGTTAGTGCCTAATAACGCCGCCATGTTCCGCATCGGGATCCCTTTTCCACTCGCGTCAAATTAAAGCACAAACCGCACCTCATCTCCCGAGCCACTAAAATTTTAACCTTGCTGCCAACTTTTTTTGTTTCTAATGGCACATTCTGTCCTATCTGTTGACGCCCGCCAACGCGCGCCGCTGCTGAGTCGCGCAATCTGTATTTATGGAGGTCAATCATCTAATGGACTGTTTTAAATATGTATAAAAGTGTTAAATCTGTCCACTTTAATTTACTGGGAGATGCCGAAGACCTCCCTTGCACTGTACTCATAAAGTTCCAGGAGAGGCGCTTACGAGGACTATTTTGCAAGCGAGAACCGGGGGTTGCCTCCTATATTTACCGGGGGGGCCTCGTGAATAATTAAAAAGCGGAGGACTGTCATCCTTTTTTTTTTCATGGCGCTAGGGTCACGGAACTCTGGACTATTCTTGGAAAGGAAGCAAGCTCTATAGCTCCTGGCGCAACAAGTAAACGATTCTTTATCGCCAGAGATAACGGTAACCACAACATATCACAGACCCCACTGCTGATTTTATTAAACGCCGCCGTCGTGAACGTTCCCCTTTGGCGAGTAAAATGAAAAACGAATGGCAAATTACCACCATCCCCCCCACTCGTAATGGCTCTGAGATATGGCAATTAACTACCTGCAGTGCCACAAGGTGTAGTAAATCCAGGAAGGATATGAAGTCAATGTTTGAGGACAAAAAATAGAGGAGGGGTATTCGAAATTGAACTGGAAAGAAGAAAGACGACTCAGAAGTGTGTATGTGTGTTTTTTATGTGCATCTTTATGGGCCAGCTGAGCGGCAACACAGAGGCCAAGTTAAACGAAGGGGGACGGGGGGGATTAAAGGCAGCGCCGGGTCCTGCAGCCTCTGTATTCAATCAGCACACTGGACCACACCTCAGCTTGAATGCTGATGGGACTGCAGTGAAAGGAGCCATGCACTCAGCAGCCACTCCCAGACAACAAACACCGAAGAAGCGCATCTAGCCAGTTGACTTTTTCCACGAAATCTCCGTTTGCGTCGCACGCGTGCCGTTTTGCTGAACTGTAATAATTCCATTTCATTCTTTATTCATGTAAACTGGAACCGCTCGAGGTTTAAAAATCATTCTGGTGGGCATACGACTATTTTCAAAGAAGGGAAAAGTCTGGCGCATTATTTTCAGTTCGCAAGCGCGTGGCCTTACGCCTGCTAGCAAGCGCTAAGGGAGAGCTAGCCAGTTTTAATTGCATGGAGAGCGGTGGAAGTTTCAACCTCTGGCCGCTGTACAAAAATTCGCCGGTGTGAGCGAGTCTCTGTGGTCTGATGTTTGCCAGCAAATTCGCTTCCTGCATTTTAACACGCCGACTTTTACTCAACGTTGCTACACAGGCTAACATCGATCGCTACCCCGCTAGCCCGAAAGATTCGCCATGTTTCAGACTTGAACGCAATTCCTCCAGCAGACATTTTTGAATGCAAAAACCGTGGCAGTGCGATTCGTTGTATTAGGACATATTTTCATTGATTTCTATTTTATTTTATATTTATTTTTTGGGTGAACTTGGCTTGGCGTCCCCCAGGGTTCAATGCCAAGACCCATTCAGTTCACCCACTACATACCCCCTTTTTGAATCATATTATACAGCACCGCATCTCCACTACCTGAACATACCGGTTAAAATATATGTCGACAAACTCCTCCCTTAAACTCTAAGTACTTTTGCATTATAATCAGCTCAAAGTGGCGGCTGATTACGTAGCCACGAGCAGAGTTTTGACACAGAGTTACCTGTAAAGCAACGCATCATAAAAGGAGAGAGGATAAAACAGCTGAAGGTGATCCAAATACATTTGTAGAAAGTGGGTCAGGCTACGACTGTACTGCAGTCAAATAGAATGAGCGTTCACAGATTCAGACGGGTTCGGGCTTCTGGCTAAACAAACACACACATTAAAGAAAGGGGAGAAAAAAAACGATGCTAATCACACAAGCAGGAAATGGAACAAAAACAATAACCAGCGACTAAAGTTGTCTTGTTTTTTAACGCCGAGAGGAGCGGAAACAGCTCTGTTGGTTGAAACGTAGCCTAGCATTTTATTCCCTGTGTCGTCAGGCTGAGGTCGGTGTGGCTCAACATGACCAAGTCAGCTTGTTGTCGTCACCGTGTGGTGGCCTTAAGCGGCGGCTGCATTTTATTTATTTTTTGCCTCTCAAGTCTGCGCGACTGCAGGAACATAAAACCCTTTCTTAGTTCAGGGTGACAGTGAGCGCCTTGCAGTGGTGGCCCGTTATATCCTGCAAGGCCTTCTCTGCTGCCCTAAAAATATCTGAATCACAGACTAATGTGAATTATATTTCCTCAATGAATTCTTATTAACTAATTCCAAATTGTCTTTCAGCCTCAGGGCCTGCAACACCTTCTCTGCTGGCCTAAAAAAATATCTCAATCACAGACTAATGTCAATTATATTTTGTCCATGAATTCTTATTAAATCATTCCAATTGTCTTTCAGCTTCAGGGCCTGCAAGTTCTTCTGTGCTGGCCTAAAAATATCTGAATTACAGGGTGATGTGAATAATATTTTATCCATTCATTCTTATCAAATAATTCCAAATTGTCGTTCAGATTCCTTTCATTGCTTTTCCCCTGTTCCGCCTCTTCCAGATGTGTGTTTTCGTATTTAAGAATTTAACCAATCACATTTCAGCCATCATTTGTTACCAGTTCTGCAGGCCCTGGCGCATAAAATAAGTGTAGACGAAACTGTTGCTTTAACCAATCAGAGTTCGAGTTGGCAATTATTTTTGGCTAGTCACACGACTGGCTAGTGACTAGAGAATCATAGTATTGCTAGCCGTGAGTGATAAGCGCATACTGGCCAGAGCTAGCGCACTGTATCGGTAGCAAGCTGCATAAGCAAATATATTGTTGTTTTGATTTAATAGCGGTTTTGTCAACCCACAATGGCTGAAGGAGAGGAATACATTTGGTTTGCGGATTTACTGTTAAAGCCATTTTCAAGACGGACTTTTCAAGAATAGATGGACATCATTAAGAAAGGTTGGATAGCTCAGAAGCAAGAAAAAATAGCAAATTATATTGCAATTTTGTGAGGTTATCATGAATCTACACGTTCATAAAAATTCTAACCGTCTGATTGAGTATTTCTGAAGTTTCTTCACGTCAGAAGTTATTTCCTGGCCAACAACATCCTCTAGTGGACGTGTAGTAAATTACACTATACTCACGTCTGTGGAGTGATTCAGACATAGCACTACTGAAGGCCTAGCAATGAAATCCATGGCCTGCCAATGGTGCCTTTGTGAGCTTTGTCGTTTGTTCCCCATTACCCGTGGAATAAAAAGCCAGTCAAGTAGGCCAGCGCGAAATACCGTATTTCCACAAATAGTAGCCCAACCCTATAATAGACACCTTGCCCTAATTAGCCGCTGAATGGCTCATCCGTTCAGACAATGGACCCCCCTTTTCTCCATGAGGATAGGAAAACTAATTCGCAGATTCTAACCCTTGGGTTAGTTATTTGGGGTTCTTTTGGACACAATGATATCATATTATCACAGCAAGAGACTCAGTACAAAGTGACTTCGTACTTGACAGATTGGGATGTTCCAAATCACACAAAGGTTTTTAGTTTTCCAAATCGCAGGTAGATTAAAGGGCTTTTGCCTTATCATTGCTTCCCTGGGAAGTTCCAACCCCTTGGGGGTAGGTCATAATTGCGACAATAAGGTAGCGCTCATATACACACGTAAGGTTTACAGGGGGGGTCATTTGTTTCGCCTCTTCCCTCGCCGTTTTAATAGATGATCGTGCATTGTTTTCCGCGCCGGCGTTATTCAGCAGCGTTCATAATTCTAATGCAGCGGGAATCCCACGGGAGAACGCCATTCCGCAGGTGCTTTTTTGTACACAAGGTCGCGCAACACGACAATTGAGCTTTGTTTATTCAGGGCGCAAACGGCAGATCGAATCCATACTTGACAAAAGACAGAAAAGTAATTCAAAGGTTTGTTTTGTTTTGTTTGTAACGGAGAAGATAGCATCCGTCGATAGTATCGCACGTGGTTAACAACGGCGTCCCTCGGTTGAGCCATGCGGGTCTCATTTGGGACACGCAGGGTGTTACAGATCTCAGGGCAATTGCTTACAAAATGTCGGAATTTTACTGCCGGCAGGGGATGCAGGATTCATGACCGACACCCAACCTCTGCAGCCCCTCTGGCAAGCTATTTATTGAGATTATGTGCAAATTTAAGTCATACATCATACATACATTAGTAAAACACGGTCTTCTTAATTTGAATGCCACGCCCTGGATGTCCCATGGTACAAAGCACCAACATCCATAAACCAACAGAACATAGAAATTTTAATGGATTGTCTTTCCATGAACTGATAGATTTGTAACCTGGCTAATGAGCTCTTCCTATGAAGGAGTTTGCCAAGTCGTAAATTAGCCCAATATCAGATCTCCTACATGAAGATGACAGTTTAACAGGCTGTGTCTGTCCACCTCAGATTGACCTCGGATTTTCTGCGCTTCCACTGTGGGCCTTGTGTTTGGCCAACAAAGCATACAACAGCATAAAACGTTTAAATATGTTTTGTTTTATTCCAGCTATTCTCTATTATTGTACAAAAAGTGCTTCAATACCTGCTAAAATGTACAGGAAGTTGTGGTCGCATGGCAACAATGGCTTAGTTGTGAAAATGCGGATGAGTCAGAAGAGGAGAGAGAGAGAGCGCAAAGTCTATCATGTGTCCGTGTTTGACATTTATGCCTTGCTTATTTTGTCAGCACATGTGCTGATGTTGTAAGCGCACCGGCAGCACCCCCCCCCCACCCTTGCACATCTTCTGGACGGAAGTGAAGAAGAAGAGAAAAAAAATCAAATCATTTTGCAAGAGTGTCTCCACAAAGTGCTCAGACAAGCTTTGCTCACTGAAAATAGATGGACCCTTCGCCGCATCACCCCACTACCACCACCACCACCCTCTATCGCCGGTGAGGATTGTCTACGGAATTTTCTCTGACTCATGGCAGCGGAGGCGGCGGGGTATTAATAATATCAAGGCCGGGCTTTATGATGGCTTTTCAGTCAATCGATCAGTGTCAGAGGAGGATAATGAATGTATGTTCTAAGTCGAAGGCGCTTTGAGATGAGCTTACTTTCTTTCCGTTAGCGAGATCGAAGCCGTCAGACAAGATGGCGTGACATTCTCGCCAACCTTTTGATTTCATTCCGCCGCCACGCGTTCATTGAAGCGACCCGCGTCAGCGCAACAGGCGAGTTCAAGGTAGCCGATGGAAGTGACGGACAATCGGTACGATAATCTGTAGTATGCGTTAAATGGGAAGAACGTAGGCAAGATGGCGGCGAGCCGAGGTGACAGATGAGGCCGAGGAAAGTGCCAAAGGGGGCTAAATGTTTGTTACGCTTTAAGACAAAACATCAGGTTGTCTCTTCACCTTTGATTCACCGCAGAGTAATTTGCCGGTAAAATAACTGGATTTTTGATAGCTTTGGAAGACTCATTCACTGCCATTCCCGAATTTGTTCGTGTTTAGTTTTTTTCTTATTTGGGTACAGATAAAGCACTGGCCACGGCCTCTGGTAATGTTTTTTTTCCTTTCCACAAGGGCGGAACATGTACCTTTTTTCCATGTTAGCGCTTTGTTCCAGCTTCTGCTGTTATTAAAACGCTATATAAACGTCTCGTTATATCGATGGTACTGCTTATTACGATACAATTTCTATGAACGCAAGGAGAAAATTTACATGCCGCAGGATCGGATATATCGATAGTCCGGTTATATCGATATTTTTTCCGACTCCCGAGAATACCGATATCACATTGTATTTTGGAAAGCTGCCCTAATATCAAGCTCATATAACTCCAGACCCATATAATTTAGGAATTAACTAGTTTTTCATGATGAAACAAGAGAGTCTAAGTTTTCTAACGCTGTATTAAATGTTTACGTAGTCTTAAAACTCAATATTCGGTGGGTCCTGGAATTCAACTGACAATGACAAAAACCCTAGCACTGGTGTGGACACATTTTTGCACGTCTGGCAGTGAATGAGTTAAATATGAAATAAGACCACGAGGCGAAACATGGTAAGATTCACATCCAAATGAACAGCTACAGGATAAACGGTAAACAAAGTAAAGTATCCAGCTATTGCCTGCCTATGTGACGGCCATCTTGTTCGGGGCAGCGTTCCCATTAAAGGCAATGCACGGGCATTGAAACTAAGTGTTTTAGGCTCCATAAAAAAATTAATTACAGTAATTAATTAAAAAGTGGATTGAGAGCATCGAAGCCACAGACTCCTCGCCGATTTTTGAGCAGCTGCAGCATGCGCAGGAGCGATGTAGCATCTTGGCGCGGGCTCGTGCTTCACGTTTCCTCGCTCCTCCCCTCAGCACAACAGATGCCAACTACATCAAGCTGTCATGTCGCGCTTTTTGGGTTAAGTGGAGATTATTTGGGGGAGACATTTTGTACGTGCGCCTTTCGACGGCAAAGTCTGTTTACACATGTCCATATGTCGCAATTCTCGTCGAGTCATGTCGAACACAGGCAAGCTGTGGTAACATATTGAACGATGGCGTAAGATTTTGAACAACTTGAGAAATTCCGTCGTTTGTAATTCTGTTTTTTTGTTTACGTCAATGTTGTTCAATGATAGCAAAAAATTGCGGCACAGCACTTTTTTTAAACCCGCGCTAAAGCACCCTTACCAAGAAACTTTTTGCTATGCTCTCCTTTAGCATCTCCCAGGCAGCAAAATTAGACTTTTTTTTTTTTTTGGGGGGGGAGGTTGTTTTTTGAAAAATGAATGCACAACTGTCCCGAGCTGACGCGCTAAGACCTTTGGGCCAAACGAGAGGCGCGGCGAAAACAAATGCCTCGCCGCCGCGCTGCCCATTTGTCAAGACGGCACGGCTATGACAGAGCAATTGTAATGTGCTGAGGAGTGGGAGGCGAAATAATAAGGCACAGGGGGGGGGGGTGTCAATAATATTACGTTGTATTACGCCGCACGCATCGCCACGTGAATCCATCTCCCACCGACGCCGCCGCGTTCATTTCACTCTAGGGTGGCCACGCATTTATTTTAATCAGGCATTTGGCCGGCCGGGCTGACAACCGCTCAACAAAGTGGAGCTGATAAGGCTGATGATAAATCATAGCTCGCAGCTTTGGGGTCTTTCGGCCCGTCCGTTGATTTTGGCGGATGGGCTTTTGTCGGATTCTGGGAGGAATGTATGTCGCGATAAACTAGCATGCTGTTTCGATGAGAAGGTTTCTTCAGCCGTCATCTGTACAAAAGTGAAGGTTTCATACGAAAGTTTGTTATTTTTAATAGCCGATTCAGTAGAAACAAATAACAAACTTTCGTATGAAACCTTCACTTTTGTACAGATGACGGCTGAAGAAACCTTCTCATCGATGGACCACTCCTGTACGACTGAGAGCTTACACAGACGTATAGCATGCTGTTTGACTACCACTGTGTCATTGGTTGAGTAGTCAAAGTTGTATTTATTTATGTTTAATTTTATTTTTGTTTATTTATTTATTCATTTAGTTGTGTTTATTTATTTATTTGGTTTATTTATTTATAAATCTATTTATCTATTTATTCATTTATTTATTTTTCTATTTGTCGGTCTATCTATTTAGTCATTCATTTGTTTAGTTATTTCTTTGTTTATTTATGTATGTTTTTATTTATTTAATTTGTTTGTTTATTTATTTTAAATGTATTGATCTATTGATCTATTGATCTAATTATCTATTTGTCTATTTATGTATTCATTCATTTATCTATTCATCTGTTTATTTATTTATTTATTCATCCCTTTCTTTATTTGTTATTTATTTATTCATATTTTCATTCATCTATGTATCTATTTATGTGTCTATTTGTCTATTTATTCATTTATTTATACATTCATTCATCCCTTTATTTATGTTGTTTATTTTTTTTATTCATTGGTTCATCTATTTATCCATTTATTTATTTGTCTATTTTCCTATTCATTCATGCATTCATTCATCTATTTATCTATTCATTCGTCTATTTATCTATTCATTAATTCATCTATTTATGTGTCTATTTATTCATTCATTCATCCTGACTCAAGTCGAGAAACACCGCCCCCAAATAAGATGGCCCCCCGCCTTTGTGGATAGCTCGCCTTGCCCTTTCAGCACAGCCACTGGTTCCAAATCTTTTTAATAGCTCTTTTTTTGTTTCGTTTTGTTTTGCTCCCGTTTGTTTGTTTGTTTTGAAGTGAAAAATCACCTCCCATGAGCGTCAGTGTCTCTGGCCATCTTTAAATCTTTCCACCCCAGGGTCACCATCGGGCTTGAGATGTCATCATTACTTTGATTTACGGCCAAATGCGAGTGACACACACGTGTCACGGAAAACACTTTTTGGCGGAGATGACTAAACGCCAAGTGTGTTTTCTGGCGGCCTTCAAATAAACACTTTTTCCTCTTGTTTTCCTCGGATGACATTATGTTTACCATGTTTTTTTGGTGTGGGTGAGGGGATGGTTGTACTTTGTACCTCACCTCACTTCATTGCAAAATATTTAGTGACCTTTTATTTATCTCTTTCTTGTTGTGCTCGGGAAATAATAAAAAAAAGCTGAAACTAATCCCAAAACTAACTATATCTCAACTCATACACAGCTATTTTTAACTAATTAAAATAAAGTATTTTTAAAAATGACATTTTAACTCATTCACTGCCTTCACTAATTCATTCGGGAATTGAAAATATAACGTAGAGCGCCATTCCCGAATTTGTTCGGGTTTTGGGTTTGTTTACATGCTTGGGGGCCGATAAAGCGCTGGTTATGGCCTTTTGCAATGTTTTTTTTCTTTTCCACAAGGGGTCCAATTTCCCTTTTTTCCATATGAGTGCTTTGTTACAGCTTCAGCTGTTGTTAAAGCGCTCTACAAACCAATATGTACTATGTGTTGTATTGCCCCCATTTCAAACTCATATAACTCCAGACCCATATCATTTAGGAATTAACTCTTTTTTTGGTGATGAAAGAAGATAGTCTAAGGTTTCTTACGCGGCATTGAATGTTTACGTAGTCCAAAAACTCAATATTCTGCAGGTTATTCAATTTGAGTAAAAATGACAAAAACCCTGGCACCGGAGTGGACACATTTTTGCATTGTCTGGCAATGAATGAGTTAAAGATCAAATAGTACCACAATTATAAGACGATTGAAAATAATTCATGGCAAAACATGATAAGAGTCTCATACAATATAATAGCGACAGGACAAACATCAAATAAAGTAAAGTATCCGGCAATCGCCTTCCTATGTGGCGGCCATTTTAGTAGGGGCAGCGTTCCCATTAAAGGCAATCCACCTTAATGTCATCCGGGTCATCAAATTTCACAACGAAAGCCATCTAGAGTCAATGTTGTTGGCGTCAAATGTCACACCGGCTCAAATTTGACCCCCGCAATATGGAGGGGCATTTATCACACAGAACGAAAAACTATGCAGGGCTATCACGACATTGTGTACATTTCCCCAAATAAAGTCGATTCACAACCCAGCAAATACGTACACTGCCCAGACCGGAGGTAAATTGAGCACATTTGTTTCCATTTCCCGTATAGAAGCACTCGGGGAGGAGACAGCGCAGCGCGAAGGCATTAAGAGGATATTAATTTAGCTTTACTGACAGCCGCCGCGTTGACAGCGGCGGCGACGCGAGGGCCCTCGTTGATGAGACGTGGGTTGAGTAATGAGCTCGGGCGACTGGAGAAAGACGAACGGCCAACCGACAGCGACTTCAGACGTCGACGCGGATTTTTGAGACGTCGGTCTGTGTTTTCAGGAAGTTCAACGCGTAAAACGTCGCCGTCCGCGCCGGACTCGCTGTGACGAGTTTATTATCTGCCGTTGGGCGGAGAAGGCAGTGGATAAAAGATAGCAAGATGGCGGAAGAGGAGGCCGATGAAGGTGGAGAAGGCGTCTTGATCTCCCAAGACGTGACACATTTGATTTTGTTGACATGCATTATTGAACAAACGCGGCGCTTCATCTGCATATCCCCTCGCAAGTCTTTCCCGGCGTCTTTGTCGGCGCCGTCGTATTTATAGATTTGTCGCTTCCCGTACGCGCTCGCCTTGTTTGAAGCCGCCCCGCTGCGAGGCGCGATGGCGAGTTGGTGGAAATTACACAAATAAGACGCTGTTATGGTTGATAGTGAAAATCCGATTGATTATTTGTTCCTGACTGTTTTTTTTTATACTTTTTTTTGTCTTTTTTCATTGATTATGATTATATTTGTTTGATCACAAGAAGGAAAAATGTAGGTTTTTTTTTATTTGTCTTTTTTTGATTGATTATGATTATATTATTATATGATGACGAGAGGGTAAAATAGATATAGAGATATTTTTTTAGAGTTTAGAGCTATCCCTTTCAAATCTTTTTTTTTAGTCTGGAGTGGGGTGAGCATTATTTAATTGTTTTTATTTATTTATTTATGTATTTATTTATGCATATATTTATTTATGTATTATCCCCCCAATTTCAATTATTCCCCCCCCCAATGTCATGTATTTATTAATTTTTATCTGTTTGTTTATTTCTATATGCATTTATTTTATTTCGCCCAAAATGGATGTATTTATGTATTTATCCATTTATCCATCTATCTATTTAGTTACCCCGTTGTCACTTATTTATTTATTATTTTATTTGCTCCAGTATTTATTTCTTTATTTATTTATTTACTCAATTATTTAGTCATTTATCTCTATTTATTTTTTTATTTGCCCTAGTGTTTATTTATTTATTCATTTATTCAATCATTTAGTCATTTATCTCTTTAATTAGTTATTTTTTTTATTTAGTCATCTATTAAGTGAGGCATTTATTTATTTATGTACTTATCTATCTATCTATCTATCTATCTATCTATCTATCTATCTATCTATCTATCTATCTATCTATCTATCTATCTATCTATCTATCTATCTATCTATCTATCTATCTATCTATTTACTTAGTTAGTTAGTTAGTTAGTTAGTTAGTTAGTCAGTCAGTTAGTTAGTTAGTTAGTCTGAAAAGTAACTGTGATTTTGATGCGCATATGTCACTGCCTCAACGACACCCAAAAAAATTCTACACCACAAGACGGGAAAAGGCTTTTTGATGGCAAAAGAGCGTATTTACGGCCGGGAGAAACGCTGACTCACTGCACGTTTGGCTTTTATTCCTCAACGGCGTCATCGTTTCTCACCATTCGGCGCACACGACCGCCACGGACGTTTTAACAATGGCGGAGTAGCTTTTTAGCTTGCGAGGTGGCGGCAGCAAAGCAAGTTGAATCTTAACTCCTGTCATTAAAAGTAGCAAGGGAACCCTAATTTGAGAAACTTTCCGCTTTACGCCCCGGACACGGTGAGGGTCTTTGCCACCGTGCTCACAAATGCTCATTACCCCAGGTGTTGACCCCCCCCCCCACCTCGCCATCTCAGTTCATTAAGACGAGCGGTCGAGTGTCGGAGACTCGAGTCCGGATTTAATCACAACTTCCGCTCTGGTGCCAATCACAATTAGGCCCCGATAAGCCTCTGCAGTCACGGGGGGGCCCGGAGGCTTCCATACACAGACAAAGGTTAATTTGTGAGCAGCGAGGGCACGGCTACAGAGTCAAAGGTCACCTGATTGAATACGCAGAGTCGGCGCGCGGGCGTGCGTACGTGCGTGCGTGCGACGGGGGCGCTCCGCCGCAATTACAAAAGTTGATCGGTATTCATGGAGGTTCCTTCACAGCTAACGGCTACGCTACCTTCAAATAGACGCCTTTGATTGAGATGAAGCTATGGAAAGGCATTTGACCATTTATTGGTACTCACTAGCGAGACTATTTAGCAAACTAGTAGTGTTGGAAAGACCCCCCCCCACCCCCACCCAATGCTAGTTCGGACACACTAAATTGAAATAAAACATGATCTCAAGTAAATTAACTCATTTGCTGCCATTTCCGACTTTATTCGAGAATTGAAAAGCGCGACGTGGAGCACCATTCCCGGATTTGTTGCAGGGGGTGCCGATCAAGTGCCGGTCAGACTTCTGGCAATATTTTTCCCTTCCACGAGGGGGCAGCATTTGCCTTTTGTCCATGCTCGCGCTTTGTTACAGATTCAGTTGTTGTCAAAGTGCTATAAAAATCAATATGTATGTATATTATTGTATTTTGTACATCCACCCCCATTTTAAGCTCAGATAACTCCAGACCCTTATAATTGAGGAATTAACTATTTTTTTCCTGATGAAAGAAGAACGTCTAAGTAATTTTTTGCCGCGGGCCACATTGTAGTTATGGTTTTCTCTCAAGGGTCGTAATGAATTTGGGGAAGCCATTAGAATGTTTAATCACCTCCAAATATTACATATAGAGCGCACGACAAATTAATGAATAACTAGTTTTCAAATCTGAAGTCAAGACTGTTATTGTAGTTTACATCCAAAAATATGAAATTTTGGTGAGGATTTTAGCAAGCATCATGGAATTTCACAAGTTTGAAGTGCTTTCGCGGGCCGAAGAAATTGATGCGGCGGGCCGGATTTGGCTCCCGGGCCTTGACTTTGACACCTGTGGTCTAAGATTTCTTATGGTGCATTGAATGTTTATGTTGTCCTAAAACTCAATATTTTGTGGTCCTGCAATTTGAGTGAGAATGACAAAAACCCTGGTACACGACTTTGTTTGCACACTGATACCTGTTGTACCTTTTGACTCAGAAAATCATTAAACACTAAATGTGAGCAAAAAATGTCCTTCAGTCCTTAATTTGGGCGGCGGGGGGAACGACAAGGGTCGACCTGCGACTTCGGAAAAATCAGAGTGACGTGACATCAGGTGTCACGGAATGACGGCGAAGCACATTGCCGGATTTTGCGTTGCTACGTGCGTCTGACCTCGCTCCCTGTGGTGTATTTGTCATCCGCAGGCCAACTGGCAGCGGGGACATGTGAGATTGTGACGCTGGACAGGGACAGCAGCCAACCGCGGCGGACCATCGCCAGGCAGACGGCCCGCTGCGCCTGCAAGAAGGGCCAGATCGCCGGAACTACGAGAGCCAGACCCGCTTGCGTGGATGGTAAGGCTTTGGGTTTGGTCCTGGGGGGGGGGACGAAAGTGCTGTGGAGTGCACGGTGTTACGTCACAGCCTCCAGATAGCGCCGCCTTAAAACTCGAGTGGTTTACTGTTACTTGGAAGTGAGTGATGAGAACGCCCTAAGATGGAGGGAAGCCATTTTGTTGACGTTTCAATTTGGCGTTCAAGGGCGTTGCGCAACTATTGAGTTTGAAATATCCCGATTATTTTTTGAAAAGAAAGAGGGTGAGAAGTCGAATATGTTTGCGGGAGTGATATCATTCCAAGGCTAATTAATAGTAGTGATAAACAAGTGCAAGATAAAGGTAAAAATGTGCCGTTCCGAAATCTAACCTTGCTTCATCTCACTTTCGTTTTAAGGGCCGTTAAATTCATTCCTTTTAAAGGGACCGGAATAGAAGTCAAACAAACAAACAAAAAACCAGCCCAAAGAAATGAAAATGTTTAATTTAGTTATTTATTAATTTATTAATTCATTCATGTATGTATGTGTTTATTTATTTATTTGTTTGTTTATTTATTAATTTATCTATTCATTTGTCCATTATTTATTCATGTATTTATGTTATTATTATTTATTTGTTTATTTATTGTTTTATTTGTCTATTTATCCATGTATTTATTTATCTATTTATTTATTTCCCAATGTGTTTATTTATTTATCTATTTATCATTATGTATTTATTTATTTACTTATTTATTTACCAATGTATACATTTATTTATTTATTTATTTATTTATTTATACATTTATGTATTTATTTGCCCGTTTATTTATGTATTTATGTATTCATGTATGCATTCATGTATGCATGCATGTTTGCATTCATGTATGCTTCATTCATTCATTCATTCATTCATTCATTTTGGGTGGTGCTACCGTCATCAAATAAATAATTTTAAAAATCCATTTTGGCTATCCTTACACGGATAAATCAATGTTTATACATTTTTAGTATTTCATTTCCTTGTATTGATCAAAAGGCACTTGAGCGGAATTGGAAAAAAAAACCCTCAAACGTATGAATATATCGCAGGTACAAAAATCCAACTTTGTGTGCATATTTTGCGACGCGGCGGTTGTAATTTACAAGCTCCCGCCGTACACCATTGCCTCCTGTCGGTGTAAAAACTTTATTGCCGGTAGTATTTTAAACATCCTGAGGCTTTCCATTACCGCCATGCAAATGTGCTTATCGGTCGGTGCAAGTGCAGTTGGAAAACCCAGCGCGGCCACCGGTGACCCGAAATGTCGCAAATGGGAATTCAATCATTCTAATCCACTGGAGTCCTTGAGTTCTACCTCTCGTTGGCGCCCTTCACGATTCCGTGTACCGACTTGGAGGCCATTTTGCGATAATCCATAGTCGGCGTAGCAACACGGGGGTGCTTCCAGGTCACGATGTCTTATTAGCGACGAAGACTGTCGTTGAAACTGGGATTGCGTACTGGTTCTCGAAATCCTTCCCTCACTTCACCCCCCTTGAAGACGCCTGTCGCGTATCTGCAATCTGCTACTCGGGATTCTTTTTTTATCCCGCGCGCCAGCCTGATGACTTATGAGTGAGGCCGAGGTTTCGGCGAGACTGCTGAGCCGGAAACAAAGAAAAGAAGCTCTGAAGAGTCAGGGAGAGAGAGAATGTGGCGCCTGTGTTATGCCTCAAACGCTAGTAAAATGAATTGTCTGTATGTATGCAGTATGTTTGAGCACCCCTCGGAAAATTGTATCCATAAATTTGAATGGTGTCATGTGTTACGTAATTTTCTGTGCAAAACAAAAATCCGCCTCCAAACGGTCAAGTCGTTCGAGTGTGACTTTTGACAAGTTTGAGCGTTTGGTTAGCGTTTACAATCAACGAAGGCGTCGTCGACCAGTTTTGCGATTCATTTGAAAGGAACGGGAGGTGATTCGCAAATTAAGACACCGCAAATTCCGACATCTGAACGAGCTAAGTCATTTTATTTTCCGATGTAGTATTTTAAGGGGGAATAGAGTTGTTTTTGGCTAGCAGGCTAACCCTTTCGGCTAAATAACACCCAAGACAAGCAAGGACGGGACTGTTATTCTGTTGGATGAATTATGCCATTAGAAATTAATTGTAGCTTCTGTCATGTAGCATATGTCATGTAGTATTTCATTGTTCCATCTGTCACGGACGCCTAAGTGCGATCGGGAATTACGGTCTTCCCGAAAACCAACGGGCGCTACGTTGAGAGCAGAGTTTTCCAAAGTGCCTTAACATGCCAAAAGGAACCAAGGGATGGCACGTTATCTATTATGAATACGATCTTTCGGTTCAAGGATTCGTATCGCAGCAACGTGTAAATGACCGCATGATAATGCGAATCTGAATTTGGCGTCGGCGCTTTTAGATACGACCGTAGCTGTGTGGGAGGGGTCGAGAAGGGGGGGTGGTCTGTTGGGGCAATCATGTCATAACAGCTCCAGCAGGCAGTTAGCAAGCTAGCCGCTACCGCAGAACAGAACTAAGATCCGCGGGGAGGCGGACTAGAAAAGGTTGAATGTGCAATGCAAAGAGAGCACTTGCTTTCTTATGTCTCCTGAGCCCCCCCCCCCCCTTTACATTCACGTGTAAATGGATGGCCGCGGGCTGCGGTCTTGTCCAAGGAGTCGCAAGGGGGTAGGCAGATGGGTACCACAGCCCCAAGGTGGACCCCTTTTCCCTTTTTGGAGCGTGACATAAATCACATGGCGCCATGTTTTTAAATCACTCAGCCGTCCCGTGTAACCCCGACAATATCTTGTCGTCTTCTTAGAAATCTCCCGGTTTTCAATCCCCGTTTGCTATTCTCTCCCAACCTCGAAGAATGAGATAATCTTTCATTTGCAGTGTGATTGCATTTCCCCTCTTTGAAACACACGCTCGATTGCTTTCTGGTGTTAGCGTGCGTGATTTGCTTTAATCCCCCGTCTGCTTTTCTTTCCGTCCTTATAATTAATCATCAAGGAAAAAAGAAAAAAAACAAACAGGTCTTACCCCCCTCCCCCTCCGTCACCCCACCCTCCATTTTGTCACCAATATGTGATAAAATGAAGCAATCTCACTCTTATTATGCCAGCGTGACGCCGATCGCGCGTGTGTGATTGCGATCCGCCGCCGAGCGTGGAGATGAAGGAGCTATTTGGTGTCCAAGTCGATCATAAAACAAGCATAAAGCGGAGGTAACGCGATGACATTAGGCAAGAACGCGACGCTGTTTTTAGGCTGCAAATCAATGGCTTTCGAACGGCAAAATAGCACTTTGCGCTAATGGCGCAAAGTGCTACTTTTCAGAATAACGGTTACTTTTCAGAATAACTAACTAATTCCGGTTAACTCTGAGGAAAATTGTCGACGGCTAGCTGGGTGAATGAGTTGGACTTTTGACTTCAGTGGGGAGAGGCTGTGATTGGCAACCCAAAAAAACATAAGCGGTTTAAGGTGTAATAACAGGCTTCACCACTAGGTGGCTAACGTCACGAAAGTATCAACTTTGACAGGCGGGCCGACAAAAAGTTATCTGTTGTTAAATTTTTCAAGCTAAGTTATCACCGTGACACCAATCTTCAAGCTAAAACGCCGCCATTTTTTTAAATTTGCTTGAAAGCCTTTATCATCGCGGAATTGATTATTTTAATTCATTCACTGCTATTCCCGGATTTTATTCGGGAATCAAAAAGCAGGACGTGGAGCGCCATTTCCACGAATTTGTTCTGGTTTTGGTTTTTATCTTGCGGGGGGGTGCCGATAACACTTTTATATTGCCCAACTTTGGACCAGAGTGAATTATGGTGGCGGCCATTTTGAAACACTTAGCAACGCTAACATTTAACTCATTCACTGCCATTCGCAATTTTTTTCGGGAATTGAATATATGACAGAGCGCCATTCTTGACTTTGTTCGGGTTTTGTTTTTACATACATGGTGCCAATAAAGCGCTGACCAGTTTTTCCCTTCCACGAGGGGGCAGCATTTGCCTTTTGTCCATGTTAGCGATTTGTTACAGCTTTAGCTGTTGTTAAAGCGCTATCTAAATCAATATGTATGTATTGTATTTTGTACTGCTGTCCCCGTTTCAAGCTCATATAACTCCAGCCCCAAATAATTTAGGAAATAACCCTTTTTTTCTGATGAAAGAAGAGAGTCTAAGGTTTCTTACGCTCCATTGAATGTCAATGTCGTCCTAAAACTCAATATTTTGTGGGACATGCAATTTGAGTGAAAATGACAAAAACCCTGGCACGGGAGTGGACACATTTTTGCACTGGCAGTGAATGAGTTAAATTGCCCCTCCCTGGTTGAAAATTCTTTTTTTTCCCCTCGCCATTGTCAAACTTCAATGTGCCCATGCACTTATATAACAATGAGGTCGTCAAGGATGCCCCCCCCCCACCTTAAATGAATTCATAATCGGGGTGGCGGGGTGTTTGGCGTAATATTCATGAGGCTTTGTTCTCATGGCAGTTAGATAAATGCAAATAACGGGCAGCGATGTACTCCACCGCCGGGCATCAATAACCAAACTGGGGTGACGTCAGCGGGCACCTGCGTCCACTTCATCGCTCGGGCGGATTTGCGGAGGCGGAAACAAACGGCGAGGAAAGCGACAATGCAAATTGACCGCGGCGTGTCGTCCAATATTAACGGTTGCAAATTGATCGTCGATCGCATTCATCTGCCAAATTGCGTTGGGTTATAATGAGGCTGCAACACTTTCGGAAATTATTTCACACAATCCTCCTTTTTGTTCGATTTTCATGCTCTCTGTAATCCGAAACACAAACCGCGTTACTCTTTCCATCCTCTGTGTAAACCCACAAAGAATGTATTTTCATGACAAGCCACTCTATGGGGACAAAAAGAGGAAAAACAAGATCTGCGTTGCTATTATGCCATGCAAACAAATACGAAAAAGAAAATGGAGATGCTCATTTGGGAAGCGTATGCGTCCTCGCTCTCTCTCATTCTTTGTCAAAGACACTTTTCTAAACTCCGCTACAAGCTCGCTCGCTAATAAATTATTTCAGACAAACTAGGTGTACAAAAAAATTGATATATTATTTTTTTCACCCCTCTTCCAGACTCTTTTTAACATTCCTGATGTCTCCGACAACTGTCAAATAAGCGCTCAAAGCAAATATTTATCTCATGCATTTCCCCACTGTGAGACGAATAAAGGTTTATCTAATGTAATGTAATGTAACGTAATCTAATCTAATCTAATCTAATTTTATCTCATCTGATCTAATTTAATCTAATTTCACCTAATGTAATGTAGTTTAACCTAACTCATCTAATTTAATCTAATCGAATGTTATCAAAACTGTATCACTAAAAAAATGCAATATTTTCTTATTTGGATGAAGTGATTCCACCTGAGCCAGTTGATTATTCAACCATAATATGAAGAAAACTACCATTTTTTTAACTCATTATCTGGCAGACAAAAATGTCTCCACTCCAGAAAATTGAGTTTTAGGCGACATAAACATTCAATTCATCATAAGGAACCGTAGACTCTCTTCTTTAATCAGAAAAAAAGTTAATTCCTAAATGATATGGGTCTGGAGTTATCTGATCTTGAAATGAGGGCAGATGTCCAAAATACAATGCAACACATACATAGTGGTTCATATAGCGCTTTGCTGAAGCTGGAACAAAGCGCTAATATGGAAAAAAGGCTAGGAAGGGGAAAAAACAAACAAGTCTGACCAGCGCTTTATCGGCACCCAAGCATTTAAAAACAAAACCAGAACAAATTCAAGAATGGTGCTCTCTAACACATTTTCAATTACCAAACTAAATGGTGAATGGCAGTGAATGAGTGAAACGTTAGCGTCGCTAAATGTTTTGAAATGGTCGCCACTGCCCGCTCGTGGAAGGGGAAAAATATTGCCAGAGGTCTGACCAGCGCTGTATCGGCACCCCGGCAGAAAAACTAAACCCCAAACAAATTTGTGAATGGCGCTCCATGTCATGCTTTTCAATTCCGGAATAAATTTGGGACTAAATTTGTGAATGAGTTAAACGTTGTAGGGGGGTTGCTACATTTTTCATCACTGCTCTTTGAGGTGAGTCGGCGGGGGTAAAACGTTGCGACTATGGATGAGAATTAAAATGACGTGTAAGATTTTTTCTTTATTTACACGTCTCGTGCAATTGGTTGCAAAGGTTTTCTATCCTTTCACACCGGCACCCCATCCCCTTTCAAATTGCTGCTGCGGACTGCAAATGTCCCCATTGTGGGATGAATAAAGGTTTTCTGATTCTGATTGGCCAAAGATGGCCGCCCCCTACCCCCTTCAAAGAAAGTGCAATTTTGGTCTAAACTTAGCCTGTCAGGCAAAAGGCGATGAGGCTAAATGCGCTACCTGTTTTCCCAGAAGTCCGCTCGCTAGCACTTCAGTGTTTGATGGGCCGTGCTCTCCACCTCGCTGCTCTAATTGGAAGCGAAGAGTTCCCCTGCTGTGAGCACGCACGCGGGAAGGGGAGGTTCTGTCCGTTCACCCAGCCACAGGCTATAAACAATTAATTCGCAATTACCGCCCGCGCACTCGGCGAGGTCGCGATTTAAAGCAGGGGGGTTGATGTCGACGCATCGCCAGCCCGTTGCTGTTTTTTTCCCGTCGTCCGATAAAGACTCGACTTGCAGCAACACGATATAAACGTTTCCCCCTTCTGGCAATATGCGAAGAGACAGCTGGTTCCCCCCCAGTAATTCCATATTTAATGTCTTGGTGTTGGCCCGTGGCACACCGGGAGCGAGGCCCCGCGGGAGCGCAAATAGACTTTCATTGCCACTTGTTGACGGAAGCCGAGATGAGGCGAGCCAATCATCTGTTGAGCGTCTCATCGCAATCCGATTCCAAGACTTTACTCGCTCGCTCGCTCGTCGTGAGTCAGTCACAACGCACTTTCAGTCCGTCTGGTGTCTAGCGAGTCGCGTTCTCTTTTTTTTTGTTTTTACACCAGAGTTAGTCACCAGGTGATTATCATTTCCTGTTTCCTGGCTCAGAAACAGGAAGTTTAACTGGTGCGATAGTTCCGACTTTGGACCAGAGTAGGAATAATCAGATGAATTATGGTGGTGGCCATTTTGAAAGATTTAGCGATGCTAATGTTGAACTCATTCACTGCCATTCATGAATTTATTCGGGAATTGACAAAATGACATCGAGAACCATTCCTGAATTTGTTTGGGTTTTGTTTTTTCATGCTTGGGTGCCCATAAAGCGCTTGCTCGACCTCTGGTAATGTTTTTCCCTCCCACGAGAGGGCAACGTTTGCATTTTGTCCATGTTAGCACCTTGTTCCAGCTTCAGTTGTTGTTCAAGCGCTATGTAAATCAATGTATGTATTGTTTTGTATTTTGTACATCCGCCCCTATTTCAAGCTCAGATAATTTTATTAACTTTTTTTTCTCATGAAATAAGGGAGTCTAAGATTTCTAATGCTTTATTGAATGTTTATGTAGTCCAAAAATACTAATAATAATAATACATACATGTCATTTATAAGCGCCTTTCAAAACTCTCAACGTCACTTTACAGTCACAGGATAAGGATATATTAAATAGATAGCTAGCTAGATAGATAGCGAGCCAGTTACATAACTAATAGATAGCAAATAGCTAGGAAATAAAGTGCTTGCTCGGTAGCCCACCAGATAGCTAGCCAGATAATTTATTGGATAGCTGTGGTTGCTGGAATTCAAGTGACAATGACAAAAACCCTGGCACTGGAGTGGAAAATGAGTTTATTTTATGTTTAAAAAAATACATTTTTTGTAATAATCTAAATAAATAATGCACTGGCTTGATCCAAATGAGTAAATATTGTGCTTTTCTTGCGATACATATTATATTAGATTAGATACAATTAGATGACTCCATCCATTGCATTTTCTCTGTAGCTCTCTCGTTTCTATTTATAATTGTATTTTATTTATTATTGTATGTATGCTTGTCTGTGACGGAAAAGTGTCCTTGAGAGCTTTGAAAGGCGCTTGAAATAAAATGTATTATTATTATTATCATATGATTGATCAATTATTCAATCATGTGACTTGTACCGTCGGCCATTTTATTTTCCTGCTCGAATACACAAACAAAATATTCACGATAAAAGAACGGATGAATCAAAAGCGGACATTTTCTCGCGACATAGCATTAAAGCTAATTTTCATGGCGGACGGGAAGTAACGCGTTTGAATCCAAATAAAGCGGGCTTGTGATTTTTTTTTTCTTTATCTATGTCATTAAAGAGGCGATGGCCGCCGCACTGCTACGACCGACAAAAAAAAAAAAAAAAATGGAGGCACTCTATCGTGACTGAAATGATAAAATGCATAATTAGCTAGTCAATGTTGTGTTCTATATACACCCCCGCCCCCTTTGCTTTCTTTCACACGCAGTCACTCGCTCCCTCTCGGGTTGATCGACGCCATTTTCCAAAATGATGTTATTCATTAATGCGATGCCATTTTGTCTTTCGGGCTCGCCGCCACCTCGCCTGTTTTTTTTTTTTTGTCTTTTGGTAATTTGCCTTTATTGGGTCGGCTTAGCAATTCCGTCTCGACGCGGCTTCATTCAATAATGCATGCGTCTGGTTATTGTGCACGCTTTGCGAACCCACCTGTAATTGATGCGCAGCTGGGTGCACTCGGGCGGACGGATGGCGGGGGGAACGGTAAGAGCGCCAGAGGTTACCGGTGCAGGGTTCATTATAAAAAATAATAATAATACATGCGAGGCTCCTGTTGGTGTTACCATCCGAACATATTGAAAACGACTCGTTTGTCATCAAGGGAAATATGTACTTTTGCTCATTTTAGTGGAGATTAATAGCGCTCCATTTTCTAGCAAGTCAGTAGCTTTTAGCCTAGCATAGCAGTCGAGGTGCAGTTATTTTTTTATTAAATACTAAAATTCTAAATATAATCAACAAGTCAATGATACATTTTATTTATTTTTATTTTTGTAAAAGGAATTTAATTTCATGATATTAACATCAATATCTGGGCAGTTTGAAATAATCAAAGTTGTCCTTGAGAGTTCTGAAAGGCGCTTAGAAATGAAATGTATTATTACTTATTACTATGATTATGATTAATATTTATTAGTAGTAGTATTAGTAGTATTCACAGTATTAGTAGTATTAGTAGCATTAGCAGTAGCAGTAGCAGTAGCAGTAGTAGCAGTAGTAGTAGTAGTAAAGTGTCCTTGAGAGCTTTGAAAGGCGCTTGAAAATAAAATGTATTATTATTATAGTAGTAGTTGTTGTTGTAGTAGTAGTATTGCTATAATTGCTATTATTATTATTATTATTATTATTATTATTATTATTATTATTATTATTATTATTATTATATATTTTTAAGGAGTAGATTGTGGGCTCCCCCTATTGGCAAACAAATGAATCCCTACTTCAACATAGATCAGTTGTACTTCCCTTTTTTTCCATTTGCATTTGATCTTCCGGAATATTTTTTGTTTTTCTATTTATATTTACAGGGGACCCCACCCGGGCTGAACCCCCCCCCACCCCGCATTTATATAACCAAACTGCAGTCACCCTTCACTCCCATCCAATTGTTCTGCAAAAGGAGCTCGGTGGTCAGTGTTGTCTTTGCCCTTGGCTTGGAGCACCACTGGCTCACCTTGCCAGCTTTAAAAGAAAACACACACACACACACACACACACACACACACACACACACACACACACACACATGAGCCAGTCTCATAAAAATGTCCATGTTTGTGTGCACCCCCCATAGGAAGACAGACGTCATTATCCCCAACTTTCTCGCTATCCTGTCCCTTGGAGACTTTTAATCTGCCCGTAAAAAACAAAAAAACTAAACACCACCACCACCAACAACAACAACAACAACAACAACAGCAAAAAACACACAATGGAATCTGATGAATGATATCAAATAAAGGCACTATCCAACCCCCCACCCCTTTTTTTTTAATTATAAGATCGCCTTACGGAGCGGCACGTGGCCAAAATAATATTAGCATGCCGGTGACAAGCACGTGAAGGCCAGATGAAACTAAGGATAAAAATAAAGGCAAATGAATACAAATGGGGTCTCCTTCACCTAGAGGGGCGAATAAATCACATGTGCTCTAATGCAGTGTACTCGCTCGCCCCTCTCTCTCTCTCTCGCCCACCCTCCATCAGATTAACTTTGTGTCCTTCTCTATTAATAATACACTGGTAGAGGTGAGCCGGGGCTATTTACTCGGATGCTAGGGGTGGCGACGTGTCGTGGCCGTTTGCCGTTGTCTTATTTTTATAAAGGTATCGCGTACTCGCGGGGGGGTTTTCGATACTCGCCGCAAAAAAATGTACAGTATCTAACCTTTAGTGAGACTGAAAATGGTACACAACAACCCCGAGCGTGTATAAAATGGAGAACATTTTACAAGTGAAGCGGCGAGGACGCCTGTCCAATGTCTGGATGACATTGACTGCGGCAGGATTCCCAAAGTGTCCCGAGAGTGTCCGTAAGAGGACAGCCATTTTTTTTTTGGTGTGTGCGAGATGCGCATCCCGCGGGAGGGACGTCGTCATCTCCCGAGACAGGACAAA
Source organism: Hippocampus bargibanti (assembly GCF_051943395.1). Lineage (NCBI taxonomy): Eukaryota > Metazoa > Chordata > Actinopteri > Syngnathiformes > Syngnathidae > Hippocampus > Hippocampus bargibanti. The sequence goes on from NC_142755.1 coordinate 4,196,624, forward strand.
GTCAATACGGGCAGTTACAGCGAGCCCGTCGAGGGGCGAGGAGGGGGGATTGCAGGCCACCAGAGGCCTGACTTATAGTCATGGAGAAAAAGGCAAGTTGATTCCGTGTGTAGAGGAGAGCAAGAAAAGGTGTCAAGGACCCCCCCCCCCCCTCCCTCGAGGGAAACCGCGAGCCGTCGTTTTCTTCGGAACGAAATAAGATAGGATAGCGAGCCAGCGCGCCATCGTGGTTGTGATTTCAATTGACACAACGAAGCCGTGTCCAAAGTTCCTATTTTCACTGCGCGGTTTGTTTTTAGCATAGGGATGTTTATCTACCTCCTCGACTAATGGCCGTGAGTCCCGCATGGCTCCGCTTTGTGTCCCCCTAAAATAGCACAGGGCCACTCGAAAACCCTCTCGCTTGGCTGACTCACTTCGAGTGGCCGCTTATCTAGCACTCCCTTTGCCATTCATCTGTCGCCGCCGAAGCGTCAACGCCACTTGGCCGCCCGTCTTTACCTTTTCGATCGATATGGTGCGCATTGCACAAAGGCGTTATCATTACGATTTATTTATTTATTATGATATTTTAATGTATTTTGTTATTTGTCTGTTTGTCTGGTTGTCTACATATTTATTTATTTATTTACAGTAAAGTCTCGTTATATCGATATCGGATATATCGATAGTCCCGGTTATATCGATACTATTTCTATGCACGCACGGAGAAAATTACATGCAAACAGGGTCGGATATCTCGATAGTCCCGGTTATATCGATATTTTTTCGGACTCCCTTGAATATCGATATAACGAGACTTTACTGTAATTATATATCTATGTATTTATTTATTTAATTTGTGAGTTATTTATTGATTTATTGATATATTTACGCATCCGTGCATTTATGCATCAAATTATTTGTTTATTTATATATTCATTTATTTATATATTTATGCATCTATGCATTTATGCATCTATTGATTTGTTTATGTATTAGTGTACTTATTTATTTATGCATCTATTTATGCATTTATGTAATTGTGCATCTATTTATGTATTTATTTATGCATCTATTTATTTATTTATACATTTATTTACTTACGTTTTTAATTCATGCATGTATTTAAGCATTTAGGTGTTTATTTATTAATTTATATATGGATGCATCTACACACCTATGCATGTATTTATTTGTATATTTATTTATGTATGTATTCATTTATTTATTTATCTGTTTATTCATCTATTTTTTATGAATGGACTACTTTTTACTGACGTTGACGAAATCAATCATCATTTTGTGCAAATCGTTTCCTGTCGTAGTTTACTATTTATGCACTGTCCCTCGGGGGCGGGGGAGGGGGGTGCTGGGGGGAGGGGGGTGCTGTCAGTTAATTGCTTGTCAGAGGATGATGACAAGAAGAAGGGAATGCCTCTGACCAGCAGTTAGCGTGTATGGGATACAAGTTCAGGAGAGCGGAAAATAAAAATGGAACACACGCACACACACAAATAAGAAGATGGGCCAACCCTCCCGTGCGTCGACATTTTCTCCCCCCCCAGGTGCCGAAATTCCGGGCTACCTTTAAATTTGTCCGGGGACACAGCGGCACGAGGTATAATCCACCTGCCAACGCCGTTCAGCATCAGCGGCCATATGGCAGAAACATTCGGGGGGGCCCCTTCTCCCACTTAAACACAAAACGCCATCAGTGCTGAACTGTAGATACCCCCCCCCCCCCCCCAACTACACACCCATTCCTATCGCTACAGATGTGTCGGGCGAAAAGCTATTTCTTTTATTAAAGGCTGTAAAATTATTTATAAAGTCATTAAATCCTCAATTGCTGCCCTACGAAATCTGCGCGCAATGTTCGTCCTATGTTTTATAATTTTCAACGCACCTGTTTATTACTATTCGTGCTTGGCGTCAAAGTAAACATCAAACAAAGAGAAAGTCACTTACCTTGACAGTCCGAAAAATGCAATCGGCAAAATATAAATCGGGATACGCTAAAGCGGTATACAATGTTCTCCCTACGTTTTATACATTTCAGCGCACCTGTTTATTGCCATTCGTGCTTGGCTTGGAGTCAAAGTAAACATCAAACAAAGAGAAAGTCACTTACCTTGAGCACAAATACAGTCCGAAAAATGCAATAGACAAAAAAGCGGGATAAGCTAAAACGGTGTACAATGTTCTCCCTACGTTTTATATTTTTCAACGCATCTGTTGATTGGTAATTGTAGTTAACTTGGCGTCAAAGTAAACATCAAACAACGAGAAAGTCACTTACCGTGAGCACAAATACAGTCCGAAAAATGCAATCAGCATAAAAAAATCGGGATAAGCTAACGCGGTGTTTTGAAATATAATGACGTAAAATTAGCTCAAAAAATTTGGGGGGCTAAAGTCAATGAATTCGGGGGGCCGGAGGGGTGTGTGTGTGTGGGAAGGGGGGGGGGGGTGTCAATGTAACTTCGCTCTAAGTCATCCGGAAATGCAAAAAAATCACCACCTACCTTTTTCCCCAGGCTTTTTTGTAGGTGAGGTTGATTGGTAGGTAGTGCTTGAAAAGGACCAATAGGAGAGGGCCTGGGGGTGTTTGGGGAGGGGGAGAAAAGTGAATGATTAGTTCATTCGGATTGAGAAAAGTGCATTAAAAGACCAAAAAAAAGCAGATTCCTCCCTACGTTAATGACAAATGAGCTATTGATTTTCTTGTTTACAATCCAGAGTTGAGATTGACCCGCGGATGGCCCCCCTTGCCAACTGACAACCTCCCCACGCCTCCCCCTTCAACCCACTAAAACTTACAGACCGCTTCAAAATAATGCTTACAGACGCCAACGAAGGACGACCGCCGGCGAACATCCTGTACTGCGCGTCGCAACAAGCCCGCAGTTCTTGTTTTGTTGACCTTTGCTATTGATCTCGGGTTGATCCTTTGAAATGTCAGCCGCCGAACCCCCAGCAACCCTCAGCCACAGTTTCTTACACACTTACCCAGCGCGGTCGACACACGCCGAGCGGTTAGCCGCGTGCTCGCCGAGAAGCCATTTTTGTTAAGGGCATCTACGCTTCAAGTCTTCGGATGGCGTTGTCGGGGAGTACAAATCAAAAGGATGCGCATCCCATCGACTTTTTCGCGATGGACGACCGTGCAAAGTTAAGACTATTTTTTTTGTTCTTTCAAAACAACCACTGTGCAATTTCTCTCCTGTCCAATGCATCAAAAAAAGTTTTGGGGGCATCAAGTTTGTTGTAGGATGACTATTATTTTGATACCCTCCCTCAAAAGATCATAAAAATCAATCAGATTTTGATCCGTCGACCGAAGTTCCCTTAGTCGTGTCACATGACCTGAAAAGTCAAAGGGAAAAAAAATCTATGTGAAATGTTACTTACAATACAATAAAAAACATATGATAAAGTGCACAATACTGTCGGCCAGGCTAAGAAATGCAGCTAGGCTAACAACCGCAGCTAGGCTAACAACCGCGGCTAGGATAACAACCGCAGATAGCCTAACAACCACAACTAGGCTAACCACCATGACTAGGCTAACAACTGCGGCTATGCTAACAAGCACGGCTAGGCCAACAACCGCAGCTAGGCTAACAACCGCGGCCAGGCTAACAACAGCATTCATTCGCACTGCGTAAACCGCAGCCGATGGCCGGATAAAATGAATAAATAACATAGCAACAGTGAGCATATTTTAGCAAAATGCTACCATAAGCCGCCTTCGACATTAATGCCAATGATTGCCGTCTTATCCTCTTTGGGGAATGTTCACAGGGAAATTACCATTCACGCCGGACTGCCGCTTCACTTAATTGGAATTTGTTTAGCACGATTTATAAGTTTAGCAGGATTTATTGGTGGACGGGCTACTGCCAAGTAAAGGTTATGCATAATTTAAGGCGGATTAGTGTGGATGCGGAGGTGAAAAAGGCTAAATGGACAACATGGCGGCGTGGCAAACTTAAAAACACGTGAGACCAACCCCCTCCTCACTTAAATAGCCAATCAAACTAAAAACTTTCGGTTTTGCACACGTAAACAAACACAAGGCGCGCAAATTTAACACTGACACGCCGCAACGGCAGGTGCAGAATATAGCGACCGAAGGCCGTTGCAGGTCACGTGACACACGTATAATTAAAGCGTGAGTACCATGTGTTACGGAGACTCCTCGTTCTCAGTGGCGCTATGTTTGTTTTTGAGTTTTGTCAGTGCTGTGAAATCAAGTTGACGCCTACCCCCCTTTGTTTACTGTGAAGAAGGAAGTGTTAAGGAACAACTTGTGGAGTGCTGGAGACGACTTTGCGACGTCCTTGCCAGGCAAAAAAAAAATCGGGGACGGTATGATAAAACGCAGCCAAAGCAAAATAAAAAAAAATAATCACTCATTCACTGCCAGATGATGTGCAAAAATGTGTCCACTCCAGTGCCAGGGTTTTTGTCATTGTCACTCAAGTTCCAGGACACACAGAATATTGAGTATTAGGACTACATAAACACTCAAAACAGCGTTAGAAACTTTAGACTCACTTATTTCATCAGAAAAAAAAGAGTGAATTCCTAAGTATATGAGTCTGGAGTTATCTGAGCTTGAAATGGGGGCGGATGTACACAATACAATACAATACATTCATATTGCTTTATATAGCGTCTTAACAAGAGCTAAAGCTGTAACAAAGCGCTAACATGGACAAAAGGCAAATGCTGCCCCCTCCCGGGAGGGAAAAAACATTGCCAGAGGCCTGACAGGCACGTTATCGGCACCCAAGCATGAAAAAAACAAAACCCAAACAAATTCCGTAATGGCGCTCTACTTCATGCTTTTCAATTGCCGAATAAATTCAGGAATGGCAGTGAATGAGTTAAAAACCAAAGACAATTGTTAGACTCTTGCTCAACTGGACTCGAAATGATCAATTTGCTACAAACTGCCGTTATTTTTTAATCGAGGAAGAAGATTTTAGCAATTGGAAATGGCTAACTGGGTTGAGCGCTACATACGTACCGATTGTTTTACCCAAACGGTTCAAACCACGCCCACTTCCTCAATCCCCTTTTTTAAAAGGAGTTCCGGCCAATCAGATTTGAGCTTCACTTGACCCCTTTCCAGGTGGCTGCGATTGCCTTTCAATGCAACAATTAAGTCGACAAGACGCACTGAGCATCACATGTTGATATCAAATACTGACAACACCCCCCATTTAAAAAAATGGTGTCATTTAGAATGACAAAAAAAATCCCATGCAAAATATTGGAAAATCTCCATATGCCGTGTTGATGTTTACCACTTGCTCAAGCAGAGCCGAGCGGGGGTATAAATTGCCAATTTTCAAACAATAAAAGGAAAATGATAGGAGGGGGAAAACGCGTGCCGCCCGACGCCTGCGTTGGGACGCTCTTCCTCGCATTATGCCGCCGGGAAGTTTTTACTCTTACAGTAGGATGAAGAGCCCAGGGAGGGGAAAACCGCTGGCAGATTCATAGCACTTCAGGTGAAAATGTAGACGCATTGGATTGGCTTAAAAGGTTATTTGACTCGTCAGGAGCTTGAGCAACATGGCGGCGCATTAGTGAGAAGGAGGAAGGGTGGATGGGGAGTGCCAAACCGAATTGATGAAGAGCGAGGAGAAGAAAACACACGCGGGGGCTTATTTGTACGCGCCAGCTCCAATTTACAAGCGGCTCATCGAACGATGAATAATGTTGATTTGACGCTGCCGCTCGGCGAGAACCAATATGAGTGGCAGAAAAAGGCAACCTGGAAGCGCGCCGCTTCAATAAACCGACACCTGCGAGGAGAGCCCGCTAGTCATTTTCGACCGTCTTAACTCTGTTTCCGTGCATATAAAAGGTATTGTGGAAACGCTGCGTTATTTAAATTAACTTGGGGCGGGGGATGTGGGGGTCCTATAGGAAATGTGTGCAGATGCAACATAGCATATGACAAATTCAGATCACCAGCAATCCAAATATAGTTCAACTCATTCGATGTCATTCCCAAATTTGTTTGGGTGTTGGTTTTTCTTGCGCGGGGTGCCGATAAAGCGCTGGTCAGACCTCTGGCAATGTTTTTTTTTTCCATTCCACAAGGGGGCAGCATTCCCCTTTTTTCCATGTTAGCGCTTTGTTACGGGTTTAGCTGTTGTTAAAGCACTATATAAATCCACCTGTATGTATTGTATTTTGTACAGCCGCCCCCATTTCATGATCAGATAACTCCAGACTCATATAATTTAGGAATTAACTAAGGTTTTTTACACTAGATTTAATCTGGGTCCAGCAGTTTGAGTGAAAATGACAACAACCCTGGCACTGGAGTGGGCACGTTTTTGCGCATCTGGCAGTGATTGAGTTAAGATACAAGCGAAATTCAAGATGATGCTTAGCCGCCAGTGTCACAACTAATCTACCCCGCCCCCTTTTTTAATTTTAAATATTTTTTGATCATTATTAAAATGCTTCACCTCGCGATGTCAAAATATGATTGATCGCAGTGTTTCGGAATGAAACAGTTCACGTGGACAATCGTAACCTATTAGCCGCTAGCTAGCTGCGCTTTCTGTTGATTGGTGCGACATCACGGCAGCTGCTCAGGGTGCCCTCGGTGATCAAATTTTGAGATGTCAAGAAAAGATGTCTTTATGTATTTTTATTTTTTTCGTAAGCAAAGGCAGACAATCGAACGGCGAAATATTTGCTGCATAGCCCAACATTCAACATTCCGTTTCGCTTCAGCTTGGGCAATTTCCACTGAAACTACATTCCCTAATCACTTCTATGTTTTGCCATGAGTCGTATGCGTCCCCATGACAACCCCGCCAACACCCTCCCTACCTTAGTCGGCTTGTGCTGGCCGCTCAGAGCGGAGGAAAGAAAATATTGAGTGAGCGCCACATAACCGCCCAGCTTGACTGTGATACTGGCCCACCCCGCGCGGCGCTCAATGGATCGATCCACTTTTTTTTTCTTTCAAATAATTCAAACTGCTCTTCTGTGTCAGTGTGCCAGAGTGAATCAGTCATCACCGACACCCCCTCAGCCCCCCTTTAAAGTTCCTAACACAGTCCCTCAGCATCCATCAGGCAAGCTACTCTAAGTTAGCTTTTCGATGCGCAATGATGACTCCGATTTCTTCTCAACAGCCGCCATTGTTCGGAAAAAGCAGTGGTGCGAGATGGTGCCGTGCTTGGAGGACGAGGGCTGCGACCTGTTAGTCAATAAATCCGGCTGGACTTGTACGCAACCCGGAGGCCGAGTCAAGACGACCACGGTGAGTTCAGACCGCCTCATTTTCTGATTGCCGTTATAATTGGACTGGTCTAAAAAAGGTTGTCAATTTATTATTGTTATTATTATTAAATACATTTTTAAGATCACCAATTTAACATAACTCCCCACCGTGAGCCGTTTACGCTTCGTTACATTTTGAAGGGAACTCTCTTCCTAGGCTAATATTGTTTTGATGGGAAAGGTTGCCCCTATCAAAATGACCGCCATGTTGACACTTTTTCTTAAAAATCTCATGCTAGTCTAACTGTTTAAATGTGTTTATTAGGCGAGACCAGCGCAAGCTAGAAACACGTGATTAGCCATTTTGACTGCGTGGCACCATTAACAGACTTGGAAAGTTAAGATACGCAAAATTCGCCTCAACCAAAAATTGCACCGCGCGAGCCGCAAAAATCACCCAAGCGCCAAGCATGGTAACCTAATGCTAATCCCTCTCTTTTTGCGGCTCATTAATAAGCGTAAAAACATTCACTTTACCTCCTTTCCTTGTTTTCGACTCATCAAAATTTGCATTAACCGATGCCTATCATTCGACATTTTGAATGATCTCAAAATGGAGTCGCTTTTCACCGAGGAGTCATTTCATTAAGGCACAATGGCTCGTATTTGGATATTACCACCTTTTTGTCATTTCACCCACGTCTCCGTCGGCGCGCTTTTTGCCTTTCACGATCTCATCCGCCGACGTACACGCGACCGCGCCCGGCTGCTTATCTATTGAATGTCAACGGGTGAAGGCCGAGGCGCGCTGGAGCATCATTAAAGGATCTTGCCCATAATTGAGTCATTCCGCTGACTCACTTGTTTATGCCCAAAGACAAACGTCGGTTCGGAAATACCCGCACGCGTGTCGATGGCTACAATGTCGTCTTGTTATCCGCACGCCAGCTCATAAGCAACATGTATCCGCGTCCTTTTATTATACTTGAGGGCTACGAGAGCGGCGTTAGCGCATGTTACACTATGCGAGCGGCCATTTTGTCGCCTACTTATACCTTTCATATTCCGCTCGAGGACGTCCGCACCGCCATTTTTCTTTCAGACTCTTTGATAGAACAACACGCAAAAAGCTAAACCGTTTACTCAAATGACTTGGAACAAACGCCCCCCTCTTTCTCTCTCAACGTGATCGCGATCGTTGCAGACGAATGACGTGTTTGACCTCTCTCTGACATTTATTTGCCAAATATTAGCTGTTTAACTAATAGATAGCTAACAGATAGCTTGAAATGGGGGCGGTTGTACAAAATACAATACATATTGATTTATATTGCGATTTAACAAACTGCGCTGCGAATATCGGACAAGGCTGGTATTTTTCCATCGGCGGTAGGACAACCCGACCCCGACCCCTTTGCGCCGCATTGGAAGCGTAGAAAATGCACGTTTAGATCTTGAGCATCCTTACAAAAGCTTGTTTACAAGAGACAATATCCTGGATGGATGAATGCTTTGAGGGTATTTATGTAATCCGAGTAGCCCCCCCCCCCCCCCCAATCATCTGCATCTCCGTGTCGCTACGGAACCGGTTCAAGACGATCCTGATGGGATAGCACTACAACGCCCCCCCCTAGCCGCCTCCCTCTCCACATCAGCGGAGGTTCTGGGTTGGTACTGGCGTCTGTAATTGATCCCTATGGGTATTCCGAGCGCATCCAAACAGTACATTGAACAGAATCCCCACGAAGAAGACAGCTGTTTGGCCGCGGTAGACATGCAGAGAGACGAAGAAGACGAAGACCCCCTTGCTGCTCACCATTCTTTTTTTTTAAGAGGGAGCCAAGTCAGCATACCTCCATTTTAGGGGACTCGGGGTAGGCAAGGGGGAATGAGGGAGATGAGGGATGAATTATTATTATTATTGCTTCTCTTAGCGTCACAAAATGCGAGAGTAATTACAGAGCACAAAGCCGACACGTCGTACGTACTATGAAGAGATAAATGTGAGCTGTCGGGATTTTAAATGACACTGGACAATCGTAATTTGGGATAATTTGGCGGATTGACAGGTCGAACGGTGAACAAAAATTAATAAATAAATCAAAAAATTCTAACATGAACGAGGGATCTGGCAGCACCAGTATCATCAACTCTCCCCAGTGCATAAATGAGAAAATTATTCAAGACCATCCAGTCGCCAGCAAAACGCGGCGGCTCATCAATTGCATTAGCATTAGCATCGCGTCTGAAATGACACGATGGCATCACTCACGAACTCAAACGGGCCAAAAAAATCAAAGTTTGGGTTTCTTTTTTAGTTATTTTTTTTAAATCCCCTTCCTTTCCACCTTTTGCGAGCACAGCAACTCCCTCAACCATTTTTCTCCTTCGAAAGCGTTTCAATGATAAGCTGGCTATCTAGCAAGCTACTTAGCTGGGTATTAATTGCCGTCTCGCTAGCTAGCTAACTGGCTAGCTATTTGCTATCTGTTAGCTGTCTTGTCTTGCTGGCTATGTATTAGCTCTCTAGTTGGCTATTAGTTATCTACCTGACTGGCTAGCTATTAGCTATATATTAGCTAGCTTTCTATCTATTTGAGTTACTTCCGGGTTGAGTGAATGGTGGGCGCGTGTGGCTGCCACTGCTCACCCACAGCAAAACTTATTCTATGACTGACCTTGAGAGTTTTGAAAGGCGCTTATAATAGTTCATTAGCAAAAGCAGAAAATGGCGGCGGAGATAACGTGACAAAATAGTCCATTTTTTGCCCTCTTAATTTTTTTTTTCTACTTATCCGCCCCCTTCCAGGCTCTATGACGCGACAAGACTCTCCCTCCACATTCTTGCACTAAGGAGCACATTGACGACCCCCTTGACAGGCAAGCCAGACGCCACCCGCCGCAGCCGCCACTTTATCGCCAATATCACGAGTCCACCCGTACCCTGGAAGGCCTCCATCCTGCACCGCGGTCCTCACGGCGGTTGAAAGGTACTGAAAATAGCCCTTTTGATGGTGTCCCTCCTGAAATAATTTTTCACGATCAAATAAAAGTAATCCATCCAAAGCATCTCCGAACGATATCATCAATTTTAATTTATCGCAAATACCACCCATCAACTGCTGACAAGAGAGATGACATGTGCGCGAGAATCCAAAAACATAAGTTATCTATCTAGCTAACATTCTATTAGTTACATAGCTATCTAAGTGGCTAGCTATCTCGCTAGCTATCTGTTGGCTATCCATTTGCTATCTACTAGCTGGCTAGCTAGCTTTCTATCTGTGTTTAATAGTGACATTCAGTGTATTAGCTACCTAACTATCTAGTTGGCTAGCTATTAGCTATAGAGGTATCTAGGTGGCTAGATATCTAGCTAGCTATCTGTTGGCTATCTACTAGCTGGCCAGCTAGGTTTCTATCTATTTATTTCCTGTATTATTATTATTATTATTATTATTATTATTATTTCAAGCTCATATAACTCCAGACCCATATAATTTAGGAATTACCTATTTTTATCTGATAAAAGAAAAACCGTCTAAGGTTTCTTACGCTATATTGAGTGTTTATGTAGTCCTAAAGCGCAATATTCTGTGGGTTCTGGAATTCGAGTGACAATGACAAAAACCCTGGCACTGGAGTGGACACATTTTTGCACATTGTCTGGCACCGAATGAGTTAATATAATCATCAATAAAAAATATATCGTAAATAATCATCCGCCATCAGTCACGATCGATTAAAAATGACTGAGTGGACATATATTTGCAAGTCTGGCAGTGAATGAGTTAACGTACGTTTACTGGGACGGCAGAGTAACCATTTTTTTGTTTAACTTGTAGCGCAATAAAATAGATCAGGATAAAATTGTTCACGTTGGGCTTCAGAAAAGCAGTTTCCAGTCAATATTCCTGACAGTTTTATGATTTGCTTTTAAGAGAAAATCTCATCCCGCTCTGTCTTTCCCATCTCCACTGAGAGCCCCCCCCCCCTTAATGGTAGATTTGCGGCTATAAATAGACATACTCGGGAAGATTGGTTTACCAGCGGTTAAAGAAGACCAAAATGCAATTAGAACATGAAAAAAACAAAAAAAATCCAACGAGATAAGTTCTGCTACAAGACAGCTTCTTTGTATCCGAGACAAATTAGTGCAGTTGTTCCCCGGGATGTAACCTCTTGAGAACAAGCTTTCCAATCAGATTCTATTTCGCAGTTAGCAAAGACTGACATTTGGAGTTCGGCGGACATGTTACCCTCCCCTATTGCGACCTAACTTGGCGGCTAGATAGTCGTAAACTAACCCCGTATACACGCGTGTGAACATTTTTGCCGCTTCGGGCGTTTAACCAGCCGTTCCCTAGCACTCATTAACCTGTGGCTCATTGCTAACCTGCGGATGAATATTCATCGACCGTGCTTTGGTGGGCGTAAGACGAGGCGAGACCGCCGCTATTACAAAGACAAATGAGCAATCGCTAAAAAAGGCAAATGCTAATGCTTCAAGATATTGATATATATATATATTTTGTACATAATAGCACAAATAAATTTTTTTAACCAGATATTGATGCTAACCACGTGGATGAGCTTTCTCTCATGCGTCCGCTAACGCATTTAGCGCCGGGTCCGTGTGCGCTGACATTTTCGAGGGAGTCGGCCAGAGTAGGCGCACAAAGGAAATGTCAAATCGCGGCCATGTGTTGCCTTGGATTTGCTTTTCCCATCCCAGCTGGAAAGCGACTGTGTATGTATTATGAATCGAGTTGTCTTTAGCGCAGACAAATGTTCACCTTCGCTCCAGTGCGTGTGTTAAGCGAGTATAGAAGGGATGTATAAACGTATGAACAAATGTACCGTGTTCTTTTGTTACGCTATGCTTTGCCTCGAGCTAGCGAGATGCGTGTGAAATTCAACGTTTTCCCCTCTTCCTTGGATGAATTTCTCGATATGTATTGAGTGGAATGCCCGCTTGCCCGTACGCGCAAATTACACGTCAACACCGGGGGTTTAATATTTACGTTCTGCTGCAACCGTCGATTTTGTCAATGGCTTTGCGTTTGTCAGTCAGACGCATTTCATCTCTCTCTATCTCTGTTTCTCTCTGCGACTGAAAATGGCATCTGGTCATTCTCATAAGATATAAAACAGAGTGATATGGCAGTTTCCTGATAAACCCGAGGTAATAATCACCTGAGAATTTTATTCATCAGGCAAATTCATCTGATATTCATCTGACATTGCTTCTTCTTTTAATAGGAGGCTTGCATTTCTACCCCACGGATGAGATTTGTGTATGAGGGAGATTTATGGGAGGCTGTTTGCCGGCGCATCGTGGGAATATAAGAAAATTACCATGGTCGACCGTGTCGACAAACTATGTGGCGGTAGTTGACAAAAAAATAGATATTTCATCGCCTTGCCATTTGCATTCCGTTTCAGTGTGCCATTCCTTGACTGCAGTTGTGTGGGATTTCCCAGTAGGGGCTGCCGCTACCGGTTGCAGTCATCCCCCTTGCTACTCTGCGCTAAAAATATTTCCAGTTGCCGATAGCTGCGCGAATAGTTCCAACTCTCCGATATCATTACCTTGGAGCAGTAATTCGTGCCTTTGTCACATCTCGACTCGATTACTGGAATGTGGTTTACTTTGGAGTCAGGCAACCCTCCATAAAGCATCTCCAGCTGGTCCACAATGCTGCGTCTTGCCTCTTGACTGGTACTCGTAAGAGGAAGCATATAACTGCTACTCTGGCATCCCTTCACTGGCTCCCTATATGTTTTAGTTATCTTCAAGATGTTATTTGTTTTCAAATCTTCAAATCTGAAGGTCTGCTGACCGGATATTATTGGATGGGAAACTCATTGTATGACATTTGACCTTCAAAGCGGCCATTTTCCTGCACTAGTCCATTAAATGGCAGCAATATGCTAAGCTTACATTCGAAAATCAGTTTTCCGTACCCTGTTCCATTCGAGAGGGTAATCATTACAATCCCCGTGGCAGTGCCAAAATCTTGGATGGCGAACTATCATTTTGGCTGCGTGAGCAACAGCGAACGGCCAGATGGTTTGCGGGCGCGTCCGAAATGTGTCTTTTTTTTTGCCCGAGGAGTAATTGTTTCCCCGAGAAAGTCACTATGTTTATGTGTACTTGGAGGAGAATAACTACCAGTTGGAAAAGGGGAACCGAAATCCTATTTGCGGTTTTCGGGAGTGGTTCAATTTTTTGTTTGCGGCACGGCAGGATTAAAGAGATGGTCTGTCTTATACGATGACAAAAATATATTTGGGACCGTTCGTGACCGTATACAAACTACATCTGCAGAAACGTGCAAAACTTCACCAAGATATGAGCTTCACTCTATAAGAGTCACAAACCGCTACTTATCGGGCACTTACTGTAGCTTCTGCTGAGCCGCTAGCTGCTACCAGATCACCATAGTAACCTCCGGCGCCAAGGGTTGATCTGGACCATTCTCTGCATCATTTTGAAGTCTGTCGCACTGCTTTTCTGGCATCAATCACGCGGGGAGCTTCGCTGCCCGCCCACTGGCATAGCGTGTAGTCATCAAACACTGCAAAAAAATACAACGAAAAATGAAAAGAATCTGTTAATCAGTTCCAAGATTGGGTTAAAATACCTGGAACTGTGAAACAAACGACTGAGCTAAAAGCATGACAAAAACAGGGGCCCTTAAGTTGAACCCTGTGGAACACCACGGTACATTGGGCGGAGAATGGGACTCAGAGTAATTAACCGAGGCTTACGCAAAAAGTTTTACCTGCCAAAAAGGATATAAACCACTCCAGAGTTGACTCGTGATTATGCTAACGCTACCTCTTGTTTACTCTGCTCTTCATCCTTTGGCACAGGTCTCGTAACACCAAAAGAGCACGAAAAAGGGAGCGTTTGCGGGAATTCGTCCTTGCCTCCCTTTCCACGACACCTCCAGGACTGTGGTTCAATGGCTCGCCGTCAAACACTATTCCCAGCGAGCAAACTTCATAGGCTTTCCGACTTCTCCCACCCCGGCGCGTGTCGTCTGGGTCAAGAAGATGATAGCCTGCTCCGTCCAATTAGCAACTTTTGCCTGTCACCGCGGCGCGTCGGACTCCTGCGAAATGTCAGGGTAGATCTGCGCCCCATCCGAAGTCCTCGGAACTGCTTTGAAGATGACAATTCCTCGGATTTCTAGGACACCGGCAACGCGCTAGGATCCTTTGGCGCTCTCTTCTAAAATTTGGCCTTCTGTTGGAGCGGACCTCCCGTATTTTTTACAGACCAAAGAGCTAAAGAACAAACGCCAGTGGAGCGGCGCAACGTGGACTCTGCGTCAAGCGCCAAGAGAACCGCAGACACCTCGCGTTGACCGTCATCCGCATGGATCAGAGGAGTACTTTGGACTATTTCCTGACTTTTCTTTCCTTCGACTGAGCCCAACACTGTACTTCGGAACTGGAGATATAGGTACTAAATACGTATAACTGTGTATGGAGAATTTAAAAAAAAAAGAAAAAATATATTAGATGCGGGCCACAGGGGGAAAAAAAACGAATGAAAAGACGGCGTAAAGAAATGTCATTAAATGTATTTTGAAAGGCCCTAAAAGTTATATATTTAACAGTTTTTCTATGTTGTACCTTTGTAGAGAAGCTTATCGGACTCGTGGTCACAATGACTATTAGGGTGTGAACAAAAAGCTGTTGTTCTCATCACCGCTGGCGCTCGTAGTCTTTGGTTTTTTTAATATTTTTTGCCGTTCACAACCTTCACTAGCTGCTTTATTTTCATGCTCATCGAAAAAAACAAACAAAAAAACTGACCCTGCCGCCGACTCGACATTGTAAGTGTATAGTAGTCAGTGGAAGCTATTGAAGATTGCTAATTTGCTATGATATTGTATTGTACACAATGTGGAATACTGACCCTTTTCCTCTCCAAGGCTTTTGATCTCTTAATTTATTTCCGATCGTTCCGGATTCCCCTATTGGATGAACTAGGGGATCGAAGAGAACAATGGAGATATGACCGTCATTGACATACAGTCTTTTTTTTAAACTCATGAGATATTTTAAGAATAAATTAAATACAATGGAAAAAAATGTCCCTTGAAAATGTGGGTGGTGTTTGATCCAGAGGGTTTTGAAATGGAGTCCCGCAGGGTCGCCGAACACAAGAAATCGGTTGCCGTGGGAACGCATGGTATCTGCGGTTAATTTTCAGAAGTCTGCGGATTCCATAATTGTGATAAAAACAAGTCATAAAAATGAACTGTCGTCGCTAATGCGATGTCATTATCGCAGGCGGTCGTGACTATTTAATTTCGGAGTGTCGGTTTGGCGCATATTTATGGTCTGTTCCTCTGCAGCGACGCCATGATGGATTTGACCAATTCTTTTGCGCGACGGCGAGCACTGTCACGAATTTGAGGACCATTGAGACGACTTGAGCGTGTCGCACAATAATTATCACGGTACACACACAGCAGTGACGTGCAGTGAAGTACGCCCAAACGGGAAGTCACATTTATGATTTTTACCATGAATATCATTTCGGCTAAACAGCAGAACAGAAGAAAAAGACATGCCTGATGACGTACAGATCAGTAATCAAGACATATGTAAATTCAACCACCGTCCTGCTCCATCTCTCCCCCCGACAGGGTTGACAGCTGGCAACCAGCCTGACACACAGGACCAGGAAATACAAATGACCATCTATTCAGCAGCTCCTTTAAAAACTCATTTTACATGCTGTCACCTTTCATTACGCCTGCCGACCCGCGGCGAGGGCCCTGCAGGACGGCGCGCCGACCGGGCGCATCGAGCATACCCGCCGAGCTCACGCCGGCCTGACCCGCCTCACCGCTTCGCGAAGCAACCACTTTTCTTCTGTCAGCCCCCCCCCCCCCCCCCCCCCCCCCCCCCCCCCCCCCCCACCTCATCAACCCTTGAAGAAATCTGCCCACTACAATAAAATAGTACGATAGAATAGTGATCGTCATTAAATGTTAGGCATAGCCTATATTTATTAGCCTAGCCTAGCCTCTACATTTAAAATGGGCTTTTATGTTTGGCTTCAAATGCAACAGACTACACCTGTTTTGTCATATGTGTTTTCAGATTTGTGCTTTGTTTTAACTCATTCACTGCCAGACGATGTGCAAAAAATGTGGACACTGCAGTGCCAGGGTTTTTGTCATTGTCACTTGAATTCCAGGACTCAGAGAATATTGAGTTCAAGAACAACATAAACATTCAATATAGCGTAAGAAACCTTAGATTCTCTTATTTCATCAAAAAAATAGGTATTTCGTAAATTATGTGGGTCTGGAGTTATATGATCTCGAAAAGGGGGCAGGTGTACAAAATACAATGCAATACATTCATATTGGTTTATATAGCGCTTTAGCTGAAGCTGTAGCGAAGCGCTAACATGGAATAAAGACAAATGTTGCCCCCTTTGTGAAAAAGAAAAAAATATTGCCAGAGGCCATGGCCAGAGCTTTATTGGCACCCAAGCATGATAAAACAAATTTTAGAATGACGCTCTACGTCATATTTTCAATTCCCAAACAAATTCAAGAAGGGCAGTGAATGGGTTCATTCCAGATTAGCAAAAAAAAAAAAAAACACATTTGAGCGAAGGCCTGTCGTCCCTTTAACGCTATCAGAAATGCACGTGGTGTTTCTCCTGGCCTTGGTAATTACATTCAGCGGCCTCGTTTCGCCATGCGGAAAAAATTCAAATGAGTCCTTGATTCACTTAAGCACAAGCTCTCCACCTTCTGGACACGTGGCGGCTGCCATGCTTGTTCAATCTGCTTTTTCCAGTCTTAATTTGACAGCTCAGGGTTTATCGGTCAGTCGAAATAACAGCGCGGAGATACGGCGTTATCATCATCATCATCATCATCATCATCATCATCATCATCATCATATCTGCCGAGGACATGACTCTACAACTATTTTCTTTCCTATCCTGGGGTGTACATCTCAATCACTCTGACTCGGGATGGCTTTCTACTTGAATGCTCCGAGGGCTATTAGGCCTTCGGGCGAAAACGATCAAGCAGAAGCGTTTGCGGGGAGGGCGGCGGGGCGTTGAATATCGGGGATTATTCTTGATGCGCTATTCCTCGGCCTTTCTCGCTGCGCTCATCAATTTATTTACACTCCCCCCTCTGCCTCTCCACCATCAACCTCAACCCCAAAAGACCAGGTGAGAAATGATGGACTTGCACTTATTGAGCCCTGGCACCTTGATAATGGAGTGAGGCTGAAGCGATTAGCGCTTTAACAGCTTCACACCAAGCAGTTCTCTTCGGGGACATGGGGGGCTGTCTGATGGGAGAACGACATCAGGTCAAGAGACGTTCACCTCTACCGGACTTTCTATACGTCTGCTTGCCCTTGTACAGAACCGCCGATCAAGTCTTGTGCTAGCATGAAACTGTAGCACCACCAGACACGGCTCAACGCTAAAGTCTGATCGCCTGATCAATGTGGCTTTGGATCGGTCTTGAACGAACTTCCAATACAGTCCCCGTTCACCTCGTCGGGTTTTGGTTTCCAGAGCCGCCCTCCTTCAGCTGCAGTTGGCTATGAATTATTGATAAGGTCACAGCATCTCAAGTATCTGTCTCATAATGATGAGCGGGAAGGGTCACGCCGCTCCAGGGTGAAGTCGCCCGGCATCCGCCCTTAATCCCACCCTTAATCCCCCGAAACAATAGGCCGCGCCACATAGGGAGGAACCGTCGATTTCTATCAAGACACCCTCGGAGGGATCAGTCTGCTTTCACACAACAAACACAACAGGCGATTGTCGTTTAAGGCTCTTCCCGGAAGTAATGTTTTAGAAAGAAAATACGACGTGGAAGAAACGTTACAGATTTATCAAGGTATTAGCCGCTGCGGATGAGCTAGCGTGTTTACCTTGTCTCATCCCAAGATTGCCGGCCATCTCAATTCCTGTTTCATCTGGAAGGATCAAGAACTGAGCCAGGTGTTTGTGTTTGCTCATCGTGTGCTACAAGACAGGAAAAGGGATTGAAGGTTTGATGGATCCAGAAATATAATAGTACTGTCGCACTAAAGTCTTCAACAATTTCTATTCCTGATGACTCATCAAGGCTGGAATGTAACGAACTTTCAAGATAACAATACTCCCGAGATCTTTACCTCGTTTCGGGCAATGTTTCCGGTCAGTAAAAGTTAACAGGCCCAAAATTTAATTGGATGGACCACCAGTCATTTACAAACGAGCTTCCGTGGGATTTAGTTTAGCAACCACGTGGAGCGCGATGCATTCGTGCAGAGTTTATTAAGTTGTAAGGATGACTTCCTAGCAGACTACATTATCCGGCGAATACCGGCAGGCCTTTTGACCCACTTGAAGACACGGAGCGAATACTCGAAAGCTGCATTTCAGCTTCAGGACACCTTTCCAACCCCGGATGCATTATGATAATCTATTCAGCTAGCCTTATTGCTCAAAAATGGTCCATAACGCACGGAAAATCACCCACGGGGATCAGGAGGTATGCGCCGCATTAGGAGGCCAAGCGGTGGTTGAATTTTTGTATCTTTTTATATATATATATATTTTTTTTACACATACACACACAAAAAAACATTATTTGGCATTTGTTAGCGACATCAAATCTGACGCCTCAGCTGGAGAGGAGGCTTTAATAGAGCGTGCTCTGATAAAGTCCCAGCAGAGAGCACTCGGTAGCCAGTAGGTTGCCGCGGCAAGTTAATTGATCCAAAAGAAAAACCTCACACGGAAATTGAGGACACCGTTATCATGGCAAGTCAGCCACGCTGTTAATAAATTGCAACCCCCCCACCCCCTCCCGCCAACTGCATTCCAATGATATTTCTGCTCAGCCTCAGCATGGAGACTTGTGATGTATACAACAATGGTCAAATGTTTACCTTATACGCAGAGTCGGTATCCCTAGACCGCCATCCAGGAATGTAGCTGGACACCATGGACCATGACATCACCTGTGTCGAGCCACCGTGACCTTGAAACATAGAAAATATGTCCCTGGTGACTTTTTTTTTCCTCTCTTCACTTCTTTTTTTACTAGTTATCCACATATCTCACTAGCTGTGTAGATACCTATCAGGCTAGGTGTCTAGCTAGCTATCTGGACGGCTATCTAGCTGGCTATCGATTAGCTATATAGCTGAATAGCTAGCTAGCTATTTATTTACCTGCTAGCTTTCTATCTATTTGAGTTATTTCCGGGTTGAGTGAACGCTGGCGCGTGTGGCTGCTGCTGTTCACCCACAGAAAAAAATGTATCCTGTGATTGGAAAGTGACCTTGAGGATTTGGAAAGGCGCTTATAAATGAAATGTATTATTATTATTATTATTATTATTTAGCTTACAGTTGGGCTAACACTGCTTTAATGTTAGCATCGCGACAATAATGTTCATAAAATGGCCAAACCCCAAAAAATCGATGGCCTGTCACTTAAAAAAATATTTTTAAGGGACATAGAGAAGCACTAATGATTTCACGGCAATTTTTTCAAATAAAAATAAATGATTGTGAATTCAAACTGCAAATGGAGGCCGGCCGGGTGAGGCTTGACAGCCGACTCCCCAAAACAATCAAATCGGATGACTGAGTGACAGCAATAAATATCGGTGAGGATCGTCCTCATCTGCAATCCCCCCCATTGCCCCTTCTCCTCATACGTCCTCGTGCCCACTGTGGCATGACAGGTGACTGACGACGCTAAAAACGCTACCCGTCCGAGCCAATGAGCGAAGGCGGCGGCGGCATGATGAATTACCCTCATCAGTTTGTTTCGTCAACAGGCCCGCGCGGGTCACCGCCAAGGCCGCGCGTGACATTTTGTGGCGTACTGTATATGCAAATACCTGCCAATCAATTAGCGCCCCCCCCCCCCCTTTCGGCTGCTGAAGTCGGCCATTGTGATTAAAATGAATTGATTGCGAGGATGAAGCAAAACCATTTGGCCTGCCAAAATAAATAAACCCAATAAATGAATACATAAATAAACAAACAAATATAGAAATAAACACAAACAATAATACCAAAAAATGAAAAATAAACTAATAAATGACAAAATTAATCTACACATAAATAGATGAATAAATAGATGAATGAATGAATGAATGAATGAATAAACAAATGAATGAATAAAGAAACAAATATAAAAGTAAATAGAAAAACAGCTGTAAAAAACTAATAAATAAAAATAATAAATAAATAAAAATACATAATAAATGACAAATAAATAATAATCCGATATGAACAAATAAACAAACAAATACAAATACATAGAAAAACAGTAATAAAAAAGATTAATCAATAAGAATAAATAAATAAAAATACATAAATAATAAATGACAGATAAACAATAAGCAAATATAAATAAATAGACAGAGGGACAAATAAATAAATAAAAATAAATAAATAAATAAAGAATGAACTAAAAAAACAGTAATAAAAAAATAAAGAAAAATACTACATAAATAATACATGGCAAATAAATAATAATGAAATAAATAGACAGAGGGACAAATAAAGACATACATACATAAATAGATAAATAAATAAATAAATAAATAAATACATACATATAGAAACAAACAAACAAATACATAAATAAATACATACATAAAAATAAATAAAATGCTATGGGACATAAAATGCTATGAGAAATAAAACCGGCCATTATTGTTTATCACCGGCTCATAACTGCTCCAATTACGGTGAAATGTGTTGAAAATGAGCAATACAAAAACAGGGACATTTTTAAAGGGGGGGGGGGGGGGGGGGGCTGTTAAAAGATTCCAAAAGTGGATGTTCAAATGTGTCGATGTCGGTCAGAACCGACGGGCGCTCGAGTGACTCACACGGCCAAGACGCCGCTCGGGCGCTTTTTAGCTTAAAATGCAGAGTAAACACCTGGCTGAGCCAGTGATTAAAGGAAGCGCTTATCATTCCAAGCCATGTCTGCTTCCATGAGCACACTTTTTGAGCGAGAGGAGTTAACGCGAGCAACCAGAAGGCATCGCGTTAAACACATGCGTGTGCTCTTATTTGCGTTATTTGAAAACTGAGCGCTCCAAAATAAAAATGTCTCCACTGCGAGACTAATAAAAGCAAATCCAATCCAATTCATATAGCGTGTTTGCAGCATGTATTTTACATACACATTTCTGTTGTTGCATGGTTAGTATAGGCAATGACAAGATGCTATTAAGAACATACAGTATTTTCCGGTGTATAAGCCGTACCCAAAAGCTTTGATTTTCCTGAAAAGATGACCCTGCGCCTTATACGCCGGTGCGCCTTAAAAGTGAAGTCATATTGAGCCACAACAGGTCTCGGAACAAGTGTCAGCAGCCATTTTCCTCTGTAGAAGAAGCAGTACGTAACCCATGCCTCTACTGTAGCGCCTTATAATATTTGGAAACTTTTATATATTTCTGTATTATACTGTTTTCATTCATTGAAGGTGCGCCTTATAGTGTGGTGCACCTTTTACATGGTAAAAAGTTTTTACACCATTCCTTGGAGGTGTGCCTTATACATCGGAAAATACGGTACATAAAGTGACCCGATTATGAAAACACCATTACATCGAACGATTTTAACAGGGGGGGTTATTAAAATAGAATTTTACATCAAAGCTCTTGGAATATTCCTCATAAAAATTTTCAAATTTTGGTGGGGAAAGGAGGGGTGGAAACTGTCCCCACAAAGCCCCTCCATAATTTATAGTACTGCATTGAGCCATAATCTTAGCTCTGCGCGCTAATCAAAGGCGCAATGCCGTATTTTATTTTTTTACAGCGGGGGCCATAATGTGGCAAGAGGAGAGAAAAATAGCAGCGCACCTGCCATCGCCCGTTTTGTCCCATCGGGACCCTCGCTAGGCGTTTAACTCTGAAAGTCCATCAAATGCCACCGGGGGCGGCGATGGGGATACGACTCACTCGACTTTTAATGGTAGCAGAAGACAATACAAGAGTTTTTTTTTTTACTTTTGACATCAAGCAGCTCCATGTTGATGTGACAGAATCATTTGCATTAGCTTGAGTGGAACAAAATTCACCATCTGCCCCCCCCCCCCCCTCGCTAACCAATTCCCACCCCTAACCCTCCTTCCTATTTCCATCCCACTGCCCATCAATTGCGCGGCGGCTCCAGCTCATCGGGTGCAGCCGAGTGCAACCGACGCGCATGGTCGCGCGCGCTCGGGATATTAGTGTAGTCGGCCAGTAGAGCCGGCAAAACACTTGCCCGACCTCAATTGTAAAGAATCTGCATTTTTACACGCATAAGAATATGTCTGGATGTAAACCGCAGGAATGCTATCCTGGTTGGGTGAAACGCTACAGTTTCCAATGCCAAAGATTGTTCACCGGCTGTTGGAAAAGGCCTCATTATTATCGGTGATGGCGTTCAAAGGCGCACCCCCCCCCCCCCCCCCCTAACACTTCGCCACCTGAGGTTCTCCTCTTGGGTGGTTAATGTCAATCGCCCGGCCATTGACGGAGGACGACTTCTGAGGCGGGGGGTCCGGGAGGAGGGGTGGGGTCTCCCGTCCGTCTCCCGGCATGAGCTCATGCATTATTCTGCCGCTTTCATTTGAAAGGCCGAAGAAAAGCGCTTTGAAACGTGGAGACGGCGGCTTGTAGGACTTGAAACAGGGCGAGGGATGACTGACTAGCACATGAGCACCCCGACTCCTGCCCCCCACCAGTCTGCCACGTACGAACAGATAACCGGGGGAGAATTACAATCAAAGATCAATTTAGCTGGAAGACATGTTGCCAACTCAAACCCCGAAATGCGGTGCGGTAACAAACCCGAACTGCGGTGCGGTAGCAAACCCGAACTGCGGTGCGGCAACCACCACGAACTGCGGTGCGGTAATTACCCAAAACTGAAGTACGGTAACCAACCAAAACTGAGGTGCGGTAACCACCCCGAACTGCGGTGCGGGAACCATTCCGAAATGCGGTGCGGTAACCACCACGAACTGCGATGCGGTAACCACCACGAACTGCGGTGTGGTAACCACTTGGGCGTCATCCATCTTGTAAGTGCAAAATAAAGAAAACAAACAAAGTATAAATCCCAATGCATCCCAGTTGGACACAACCAAATAAATCTTTTGACAGTCACGCTAGGTTTTTAAAAGCGCAGCTGCCTCGCTGTTGAGCACCCACGCATCAAATTAACTGTCCAATAAAACCGTGATAGACTGTTTACCACCTGCCGTTTGTTGGGAAAAATAACAAATCGCGACTAGAGAGGCGCCATCTTGCTTTTGCTATTTCTTTTAGACGGGTGCCGAAAAGTGATCCGTTTACTACCCAAAACTTTGGGGGCCGAGTATTTTCAGAAGAAGCGCACCTGACCCGATCACGGCGAGCCGCCGGTTGGTCGGGCTCGGCGGCGCTTGGCGAGATACTCTGTCCCCGCAGCAGCTGTGTCCCAATTAGAGAGGCCTGACT
Source organism: Hippocampus bargibanti (assembly GCF_051943395.1). NCBI lineage: Eukaryota > Metazoa > Chordata > Actinopteri > Syngnathiformes > Syngnathidae > Hippocampus > Hippocampus bargibanti. The sequence goes on from NC_142755.1 coordinate 4,220,392, forward strand.
CCCGTGCACCGTATTAACATTCCATTCAGGTTCTCCCCGTTGCCCCTCGCCGGGTTCCGCCGCAAACCGCCGTCGCAGGGTCCCTCGGCTGAGACTGCCCACCAGCCTCGCTAATTGACTCCTGATCCACCTCCGGCGCGCAGGTAAGCCCACGTCGCATTAGCGGCAAATGAAAACACAGAGTGCAAAGTGGATGATCATCTTCATCTCATAGATTTTGATATTTTTTTTTTACCCATCGAATGGTGCATGAAACCACTCGAGAGCCAGGGCTCGTTTTCCGTCTGTGGGTCCTGCAATTTGAGTGAAAATGACAAAAACCCTGGCACTGGAGTGGACACATTTTTGCACATAGTCTGGCAGTGAATGAGTTAAGTATCTCATGAGTTAAAAAAAGGGCTTGCGCAATTCGACATTAAAAAAAATGCTCCCCAGTCATGACGTCACAACCTCACCAAAAGCAACATTTTCTTACAATGTGCCATGTCTGATCAACCCCCGCCCTTCCACCCAAAGCCACGTCTGTCCAAATTTTTGTTGCTACCACGAGAGATCCTGACAGGAAATGGATTGCAGTGTTTTCCCGGCCCAGTTAACAGGTTCTCGCCGCTTGTGAAGGGGGTATAGATGGGTTTGATATAGAATTCTGTTTAACCCAGAAGCAACGCCCTGGCCCGCGGGACGGCCCATTCCTCACACCGCGCATCCATCATGCGGGGCAATCTGGAAGCGGGGCTCCCAACCCCCCCTGAGGGAGGGCCAATGGGGAAAGGTAGAAGGTGTCAGATCTCACCCATGCGTGGAGGTAACAACATACAACCCCCCTACTTCACTTATGGCGTCGGGGTTTTGAAGGCAGTCTTCTGACGGCCTCCGTCATGTTGTGACTGCTAAATAGCGGCGAGAAGATCTGTAGAGGGGGAGCATCTAGGCTCCACGCTAGGGAAATCTTCTGTTTTGGACTTGAAACACACAATCGTAGATTGTTGCCGGCGTCTGTGAAGAATCGTCTGTGTTTGCCACCCTCGTCACGGCTTTTAGGTGCCGCGAGCCCCATTGGAACGCTTTTCTTTTTTAAGCGCGGGACGGGGAGGCTTGACGGCAAAACGCTTATCAAGTCTGCAAACCTACGACTCACGAGTCACCTCTAAATTCACTGGTTGGAATCTAGAGCTATTTTTAGGACAAATACGCCATTACCAATGTGGTACAATCGCTACGCTATCAGGATGGCATTTGGGAGTCTTTTGCACACTACTCGGGTGGTCCTTCGCCCGTTATTAAGAGACACCGCTTTGTCAGTTTGTTGTTAACCTCTCTCCGGTGGGCAGTCTTCTTGTCAGGCCACTCATTGTCACGTAACGTACAAACTTCATTACCGACGTTGGAGAGGAAAGAGAGTGCGGCTTGCTTCCACTCAGTTGCACAGTGGCCTTTTTGCCAGGGGACAATTTGGACAATTAGTACTGTTCTCTTGAGAAGGTGAGAGTCAAACTGATAATTTAACGTGATAGCCCTTTCACAAGTACGATATAAACATCCATACGGCAATCGTGTCGCTGTCAATCGATTGTCCAGACCACAGGTGTCTAACTGCGGTCTCCGACAGCCACCGCCCCACATGTTTTCCAAGTCTCCCTGTTGCAACGCACCTGATTCAAGGGAACAGGCTCAATGTCAGACTTCCGCAGAGCTTGTTGATGATCTGATCATTTGAATCAGGTGTGATGCAACAGGGAGGCTTGGAAAACAGGTAGGAATGGCGGCCCTCGAGGACTGGAGTTTGACACCCCTGGTCCAGACCATCGCGGTTGGAAAACCTCACCTCAGAATCTTATGACCAATGACCAATAATGGGGAAAACTCAAAGCAAAACTGCAAGGGGCTTAAGGCGGTTCGATGTGGAGCACCTATTGCGGTACTTAAGTCACTTAGATGCTATGGATTTGCTAGCACTGATGGCAAATATCTAATCATGTGTGGTTAGTGACGATTACTTCCTGGAACTTGACAATAGAATCAACCAAAGGTAACCAATGTCTTTGTTTGGAGGTCACGTCCCTCCAGAAACAACACAAGACATCTGACTGGCTGGGAAAAATAAATACATTAAGTATACGCTTGGTTTCGCTAGACCGCCTCTGCCTCAATGCACCTCTTCCACCATACTCATTAGCGAAATGGATTACTAATGGATGATTAATCTTTGAGGAGGGAGTGCGCACCGACCCATATCCGAACACCTGGAACGCAAAGAGGAAACAACAAGCGACTCGGACAATGGCACAGTTGCAGTAACCAAAATACGGCACGGGCTAAAAATAACCTGATTCATGGTTGGCCCAATAAATATAATGGATTTAGCTAATTAGCCGTAATTAATTGTCACCCCACTCATCTTTTTTCGGACTTTCTCCCCCTATCGCCACCGTGGCATATTTCCATCGCAAAACAATGGCAACGCAATCACGATGTAACATACATCTCTTCCACCTCTGCCGACGCATCCCCCAACCACCTCGCACCGCCATTTGTTTTTGCATCCAAGGCAGCGCTCGGTTTGCTTTTGTCATCTAATCATTCCTCAGGAGAGGCAATTAGTCACTGCAAAGCAACTAAGGTTGCATGATGCGAAACATGGGAGTGGGCGCACATACATGAATAACGCAGGTGCGCGCAAGAGCACACAAAAACACACACTTATGGTTCCGCGCAAAAAAACTCCGGAGCACGGGTCCAAGGAGAGCGTCGCGTTAGATAAAAAGAATCCCTGAAACAAATCAATGGGTTTATATTTAGACAGTCACTTTAATCAGATAAATGATTTTACTTTATATGCAGCGAGGGCAAAAAAGCGCGCGCTAAATCTATGTACATATTCTCCATATCAAAGACGAACTTCAAAAGACAAGAAGTGCTGTGACTTCCCAAGCCGTAAGATGAGCGTCGGGGGTTTGCTCCTTTGAAAGAAAAAAATAACGCTGAAATAAAAGTATTCAAATGAAAGAGAAACATGTTTTTTTCTTTATTTCCAAGATGCCAGAACGGATTACTGGCATTATCATTCGTTTTAATGGGGAATGACGATTTGGCGTGAAAGGGACTCGAGCTAGCTCGTCATTAACGTTTTATGATTAATCTGAGTACAAATGACAGTGAATGGGAATGTATAATTTACATCAATTTTGAAGGTTATTTTGAAGCCTGCATTTAACTCATTCACTGCCAGATGTGCAAAAATGTGTCCACTCCAGTGCCAGGGTTTTTGTCATTATTACCCAAATTCCAGGACCCACAGAATATTGAGGTTTAGGACTACATCAACATGCAATACAGCGTGAGAAATCGTAGACTCTGTTGTTTCATTGGAAAATAATGAGTTAATTCCTAAATTATATGGGTCTGGCGTTATATGAGCATGAAATGAGGGCGGCTGTCCACAATACAATGCGATATATACATATTGCTTCACGCAAAGCGCTAACATGGAAAACATGGAAATGCTCCCTCCTTGTGGAACATTGTCAGAGGCCATGGCTAGCGCTTTATCGGCACCCAAGCATGAAAAAAACAAAACCCAAACACATTTGGGAATGGCGCTCAATGTCAGATTTTCAATTGCTGAATAAATTTGTGAATGGCAGCGAATGAGTTAAAGTTTTGTGGTTTATCTGAATATAAATGATGGTGAATCGGGATTTATAATTTCGGAGATAGGTCAATTTTGAACGTTACAGAAGGCAGAGCGGCGCTGTCAGGTTATTTTATTTTGGGTAAAATATGCGCCTAACATTTCTATCCTCGATGCAACTCGCTCCATTCCGGCTGTCTTGGGAGCTGATTAATTCCGACGGGTTGTCCGCATCGAAGTTTGGGAAAATACGAAGGGAAGTCTAGTCTACGAGCACTCCATTCCCTCTGATTGCTTACAAAGGTCCCCTTTCTCGCCGAACGCTGTTCGCGGACCAACGACATTTAGCATTAGCGTGCACGGTGTATGTTGCAAGGGCAAATCACCCCCCCCCCCCTACCCCAACCTAGTTAGCTTGCCTGGACGAATGACACTCTACCCGCACAATGTTGCTTATGAGGACACGGCGTTTAGCGATGCAAAAGGAAGAGCGGAAAAAGAATTAAAATTCCTGGCAGGGACTATCGCTAAAGGTTATGAAGCCGTTGTTGATGCATCCATTTGTCGCGGTCGCATCCAACGTTGTGACATTTATCAAGTATGTCCAGTTAAATGTCAACCCGGAGAGGTAGCGAGCTGTCCTGTCCCTCTAATTAGGACCCTGAAAGTCACGCTCAAAGTCCTCCATCTCATCTACTCCGGGATAACATTGATCTGCTTTTCCGTCGACTGGGGATTCGAACCGCCACCGCCGGCCTTTTTAGCATGTTAAGAAAACTTTAGGGTTGAGCGATGGATACCGCGGTGGGGATAAAGTGCGGACAAATACGGGAGGGATGTAGGCCATTCGTCATGGACCTGGGGCTCATTGTTTGCAGATTGTGACCTACGGGAGTCTTGAGGGGGGGGGGGGGGGGGGTGATACTTTCCTCCCAAGTGGGCAGGGGAGGGCAGGTTGTAGGCAGGAACCAGACTGGGAATAGACTAGCGGCGGAAAAAAAACTAAATCGGATGACCGAGCCCCAGCTGGAAAGAACAAAGTGCCGAGTTTGTACAATTTGCAGCCCCCCCCCCACCCCCCTCCGTTATTCATGTAGCCAGACTTTGAAATTGATTTCGCAGCAAACGTTAGGAAAAAATAATCGGGAGAAATTGTAGAATAGAAGCAGATGAAATGCAATCAACAAACGTCAGCAGTTATTCAGTTCAAAACGCCTTTCCCATTTGTGTCAATTCAGCAAAAGCGGGACATTGTATTGCCTTTTTATTTATTTATTATTATATTTTTTTAGGGAGGGGGTTCGGATTTCAGTTATTCAGTTAATCTGACTTTGATGGTTATTTTATTTTTGCATTGAATTTTATTTTTTAAACCGGAGTTAAATTGTTTTTATTTTTCTATTAAATGGTTTTACTTTTCTATTTATTGATGTATTTATTGTGTTTTTTTTCCGCTATTTATTGTCAAGTAAAATAAAGTACAATTCCCATATGACCTTTTCTGTACATTTTCTGTACATTTTTTTCCCCATTATTTTTTTTCTATGTAATTTTTTTGTACATTGTTTTAAATACATATACTGTAAAATATATAAAATACAATTAGATGACATCAGTTGAGTTAATTATTAGTATTGTACATTATTGTACATTTTTTTCTACATATTTTTTGTACATTATTTTGAATACATATAAAATATATAAAATACCATTATAGGACATCAGTTGAGTTAGTTATTAGTTTCGTACTTTCTACATTACTGTACATTATTTTTTTCTACATATTTTTTGCACATTATTTTAAATACATATAAAGTATTTAAAATACATTTATATGACATAAGTTGAGTTATTTATTAGTTTTGCACATTGTTGGACATTATTTTTCTTCATTATTTTTTTCTACATATTTTTGTACATTATTTTACGATGTGAGCAATGGATTCCAGGTATTTATTTTGTAAACAGATGTGCTCACGCACTTCCTTTTGACGTGTTTGCACTCATTTGTAACTTTCTCGGAAACCATTTTTGTTTCCCGGCACCGTTATTAGTCAAGAGTGAAGTCAATATTGGTGAGGCAGCTTAACACAGAATCTCTTTCAAAATAAAATTCCTTGAACGCAAACATGTCCGCATTTGACTGGTAGGTATAATGGCGGAGCTTCTCTTTGATTATTGACACGTTATTCATGAGCGAACAGCAAGTCGGTAGAATGCAATTTCCCACTAGCAGGCGAGACGATGAAATGCGCATTCAAATCCGCGTTCAAATCTTTCCCCTCCAACACTCGGCAATAAACATCTGGATTACGATGCCGCTAAGCTCCCCGACATTGTTGCACTGGACGACCTTGGCGCCGGGTCATTTTAGTTTGGAAATCAAATCAGGGAAGGAAAGACACCCAAGCGCTGTGATTGTACAATAGGAGACGAAATTTGAAGCGTCATGACAGCATGCGGTGAGTTCGGCTGAAATTGAGGCGTGACGGAGCGATTCCAATCAAACGACGAATGAGAATTTGGTTCGCACCTCACGGCCGCTGTCGGGATTTATGGCTTTCAATTTCACACCTCTTCCCGTTTGATGCCTGCTGTTTCGCTACGCTCCGCCTCACCATCGCGCGCAGCTTGGATTCCTAAATTCTGCCCGAGAGCTCCGACACGCCGACGTCCTCGTTTCTAATTACGTATTCAATGCCAAGCCCGGATTTCAAGGACCGCTATGGGCCAAGATTGAATTTTATTGGTTCTTTTATTGCCTTGCTTACAGACTAAGTTCGTTTCTTCCTCGTCGACGCTACGGTCCGAATGACCGTAGGCTGAAAAGCCTAAAAAGGCCGTCGAGACCAGATGGTCTTGGATAGGAGGTCGAGATGAAGGAATAGGAGCAAGTGTGCCAGAAGATGCAGGAGGCTTTGTTGGCCAGTCGAAAACTGAGAAGGAGACGGTGAAAAATGGCCGTGCCCCCAAAAGTTGGACGAAGAGCAAAGAGAGAGGCGGCACAGAGGTGCCCGGCGACTTGTAAAACTGATGCGATTTGAAGATGAAAGTGACAGTGTGGGCAAATTGAGCGCCACCTTGTGGAGCACAACAGGAAGAAGGTCGCAGTCATACCAAGCGATGCTATTTTTAAACGTTTTCTTCTGGACGTTCAAGAAACACTTACTGTACGGTCGAATGTCATTTTGACGCAGTCCATTGAGTCAATCAAGTGTTGTTGCCATGCGAAGGACATGCGAGATGAGCTATTGTCATTGATATGGGAGGGGGGGGGGGAGGTCACATGACCGAGAGAGAGAGAATGACACGGGCAAGAAGGACACGATGGCGAGAAGAGGAGGAGCCAAGTGCCCCCCGGCCTCGTCCCCGGCACCGGGGGGAAATCTCCTAACGCCAAGGTTAATTAAGCACTGGAAATGAGATCAAGAAGCTTTTGCTTTCCGACTCATTAGCCAATTGCAATGCTTCTTCAAAACAATCCGCGACTCATCTCAGACTGCGGAATTATTGCGGGAAGATCAACAATCAAGGACGGCCACAGACCGAGACGCAAGCACGGATGAGAGGGCGAGTCCGTTGGGGAAGAGTCGCAGATGACTCGGAAACGTAAAGTTTTAAGGAACAGACGCACGGGTCACACGTTTGGGTCGACCGACTCGTTGATAATGGCAGTAGACTAGAGCAGGCTAAAGCGTACGTCAAAGTAGCGGCCATTATCGCAGAGCAATGTTTCCATGAAAGGTCATGAAAAGCGTGGATGTTAGCATAGCATCATATCGATGGCTGTTCTTTATTTAAATATTTCGTGTCTTTATTTAAATATTTATTTTATTTATTTGTGTATCTATTTATGTATTCATTAATTTATTTATTATGTTAGTTTGTTAGTTAGTCAATTGGTTAGTCAGTCAGTCAGTTAGTCAGTTAGTTAGTTAGTTATGTGGTTATTTATTTGGTTATTTATTTGGTTATTTATTTGTGTGTTTTTTTATTTTTTTAACACTATTTATTTATTTGTGATTTATTTTTGTTTTAATGTTTTTATATCTATTTTTAGTTCCTTAGTTATTTGGTTATTTATTTAGTTATTTGGTTATTTATTTAGTTATCTGGCTATGTATTTGGTTATTTATCAGTGTGTTTATTTATTAGTGCGTTTATTGAATAGGGTGTTTATTTATTTCTATATTTATTTCTATATTTATGTATTTATATATTTATTTATATATTAATTTATATGTTTATTTTATATATTTTTATTTATTTGGTATATTTATTTGGTACGTTATTTATTTAGTTATTTATTTATGTATTTATCTATTTATGTATTTATCTATTCTCTGTTATACTCATATATATATATATATATATATATATATATATATATATATATATATATATATATATATATATATATATATATATATATTTGCCAGAGCACACCAAAAAAGGCAAATTTGGACAATCTAAGACTTTTCAAACATGCTATTTTAATATTTTTAACACTGAGAAAAAGTGTATCTTGAGGATCACTCAAACGATGACCCCATCGAATCAGTAAGGTTTTATAAAGCAAATTTCCATTGTACCGATTTTTTTTTTTTTTTTTTTTGTCGCTGTTGCCAGTCTAGCAGTTTTTGAGTAATGCAGCTAATAGAGTGACTAATGTAGGTGCAAGCACAACGTCCTTGGCCGAGGTGATAATTAATTCTACTCAACAACTGGCACTGCAGCACAGGAGATCAAAAAGCAAGAAAAGAGTCACCGGAAACCAAAGCGCTTCCATATTGGGTCACCAATTCAAAAAGTTGACACGCCACACCTCTTATGCTAAAGCGCTCATAAAACCCCACAAGGAATCCGAAGGCGATACGACGGTCATGAATAAATTACATTAGTTGAGAAATTCAGAGGTGGGCATTTTCAGGTCAGCGTGTGCGACCTTTGAACCCACAAAACAATGGCTTTCAGATTCAGAGAAGATGCTTTCTTGTTACTCATCCAGTTATGAATATGATTCAAATAGTTCTGAAGAGGAAAGCATGAATGTTTGCAATCGATTAAAGAAGTCCTTCCATATCAATTCGAGCCGTCTGGACTCCAATGTAGCGTCCCAGAAAATGCAGAAGATGGCGCCCAAGCTCCATTGGAAATGGGCTGATTTGTCTGCTGGGAATTTGTGTCAACTAGTATCAAATAGTAGTCTTGGTGCAACACACAACGATTCACCATCGCGCTATTTATGTGTTTTCGTTCTAATTCCACCATCAACACGGATCAACACCAAGTTTTCAGACCAAACAAAGTACCCAAAATGCATTGTGTGTCGCTTCATGAATATTCAGCGTGAGTCTTAAAATGTAAAATATACCTACATGCCATGGAATTGTTTGTAAAATATGCTCAGTAGAAGTCATTTGAAGTGATTTTACAAATTATGGACACAACTTGTCCGATGGCGCCGGTTGTCCTTTAAATTGACCGCGCATAAGAGTGAACCGGCATCCATTGGAAATGTAGCACTTCACTTTCACTAATTCAAGTATGAGTTGTCCTGCTAAATAAACAAAAGAACCAAACACGCCGAATAGATTCAAATTGTAAAACGGGATGTTTTGTGTGTTATTATTCAAAAGTAGGTTAAAAAAAAGAGGTTTTCAATAAAAGCTAGCTAAGGAAAAAGGGCATAAGAGGGACTAGATACATTTGCTGCTGTCTCCCTGGTGCGCCTCTCGACTGCTGTTCATTTGTCTCAATTAGTCAGCATACTTTGGGAACGTAGCCGGCCAGCTCTGCTCTTGTCGCTCGGCGTCTTTCTCCGTCAGTTCAACTTTTTTTTTCCAGGTTGAAGAACAAAGATTTTTTTTGGTGCTTTTAGCGTAAAAAAAAAAAAAAAAAAACGAGTGCAGGAAATGGTTAAGCGGAATTGACGCTGGGAAAATTTGTATGCAAGGCTCTTCATCCTTTTTTTTTTGTAATTACAAACAGGAACAGGAGCAGCTGGCTGGTCAACTCCGATTTTTTTACACCCCAGTGGCAGGATGGGGAAGGGGGGGGGGGGGGGGCAATATCATAGATGCATGCACAACATAAATTATCATTGAGGTCCTTTGACAAACTTTTAGCCATTAACTCATTCACTTCCATTCACAAATGTATTCGCAAATTAAAAATATGATGTGGAGCGCCATTCCTGATTTTTTTTTTTTTTTTCATGCTTGGGTGCCGATAAAGCGTTGGCCATGGCCTCTGGGGGGGGGGGGGCATTCCCCTTTTTTCCCCATGTTATAATAATAATAGGGGTTTTGTACAGCTGCCCTCATTTCAAGCTCATATAACTCCAGACCCATATCATTTAAGTATTAACTTATTTTTTTCTGATGAAACAAGAGAGTCTAAAGTTTCTAACGCTGTTTTTGAGTGTTTATGTAGTCCTAAAATTCAATATTCTGTGGGTCCTGGAATTTGGGTCACAATGACAAAAACCCTGGCACTGGAATGGACACATTTTTGCACATCGTCTGGCAGTGAAGAATATAAGACACAAAAACAGAAGATAGAATATCGGTCTTATTTAACAACCCGATTAGCATTTTCGATTTAATTGCAAAAGAGACATAATTGTCCCTCGGAGCCCAGAGAGAGTCCGGATGTCTCCGTGAACATTTAAAGGGGGCGTGTCTGCCGCCTGCAGATTATTCACATTTCTCTCAATACACCCCCCCCCATCATTGTCGTCCCTCCAGCGAAGGCTATTATTGTTTGTGTGTGCGTGTCTTTATTGCCATAGCGGGTGCGATATTGCTCATTAATATTCCATGCGGCGTCGCCGGGTCGTTTCCTCTGTTTATTAGCCGGCATCTGTTGCGACGGCGCCGTTTGACTTTACATGGATGGCGCACTTGTCAGCGTGTTTTTAATATTGCATGCTAGTTTTTGTTTTTTGTTACGGCTACATTATTCAAATCGGGAAAGTTAGCATGCACAGCGTAAACACAATGTTGATCATCAAAAGGTTCTTTGGTTTCATCCCACACACAAAAAAAAATGGCGTACAAAAATAAAAGGGTACACAAAATCGAACGGAGGCATCACTTTACTGGCACATTCTCCGACTTTCCTTTCCGCTTTCGGTTCTCATCCCTGTTGTCTATTCGATTGACCAAACCCTTTAATCACAAACTATCTGGCAAATGGAAATAATGGCGGCTCGATAATTAGCTGTGAGAAAATGGAAATTTGACGGTCATTGGCGGAACAAGTTCCGAGCTCATTGACTATTCATAGCCAGCCATCTGATGCTCACCAGGGGTAGCTTTCGTCAACATTTGGCATTCGCCGCGTTCCCGCATACAGATGTACAATCACGCCGAGGTAGGAATTAGCCAGCGAGCACGAAGAGAAAAAAAAGTGGACATGGAACAGGGGATTAGCATTATTAGCGCTAGGTGCTATGTTCACAATGCTGTAGTTATGTTATTTTGTGAGGGCGGGTCACAGAGGTTATTTAACATTTAAAAATGGAAGCAATAATGCAATGTACGCTTACCCATAGGCACAAACACATTGCACACACACTACCAAATACAGGTAACATCCGACTTACGACCGAGTTCCGAGACAAAACGGTTGTAAGTCAAAATGGTTGGAAGTCGAAATACATTCAAAATGTTGAATAGAGACTCGGAAGCTAAATGACTCGAAAATTCCCCCCTTTGGCGACATCACACAGTCGATTGCTGTGCGAGAGTGAGATGCTGGCTGGCTGGCCAAAATTGTCGTACCCGTCGGCGGACTGCTAGCGTGTTGCGATGCCAGGCGTAGAATTAAATTTTAAAAAAATAGGGTCTGGAGGTCATGGTCGGAAATACGGGTGGTCGTAAGTCGGATGTTACCTGTACTACTATCACTACTACTGCCATTTTCCCTTGTACTGCCACTTGCTTGTCGAATGAAAATAACTTTGCGATGGTAGCGAATGTCACATGACCAAAACACAGAAAACATAGAGTCATTAACTCATTCACTGTCAATCCCAAATTTATTTGGATTTTGTTTATACTTGTTTGGGTGCTGATATAGCGCTGGCAATGTTCTCCTGCAATGTTTTTCTCTTTCACAAGGGGCATCATTTGCCATGTTAGCACTTAGCTACAGCTTCAACTGCTATCTAACTTATCCTGTGACTGAAAAGTGACATTAAGAGTTTTGAAAGGTGCTTATAAATGAAATGTATTATTGTTATTATTATTATTATTAGCTATCTATTAACCAACTAGCTTTCAATCTATTTGAGTTACTTCCGGATTGAGTGAACGATGGCGCGTGTGGCTGCCGCTGCTCACCCACTGCAAAACTTATCCTGTGACTGTAAAGTGAACTTGAGAGTTTTGAAAGGCGCTTAGAAATTAAATGTATTATTATTATTATTGTTATTATTATTGTTGTTGTTATCATTATTATTATTATTATTATTATTATTATTATTATTATTATTATTATTATTATTAAAGCGCCATATAAACCACCATGTGTATGTATTTCATTGTATTTTGGACAGCCCCCCTCAGTTCAAGCACATATAACTCCAGAACCATTTCATTTAGGAATTAACTTTTTTTCCGATGAATGAAGAGAGTCTCAGGTTTCTTACGCTGAATATCATATTTATGTAGTCCTACAAACTCAATATTCTGTGAGTCCTGCAATTTGAGTGAAAAATGACAAAAACCCTGGCACTGGAGTGGCCACATTTTTGCACATCGTCCGGCAGTGAATGAGTTAAGGTGGTAGTTGGAGGTGGGGTGGAAAAAGTTTAAAAAGCAGTCTATATAAATAAAGGCAAATTTCTAAGGTTTGATCCTTTGGCACTGTCCGTTCGGAGGCCAATTGTCTCATCATGGAGCTAAAGTGAATACTTGGAGAGCCTTCATCAAAACCCCGCAGGAAGTGCCATCAGGAAAGCAGTATGACATTCTCATTCCGGCCCCAATTAAAAGAGGAGTCTGCGTGGAACGCAACGGGATAAATTGCCTCCTAATCAGGCAGGTGGGCTGCGAGGACCCCGGGTGTCAGAAGGCTTTCAGATCATTCCATTTATTAAGCCAGTTGATTTAATCAGCACCGGCCACTGATTTGATGAATTGCTTTAATAAGCCGCTTGGTGAAATGTTAATCTTAGGGGTGTGGCATCGTCTTTTCGGGATGCAACGAAGATAAATAACGCTGGGATGTCAATATGGAGAAAACGGGCAAGCGCCGGGAATCAACGTCAATCGAGAAAATAGGACATTTGTTTACTTTCAAGGCTATTCAACACAAAGCCATGGTCAACTTCTATTTCCTGAGGTAAGAAACCAGAAGCGCCGGAAAATAGCCACGCCCTCTGTCCAATGACAGATCACAAAATAAACTAAAATTGAAAAAAAAAATGTTTGCAAAGTAAAACCAAATACAGTTTTAAAAAAATGGCTATTAAAACTAGCAACGCCGTTATACAAAAAAAATTAAAACTACAGAGAATAAAAAAAGGTCAATAAAATAAAGAACTGGACGGAATTGTAGTTGATTTAATTACGCAATAATAATAATAATAATAATAATAATAATAATAATAATACATTTCATTTCTAAGCGCCTTTCAAAATTTTCAAGGACACTTTACAGTCACAGGATATTTTTTTTAACATAAAAACAACAATAATATATATATATATATATATATATATATACACAGATGCGCACACTCACACATATAGATACATATATAGATATACACACACATATATATTCTATATATATTTAGATTGTACATATATATATTTAATGTATTTTTTATAGTAATATGAAGTTGACAGGATCCCTCCTTTGTAAATACAGCATTATGCTGACTGAATTCTGCTCAATTGTCTAATGTAAATACTGTCATTTTTTTTCCTCACAAAAAATATTCTTATTAGAATTTCTTTTAAGACTATAATTCATAATTACACCCTTCCAATTTTGCCATGTCGGGGATAGACCTGATACTACTAATCTTATCCCACACCATTTTTACACCCACCCACGCAATGACGGCAATTAATCACGATCAACCGCAAACATAACCGACACGTCGAGTGAGCACGGGTGACATTTTACACTTGAGTAAAAAGTGGGTTGGGGGGGGGGGGGGGCATTCTGTCCAGAAACAGACAGAAGCTCGTTAACTTGCCTCCATCATCCAATTTATGACCACAGGATGCGCTTTGAGCACCGCATTCCAAGTTTTTTTTATGCTCCAAATACTCTTTTCATGCCTAATTTAAACATGCAGATGATTAATGGAAGAGTTTTATTTTTTTTGTGTGTGCATGTGTGTGAGAGGACGTGAGACGCTCTGGCACTAAAGGACGGCGGTGACAAGTCACGCGGAGGCAAAGAAGAGATATTTGGTGGAGGTCCGTCCCATCTGTCTCCCTTTTTGTCATTTTTCACTCAAATTGCAGGACCCACAGAATATTGAGTTTTAGGACTACATAAACATTCAATGCATTGTAAGAAACCTAAGACTCTCTTCTTTCATCAGAAAAAAAAGAGTTAAGTTATATCGGTCTGGAGTTATCTGCTTGAAATGGGGGCGGCTGTACAAAGTACAATAAAATATATACATATTGTGCTTTAACAACAGCTGTAGCTGTAACAAATCGCTAACATGGACAAAAGGCAAAAAGGCTTCCCCCTCGTGGAAGTGAAAAAAGATGGCCAGAGATCTGGCCAGAGCTTTATCAGCACCCAAGCATGATTTTTTTTTATATATATATATAGCCCTAACATGAAAAGGGGGGGATTCTAACACCTTGTGGAAAAGAAAAAAACATTGCCAGAGGTCTGGCCAGCACTTTATAAGATCCCAAGCATGAAAAATCAAAACCCAAACAAATTTGGGAACAAATTGTCATATTTTCACTTCCTGAATAAATTTGTGAATGGCAAGTGAATGAGTTAATTATATTTTCCCAAACCACAGAAGCCAAGCTGATTAAGATTTATGATTATTATTATGATTTTATTTTCATTTTTTATTTTTTAACGTCGGGGGAGGAGTCCGGCATGTCCTCACGATCTGCATTCCGCAAAGCCTCACAATACATATTTAAAATTGATTCATGATAGCTAATTAATGAGCCGCGGCTGAATTATTGAACTGATTAAACAAAACATCAATCACGGATCTAACAAGATTGAAGCTTTAATTACGTCTTAATATGATTGATGCCACGCCGGAGAGCGGTTCCGCTCACCTACCCCCCACCTACCATACCCCGAGGTGCTTTAAAGGACAACCGACGTCTCCGGACAAGTTGTGTCCATAATTTGTAAAATGGCTTCAAATGACTTCCACTGAGCGTATTTAACAAAGATTCCACCGCATATAGCTATATTTTACGTTTTAAGACTCGCGCTGAATATTCAGGAAGTCTTGTTTTTGAGTTGGTGACGAGTCCGTATGTGACGTCACTGAAGGAACGCACCTGACCGAAAAAAGGACACATTGTAGCAGTCCTTCCATCACGTCGATATATTTTGCTGTACTTGTTTGGTCTGAAAACATCATGTTGCACCAAAAAGAACCAGAAGAGGGCGACCAAGCTCCATGTAAGGAATTTATCAGCCTGTGGAAACAGGCTAAATAATTCCTCACACGGAGCTTGGTCGCCATTTTCTGCCTCTTTTTTGGTGATCCATTTCCCCCCAATGTTGCCTCAAAATGACACGGAATAAATTATTTAATCGATTGCAAACATGTATGCTTTCCTCTTCAGAACTATTTGAATCATATTCATAACTGGATGAGTAACAAGAAAGCATATTCTCCGAATCTGAAGCCATTGTTTTGATTCACGAACTGGAGGCGGGACTTTCTGAAAATGCCCAATTCGCAGCTCAATTTTTTGCAGATTTTGGACACTCTAAGTCGTTTTTATTGGTGTTTTGCATTTGAATCAAAATATCATTCTGCGTGTTTTGAGTATTTCAGATGCTATAAAACGTGTTTCTGATGTCAGGAAACAAAAAAATGACGTCGGTTGTCTAACATTTTTTGGGTTTCCTCATCTATAATCGTTTATCGGCTCTCCTTACCGAACTGAATTTTCAATGTATTTTACAAACAATTTAAACGCTACATGAAGCGCCTTAGCAGGAAGTAGGAGGGATTACCGGCCTCCCCCCCACAAGAGGCAGATGACGCGGAAGACGCGTCACGGCAACCCGTAAATATGGCAGCGGCTCACTTTTGCCTCGCCTGATTATCAGACACCATATTGGCTCTCATCGAGGGGGAAAGAGGAGGTAATTTTGTCGCAGAGTCCTTTTGGGAAATTAATTCATTTTACTGATGTGACTCGGTAATTACAGTGACATCAAGGTTAATTGGCAAATCTGTATTGCTCGGTCGGGCGCCGTCAAGGAAATGTGGTCTCTGAAACACACCCTCGGTAGACAGCAAAGGTAAACACGTGTGGATAACGTGCACAAGCGGTTTGAACAAAGGGAAAAAAAACAGCTTGGATTTATCACAGGGGAAAAATATTATGACAAAAGGTAAAATCGTCGGGGGGTGGACCTGAGAAATCATTATTTACAAAATGGAGGACTGAATCAATAAGCGAGTACTCATTAACGGGCTACGACGAGGGTGCCAAATGCGGTCGTGAGAGAAAGTTGAATATAAGTGCTGATTTGCAATCTTGCGTCCTCGCCCCTTTTATCCTCGTATAATTTGAATGGAATTTATTTTGATTGCATCCTCATCAACGGACACTTTGATGTCGATTTTAATTTGTGTGTGTGTGTGTTTTTTTTGTTGTCCTTGTTTGGAATGAGCTGGCAAAGCAGATTCCCTTTGACAATAATACACTAATACAATAAATAAGTAAAAAAGAGACAATACACTGCAGACAATAATAAGAAACAAAGACCGCAATAAAAATGACAATAATGTATTTATTTATTTATTTATTTGTGTATTTACATATTTATTTATCTACTTATTAATTTCTTTTGTGTTTGTGTATTATTTATTAATTATTTATTATATCTTTATTTTTATTAGTTAGTTATTTTTATTTATTTATTTATTTATTTATTTAGTTAAGTTATTTATTTATTTATTTATCTACTCGTTTATTTATTTTTATGTATTTATTTATTTTTCTGTTTGTTTATTTATGTATGTATTAATCTACTTCTTTATTTATTTTGTATTTATATATTATTTATGTATTATTTTTTACATATTTAGTTATTGACTTTTATTAATTAATGTATTTATTTACTTGTCTACTTATTTATTTATTTTATGTATTTATTTTTTCTGTTTATTTATCTATTTATTTACCTACTTATTCATGTATTTATTCATTTGTTAATTTCATTTTACATATGTATTTATTTTTATGTATTTATTTATGTATTTATTTATGTATGTATTTATGTATTTATTTCTTTATTTACCTATTTATTTATGTACTTATCTACTTATGTATTTATGTATGTATCTATTTATTTATCTAATTATGTATTTAATTTCTATGTATTTATTTTTTTATGTATTTATGTATTTATTTATTCATCTATTTGTCTATGTATTTATTTATTTATTTATTTATTTATTTATTTATTTTTTATCCATGTATCTATTTATTTATTGGTCTATTTATTTATGTGTCTATTTTTTATGTGTTTTATTGATTTGCATATTAGTGCAGGAACCAAAATGGCGGAAAAAAAAAACACCATTACTTTTTTTTTTTTTTTTTGTGCTATGCCATTTGTCATACTGCATTCCGAGTAAGTGCCGACAAGCGTCAAACGCAATTAAAGGTAATCAAACTAAAGCCTGACAACTAAATAAAGCCTGCCGAGGCATCTTGACACCCCGCTGCACTTTCCTCGCTTTGATTTGGAGATTATTTTGTCGCTGCTTCCATTTGCCTGAATGCACAGCAAAAAATAAACGTCAATAAAATATGTCGCCTAGACAATGCTGTGCAAACATCATTTCCGATGAACCCGAAGAAGCCGCCAAGACATCAGAAGCGTGATGCGGAAAGGTTGCTAATGGCGTCCAACCCTAGCCAACATTTTTTCTTTATAGTCAAAAAAAATTAAAAATACAAACACCAAAAATGTTATTTATATGCTTATTTTTTAGGGCCGATTTTATGTTTCAGTCTCGCCTGCTTATGCACTTGTTTTTGTTGTTTTTTTGGGTCGCACATCTTTTATTTAGCAATTTCTGACAGGCTACACAATTTGACTCTCTCTTCATTATCTCCGCTCGTCTCACCCCCCCCCCCCCCCCCCCCCCCCCCCTGAGCATTTCTTGGTCGCGGCTTTTGGGGAAAGTGGTTCTAATTCTCAATTTGGATTGTCATCAAGGAGTCAGCACCGATTTTGTAATCAACAGAGCTCTTAAATTAAGTTCGCGCGGTAGGGGGGGGGGGGGGGCGTTGATGAAAGAATAGTTTCATCAGCTAATATCGCAATATAAAAACGTTGAATTATATGATGAATTATTTCTTTTATATTGAGTACAAGAGAAAATGTGTACATTCATGTACGTCTTGTCAAATTCATATTTAATAACATTTGTTATTTAGTTTTTTTTGTTATTTTTTTACTTCAAGATGACATTTTCGTACTTCTTTCTTTCTTTTCCTCTTCCTTTCATAACTTTGCTGCTGTGTTACTTCCGGGTAGATTAGAGAGCTCGCAAGCTATGTAGCTGGCTATTTATTAGTTATATGGCTATCTAGCTAGTTAGCTAACTGTCTAGCTGGCTATCTATTTGCTATCTGTTAGCTAGCTGGCTAGCCTTCTATCTATTTGAGTTACTTCTCAAATAGCCACTAAACACACGAAAAAATGAGCTTCTCAACCGCAGAAAAAAAACGATCCTGTGACTGTAAAGTGACCTTGAGAGTTTTGAAAGACACTTAGAAATGAAATATATTATTATTATTATTATTATTATTATTATTATTATTATTATTATTATTATGATAGAGTAAACGCTGGCACGAATGGCCACCGCTGCACAACAAACAAAACAAAACAAAAATGAAATGAAGTGTTTATCCCGTGACTGTAAAGTGTTCTTGAGTCTTGAAAGGCACTTAGAAATTACATTATTATTATTATTAGTATTATTATTATTATTATTATTATTATTATTATTATTATTGCTATTGTTATTTATTATTATTATTATTATTATTATTATTATTATTATTATTATTATTATTATTATCCTCTTTCCCGGCAAATTGGCATTTTCGTGTTTATTATGTTTGTTAAAGTCATTATAAGTGCCTTGCACACTAGGTCCGAGAGGACAGTAATTTCATCTGTGCTGTATGTCATGCACATTAGCATATTTGACAATAAAGCTGACTTTGATTATTATTATTATTATTATTATTATTATTATTATTATTATTATATTGTTCCTGAACATTTTTGGCGGTGTTAACAGCTCGGTCGCAAATGGCAAATGGTGGAGGGTGTTCACTCCGCGCTCATTTTTTCATATCAATGTAACATGATTTGCGTTGCTTTGCCAAAATGGGCTTCTGCCAAGCCTAAAAAGAAAAGATGGACATTATTACTGTACAGATAACGCGACCTCATCTCTTCATTTCTCCTCGTGGCATCCAAATTCCCAACGTGCCAAGTTAGCATTTAGCGCTAATGGACTGATTCATGCAAGTTTTCCGAATGAGTCATTAGTTGCGCAACCTCTCGGCCAATCGGAGAGCGGCTCAAGGCCGGTTGATCCTTGATCGATAATGGCTGTTGATTTGCTCATTAGGGCCCAGATGCGAGTGGTAATTAGGCTCACCGGTCACAATTGCCGTTGTCGTCCGGGGCGCGCACGTATAAAGAGCCGCACGGTCCGCGCCCTTCTCGACCCGGTTGCCACCAGACGATGCTTGCTTCCCGAATGATCAATGCCTCTGTCATCCCGGACCGTGTCCGGGGCACCGGGAAGGTTCGGTGAGCCGAGGCGGCCAAGCTCGGGGCTGACATTAGCGGACGCCGGGTGAGTGATGTCAGCCTCTTACTCCCGTGGGGATGGAGGAGGGTAAAGGGGGGGTGGGGGTATGGCTGAGCCCGGAGCAGTGGGCTTGAGGAAAGGTCACCGCTCAGCCTGGTGTGATTAATAAGACAAGAAGCTGAGCATCCCCGATGCCATTATCAATATCCGCGGCCACCAGCTGTCCCAACTGCATGTGGAATGGGAATCAGACACGCACACCCATGGCAGTTTACATGGAAGCGGTGGGGTTGATGATGCAGATCCGTCAACAAACAGTTAAGTCGCATCGCCGCCTGTGTTTTTCCGCTCACATTTGCTTGTTAATGTGAGAGGTCAGCTATTAATTAGATCGTATTTATCGCAACCGGATTCCGCTAAATGAGTCACGGCGAGAGAAAAAAAAAAAACAACAAATCGTGAGAGGTGCAAATCCCGCCATTGGAAATGTCAGCGCAGCCTCGGCGAGAAACATGACATTTAAACACGACATCTGTTCACCGCACCGCCCCCCCCCCCCCCCCCATCCCCAACTCAAAATATTTATCCTTGCCACTGTTATCGCATGTAAATCAGGAGAAGATATATCAACTCCCATAAGCCCATTTAAAACCGATATAAATGTGACATCCTGATTTGAACTACTGCCAGAAAAATGCGCATTAGGGCTATCAGAAGTTTTCGGTTTTATAGCATCTAAAGTACCCAAAACATGAAGGCTGATATTTTTAGTCAAATGCAAAACACCAATAAAAATGATTTAAAGTGTCCCAAAATTACTTCAAAATGATCCTGGAAATTTCGAGTTTCAGAAGGTCCCGTCAGAAGGTGACGTCACGCCAGGACGTCTTTGTCTTGCTCTAGAACCAAACCAATGGCTTCAGATTCAGAGAAGATGCTTTCTTGTTACTCATCCAGTTGTGAATATGATTCAAACAGTTTTGAAGTGGAAAACATAAATGTTTGCAATCAATTAAAGAAGTCCTCACATATCAATTCGAGCCATCAGGACTCCAATGTAGCGTCCCAGAAAATACACAAGATGGCGCCCGAGCTCCGTTGGAAATGGGCTGATTTGTCCGCTGGAAATTTGTGTCAACTTACACCTTCTTTATGCGTGTTACTGCAATTGGTTGCGACACACAACAATTCACCATCGCGTTATTTATGTAGTTTTCCTTCTAATTTCGCGAGCTACACGGTGTTTTCGGATGAAAAAAAGTACTCAAAATACATTGTGTGTCACTTTCTCGGTCAGGGACGTTCCCTCCGTGACGTCACTTAGGGGATCGTCATCAATTCGAAAACAAGACTTCCTGAATATTCAGCGTGAGTCTTAAAATAAAGCTATATGCGGTGGAATCTTTGTAAAATGCGCTCAGTAGAAGTCATTTGAAGTCATTTTACAAATTATGGACACAAATTGTGCGAAGGTGTGGGTTGTCCTTGAAATCATGTGCTAACAAGAAATGGAAGCAGCACTTTCACGGACAAAGAAAATCCAAAGTGAGAGATTCAAGAGGCTGTTTTCAGCCTTGTTACACCCCCCGGGCAACCCAGATGTCAAGGACTCCGTTTGGCGGGCGCAGCAATTTGGCAACCGCTACTCCCCCCTCTTAGCTAGCTACGACTTGCGCGTTTAACTCGATATCAGCACTATCGCACAACCCGTTGAAGGTTAGCGAGCGTTTTGTGTTGATCTAGCGATCAATCTCCCAAGCTATCCAAACTATGACTCACGACGTTGCCTATTAGCGCTGGACGAAAAGTCAAATGTAACTTTCAGACCGGTTTGATCTAGTTCGGCAGTTTGTTAAACACGGCGCCGGAGAATTCTTCACCTGAGGACAAAGTTAACCGCGCTTTACTTGAGGGCTATGTAGATTGCTAATTAGCTAATGAGCTGCAGCATGCAAATTCGACGGTAAATGTCACTCGAATCTCGCAAGATGCTGCCACGTGTGGGCGGCGGACCAACGGAGACCAACCTGCTTGTCAAGCAAGGAAATTAAATTCCGACAATAAATAGGCAGACAAAAATACTCTTCACTTGCTTTCAGGGGGATGCTAACTTGATATAAGAAAATCCAATGACGCTCCAGGAATTGTTATTCACTGGCAAATACAAACACCAACCGTTGGGATGTTCCCAGCCAATCGTTGCCTGTTCCAACCTCGACACGAACAATGGGTAAAGGGTAGCCATTTTGAGCCGGCCGTCTGCCTACGTGGCTCATTGGCATGGACGCTGATGGTTTATTGAATGTTGACGAAGACAAGAGCGACAGATTGGTAATAGTGGAAAAACAGATGTGTTTTTTTTTTCACTTTTTTTCTGCCCAATGAGGCAAAATTGCAATAAAATGAATCAGGGAAATTCCTCATGTTACTAAAATGGAGGAGAAATGCAAGCATGCGCGGCTATTTTTATTTTATTTTATTTATTTTTAATTTAATACAAATGTCATGCAGAATTTCCCTTTGGCTGTTAGTGCCGCCAATGACCGGTTAAAGCTAAAAAAAAAGTACTGTACGTTGTTCAGTATAAATTTAGGACAGCCAACTGTCAGCAGGTGGACAAGCGTGGTATCGATTCACCAGCTAAATCACTTTTATTGACAGGGGATGAAAACAGCGCTCGTATATGTCAAGCGTGCGGCGGGGAGGTAAGTCATCAACCACTGCGGCTAGCGATGGACAAAGACAAGATGTCAACGCGCATGTTCGCCGACCATCTTGCTTCATTAAAATAATTGCCCTAACATTTGGTGTCGAAACCATGAGATTGAACAAAAAAAACACACAAAAAAAGGGGAAGATATGGGACCAGGGTGGCCCGCGTTTCCCTTTCACTGACTACATTTGTTGAAGATTTGAAGCTCGGCGGCGTTTGAAAGAAATACATTTGCGGGTTTACATTTTCATTTTGACCTTGGTATACAAGCAAACCGCCCCCCTTCTCCACGCCCACCCCCGGTGTATTAATTAAAACAAATAATCTCATTCGTAAGCGCCTCTATAAAAGTTCCATGAAAGACATTCGAGAGCGGAAGGGGGTTTTACTCTCCATTTCCGAGATTATTCTGAAATGTAATTGGGGATAATGAGCTGTAATCTATTTAAAGCCTGAGTGCACTTGTAAGAAGAGGAAGAAAAAAATGGTATTATATTCTTTCAATACAACCTGACAGGTGTTGAACGGGTTTTGAAACGCGTACAACAAAGGATTCCGAGTGATTCGGATTATCATCCAGGGAAGGTATTGGGATTAAGAGTGACTACAAAGTCCTTTTGTGAATAGATGCGAAATTGTAAAAGACGGTAAAACGTTCCCCTGAGCCGCCTGTGTCCTAATAAAAACAAACCCGTAGTATGTTCAAAGTCGATTTTAAATCCAACTATGATATCAACACATCACGACACACTTATATTTTTAGCGAATCATTCACTACGGTCACGAGTTATGGGTCGTGACCGAAAGACCAAGATCCCGGATGAGCTTTCTCCAGACTCAGAGATAGCGACCACACGCTGGATAAACGACAGATGGATGGATGGTATCCTCGTTCATAGTCTTGTCACCTCCCGGATTGACTATTGTCATTTGATTCCCTCAGAAACTTCTCCACAAACTTCAACTTGTCCAGAATTCTTCAGCCGGGATCATCACCAGAACGTCATCCTTTCACCACATCACCCCCGTCCTCCAAGAGCTCCACTGGCTCCCGGTCAAATATAGAATCAACTTTAAAATGATTCTTTATACATTCAAAGCTATCCATAACCTTACCCATACCCCATACCTATCTGACCTTCTTCAAATTTCTATTCCCTCTCGTTCCCTCAGATCCTCTTCCTCCCTCCACCTCTGTGTGCCCCCCTGCCCGTCTCAGCACAATGGGGGACAGAGCTTTCAGCTGTTCTACCCCCAAACTCTGGAACTCACTTCCTCACAACATTCGTAACATCGATTCTCTTCCCACCTTCAACTCCCATCTCAAAACCCACCTATCTAAAATTGCATTTTCTGTGTAGCACTTTCTCTTGTTTCTATTTATAATTGTATTTTATTTATTGTATTATATTTTGTGACTGTATTTTATTTATTATTAGTAGTAGTATTGTGACTGTAAAGTGTCCTTGAGAGCTTTGAAAGGCACTTATCTAATGTATTATTTACCTTTACAGCAAAATATTGTAGTTGCGGCTTTTGTTCGGGTGCGCTTTGCTGAATGGCGATATTTTGCCATGGGTTCACTGTATCCATCTTTTAAACCCAAACGTAAACGACGTACATGCTTGCAAAGTGCTTATACGCTGCATGTGCATTGACTCGATCCGAGACTGACCTCAACGTTGACAACAAGGACACCCGACAATGGATTACTTGTCAATTTGACCGCATAACAGAATCACGGAGTTGGGAGATGAATGACTCGGCAAAGCGAGCTCGACAAGTGGGGTGTGTGTTCATTTAAACCCGATTTATGTATTTAACGGTTTACGGCGCGGCGTACGTGACGGTGCCGCTTTCATGCAGATGCGTTGCGGCCGATGCGTCGCCGCCGCGGTGACTGACAGCCATAACATAACCCTTGAAAACAATTATTCGCAAGTCATTCGGCTCGATGTTGATGATAAACGCTTTGGTTTTTGTTCGGATTGATCGGACGCATCGGTGTACGGGGGAGAGCGACGTTGATAAAAAGCTGCGGGCGTTATCGTGGCTGTCGTCCAGAACGCGGCCACTGGTCTTGATTTAATCAACGGATCTGTCAATGCGTCTGCGCCGTTGGAAGTTTTGTATTCAATGATGATCGTTATACGTTGCAGACGGGCCTTCGCAGCTTCCGATCGATATGTCAAGAGCGATGACAACCGTGGCAAGCAACAAATGAACACTTATTCCGCGATTGTCCAAATTAATTTATTCGACTCTACTTTCACATTTATATTTGCGGGCGACGCTTGACTCAAGATTAATCTCTGCAATTTCATGATCGCAAACAAACAAAAATCAGATAGCTGAATGGGAAATGATGATATACAAAACACGTAAATGAGCCAACTACAACTCCATCAATGTGTACTTGTAAAATTCGGAATAATAAATTTGACAACAAGCGGGAGAGTAACTTGCAGAAAGAGCATAGAAAGAATACTAAGGAGCATATATTCACCACACAAACACTTTTGCAATACAATTGAAGTATCTATGTATATTACTGTAAATCAAGTAACCGTATTACTGAATTCTGAAGACACAACACCTGATCAATTATTCTCAATCTGTTTGATTATGTCATTACAGTGCATCTGTAGAAAAATACCAAATATATAGGGTACTTACCTTGTTTATTAAAAATCGGAACGGATTACTGGTAATTCCATTCATGTCAATGGAAAAAGATGATTTGATATGAAAAAAGGCAAGCGCAGAGCAGTGAACAATGCACAAGTTGATCAAATGGGTTTGTTCTTTTTTGTTGGACGATGCCAGCGTATATAAGAGAGGGGTAAAGTTATTTTTTTTAATTCATTCACTGCCAGATATGTGCAAAAAATGTGTCCACTACAGTGCTTGGGTTTTTGTCATTATCATTCGAATTCCAGGACCTACAGAATATTGAATTTTAGGACTACATACACATGCAATGCAGCGTTAGAAACCTTAGAATCTCCTAAGTTATATAAGTCCTGAGTTATATGATCTTGAAATGGGGGCGGATATACAATACATATTGGTTTATATAGCGCTTTAACAAAAGCCGAAGCTGGAACAAAGTGCTAACATGGAAAAAAGGGAAATTCTGACACCTTGTGGAAAAAAAACATTGGCAGATGCCATGGCCAGCGCTTTATCGGCACCCAAGCATGAAAAAACAAAACCCAAAGAGCGGCATGCAGTACGTCATATTTTCAATTCTCGAATAAATTTCTGAATGGCAGTGAATGGGGTTAATCTTTGCTATTTTAGGTCATAATTATATTGAAAATATTTACATGTTTTATTTTGACTATTTTTGCCACCTCCGCAGACTTTTGCTTCGATATAGAGGGTTTGTCTATTTATGTATTTATTTATTTGTTTAATAGTTCCACGCATGGTTTTGCATGACGCATTTTCCACTTGGCTTCTTATCCGTTTGCTATGCTTCACTCACCTCCGCCCTCGTCGTGATGCTCCAACACGGCCCAGTCGCTTCGTTCCCGGAGCGGGCTTGTTATCCGATATCTTCTTCACGCCTCATCTTCTGGAAGCTTCATCTACTGTGCGAGGACAAGGAAGGCACAACAACAAAAAAACATTATTAAATGCAGAAATTCTTTTGGATTCATTCGAGCGTTCAGACGGCGCGCATCACATCCATTTAGAGGCGGCAAATTGATTCAATTTGCCACGTTTGCATCACTTAATTCCGGCGGCTGTCGGTGAGCTGTAAAACATGCATTGTCAGGGAGATGCTTTTGTTTTTCCATAAATCCCCCCCCCCCCCCCCTCCTCCCCATCCCCACTTTAATCGCCAGATATGCTTTCAGACGATTTCTCATTTCTTAATCTAACTTTGCAGAGGGAGCCGAAAAACCGCAACGAGATTCCGATTGTCAAGCGGCTAAAGTCGCAATGAATCATATATCTGTGGGATGAGGGGGTTTATGGGGCGGGGGTCGTATCCAAAATTGAGAAACTTCGGTTGAATAGGCAGGACACAGATTTGGTCATTCAAATGGAGCATCCGGATAAACCGACGAGAATGAAGACATGTTCGGTTTGCGTGTCAATTCGTTGCGGATGCTAACGTGCATTTCTCAAAGTCGCTGTAAGGGGGAGCCGTTGAGCAAAAAAAAAATTGTCACTTGATAATAATAATAATAATACATTTCATTTATAAGCGGCTTTCAAAACTCTCAAGGACACTTTACAGTCTTGAATTGCAGGACCCACAGAATATTGACTTTTAGGACTACATAAACATTCAATACAGCGTTAGAAACGTTAGACTTTCTTCTGTCATCGAAATAGTCAGCAATAGTTAATTCCTTAATTATGTGGGTCTGGAGTTATATGGACTTGAAATGAGGGTGGATGTACAAAATACATACATATTGATTTATAGAACGCTGTATCATCAAACAATGGGACACGGATTAGTATTCACAGGCAGTCAGGGATGGGCTTGTGTTTTGCGACAACACGACAGCGACTTCTGAAGACCTGCACATATTCCACACAAGTTTGGGAGCAAATTCGTCACAACGGTGATATGGGGGGGGGGGGGGTGCTTGATTCTAATTTTAGCACCAACGATCGATTGAAGAACAGATTCCGATAGACGGCAAGAAGGCGTTTTACATTCAAGAGTGTAACTGATGTTTCTTTCAGTGGCTTTTCGTAGTCTGTTTCAGTGGTTTATGCCTCTCCTCCACCCCCCCCCCCCCCCCCCCCCCGCAAAAAAATAACATAAAAATTCTGAGGTATATTATTGCCGTGGCAAGAAATTGTTTTCACTCTGCATTCAGCTTCCCGTGACGTGTCAAGGCCGAGGGAAAAAAAAAAAAAAATAACAGGCATTAAAATTCAAGTGTTTATGAGGTGTTTATTGCTGCAATAAGACATCGCGCGATCCTGTGAGTGGAAATACACGCGAGAAACGGCGCTGGAATTATTAATGGTTATTTCAATGGTGGGATTGGAATCTTTACGTCAAAAAGAAACAAAACAAAAATGTGTGTTGACTGAACATGGCGAGCGTGTCAACACAAAGACCGAAGATGAAAAGAGGACAGGCGTCAAATATAAATCATGTTTTTCCCCGTCATGGATGTGCAAAAAAAAAAAAAAGGATTAGGGACCCCCCCTCGCAAGCAATTACCGCCACAAGTCCCACCGTGCAAAACACGTGTCAAAAGATACAAACCTCGGGGGTCACATCTATTCCATCTATTGTTAAAGGCAGCTGTCAGCCAAGTATGAACGAGAGAAATGTTTATGACTGGGGGGTGGGGGGTGGAAGTCTTGTTAGTGACAGGAAAAGCATACAAGTAGAAGAGCTGGGTCAGCCATGTTTTTTTTCCATCATTATATTCTACTTGTTGCTAAGTTGCATGAATAGATCATTTTTATTGGATTTATAATGATATGAATAATAAACAAGTTCAGGAGTTGAACATTTCTGAAAGAGTTGCATGCGGGAAGACCACGTACAAAATGAGTACTGGCATTTCAAGGTGGTTTGCTTTTGTGCAGTTTTGTGCCATCCTTTAATGGCAATTTATCCTGCAAGAGAATCCTTGGTACTGAAAGGGGGGGTGGGGCTATTAATCAATCACAGTACTTGCAGATTGAAAAATGCATTTTGAAAAATTAAAAAAATTATTATTCATTTATTTATGTATTTATTTTTTATTTATTTGTGTGTATTTATTTATGTTTATTTATTTATTTATCGTGTGGTTATTTTTATTTATTTGTTATTATTTATTTGTTGATTTATTTATTTTAATAATAATAATAATACATTTTATTTATAAGCGCCTTTCAAAGTTCTCAAGGATGCTTTACAATCACAAAATAGGGACATAAAACCACAGATAAAATTATAAATTAGAACAATAATAAGATAATCAAAATAATAAGAGGAATATTTATTGATTGGTTTGTTGATTTATTTATTCATGTTTTATTTATTGATTTATTTATTTTGTGTTTCCTTGTTTATTTATGTATTTATGTTTTTGTAAGTTTATTTTTCTAGCTATTTATTGTTGGTTTTATTCATTTTAATTTTCCATCTATTCATTTGTTCATTTTATGTATTTTATTCATTTTCTTCATTTTATTCATTTAATTTATTTAATTTATTTTATTTCAGCGAGTGTAGTTAGGAATTGAATGGTCGTATGTGGCTCACCAATATCCTTTAATAATAATAATAATAATAATAATAATAATAATAATAATAATAATAATAATAATAATAATAATAATAATAAATTATTTATAAGCACCTTTTAAGTTGCCCATCCTTGGTTCATATAATTGTTACTAAAATATATACACACACACACACACACAAGCGGAGTAGGCACAGGCATTTTAGTGATTAGCAAGGCACCCTTTGTGAAGGTCATCATTAATGCAAGCTGATCCATCAAGATGGCGTTACTTACAACGCACAACAAGGCAGCTCGCCATCCGATGCGGAGGGCGGATTTTCATTTAGCACTTTGATTCCTTGCTGCCACATCTATCGTGTTGCCGTTTGACGCGCCCGACGTTGTTTTCAAGGTCATTTCATCTCGCCCATTTGAGAGAGTAGGTTCAATCCATCGCCTTTTTAGTCAAGCTCAAGACATAAATATGGCTGACGAGCGAACGTAAATAAGGAGATATTGTCGTGATTCTTAATGGAGCCGTCAACAATAACTTCCCCGCAGAAAAGATGGCGAGGGGATGGGGGGGTTGCTTTTCCGTGCATAAGGCAGAGTGGAAGCATCATTATCATAGAAAACATTACTGGCGATGACGGACGTCCGGGTTATCAAAAATGATCATCATGTAAATCGCATGCAGCGCATAATGGGCCCGTCACTCTTTACGTCGGAAAGGAAAATAATGGGCGAGGCTTATCTCCATCTTGCGCGGCGCTTCGGTTGATTACCGTAAAATTCCGATCTCAAGCATGTATCGCCAATCAACACAGTGGATAATGCACGGGTTATATTTTCACCATCGCTATGTTCCGAGTCCGAGACGGAGACAAATGCACTTGGCTTCCTGTAAATGGAGCAGAAAGCATTCGGAGTAGCAAGACAAATCCGCCACGGTTTGGGAAGCCACTTTTAGCCGGCGTTCCGTCAAAATAGCTTCGTCTCTCGCCTCTCTCGGGCCATACTGAGGGATGCTGATGTTTTCTAAGGTCATTTGGACCATTTGTCTTATGCGGGCAAAGACGGCGAACACAACAGAGGAACTTTGCCTCGGGCTTCCACTTTGTGCAAAATCCAAAATGGAATCTCCCGGGAGGGACGCTATTACTTTAGCCGTTTGCTAATTATGACACATTGAATACGGCGGCGCATCCGTTAGCCTTTAACGAGCAATGCGGCGCACGTAGCGTCGGGTGGATCCATCAAGCGCGGACCACCCGGTGGTTGATTTATGTCGCGGGCGCTTCGCCGACACAACTTGCCCTTTTTTTCCTTTGCTACTTAATAAAAATTAGTGAAAGATAATCAGGGGAGACCAAAGCCGGCGCTACAGTCCCGCTGACAGGACAACGCAGCCGCGCTGGAGTATTTACCCGCCGTTGCGACAAATGAATGCTAATTATTACCGAGAGTGCGCCGGGACACGTCGTTACGGCAACCTTGTTTTTCATTTATTTATGTATTTACTTTTTTAGTGCCGTCAGCATATTTGCCGACATTTTGGATGAAAACTTACACACATCGTCGTCTTTCGCGCACCATGAGTGAATGTTAAGCTAGCGCTACCGTGCTTAATCGAGAATCCCCAGCGCAAAAAAAAAAACATGCAAGACAATCCGTTGGGGAAGGAATATGAATAAACGCCCGATCAGATTTCAAGACGGGTCAATCCCTTTTCCATCCCGACGATCCGGGTGAAACAGGCCACCGCGGCGAACGCCGCCTGTAATTAACCCGCTACGCTCGGGCCAATGACATTTTGGCGGAAACATGACCTGAATCGCAAAGCGGGTTCCCCTCTGTGCTGGGAAAGGTTTTCGCACCTAATTGATCCGCCTACAAAAAAGGAAACCGATGGGGGGGTAACAAGAAACATAAAAAAAAAAAACTCGCTTATTATTAATGTGAACAATGTCCGCTACAAAATGGCTGCACTTGAACACACCAAAAAAAAGGAAACTAGAACATTTTAAAGTTTATCCAAAGGTACCGTGTTGTAGCTCGGGGCCTCAAGGGGGTTGCGTTCATGAGCCATGATTTTAGCACTTTTTTCCGCCTAGGTTCTGATTAGATGCCATAGATAAGGTTTTTTTTATTAAAATTAAAATTAAAAAAAAATAAAATACTAAAAATAGTATGGGAGAGAGAGGTGTATCTCCCGGCTCTGGCAAAAGATACGATTACGTCAATGAGACGTGCTCCTTAGGAGCTTTCAGTTATATTTGAAGGCCGATATTTTCGCCTGTTCGAGTCGACTGTCATCTGTTTATCATTTATGTATTTATTTATGTAAAAAAAATAAAGGGGAGGGGGGGGGGGGGTAGTGCAGAAAATTCAGGAACTGAAAGACTAAAACCGTGACTTTCGAAGGGTTAGTTCAAACCGACGTCCCAGAACATTTCACTTGAACCAGACTTGTGATGTCACGTAAAACACAGCAAAAATGCTAGCCGCTAACGCACTATGCTAACTTGCTGTATTTTTTTAGCATTATCTTTATTGTAAAAAAACATAATGGCCTCATTCACTCCCATTCTTGAATTTATACGACGTAGAGCGCCATTCCCGAATTTGTTTGGGTTTTGGGTTTTCTTGCTGCGGGTGCTGATAAAGCGCTGGCCAGATCTCTTCAGCTTCAGCTGATATTAAATTATTATTTTATTGTATTCTATACAGCTGCCCCCATTTCAAGATCAGAACTCCAGAACCATATAACTTGGGAATTAACTCTTTTTTTGCCTGATGAAAGAAGAGAATCTAAGATTTCTTATACTGCATTGAATGTTTATGTAGTCCTAAAGCTCAATATTCTGTGGGTCTTGCAATTTGAGTGAAAATGACAAAAACCCTGGCACTGGAGTAGACACATTATTTGCATATTGTCTAGCAGTGAATGAGTTAAGTATCTCATACCTCAATGCATAATAATGCAGCCATTTCTAATATTTGCTTCATTTATTTAGTCGCATCATTCAATTTAGATCGTACAACTCCTGATTGTTGGCCGGCGAGCGTTTCAGTCATGTAAAGCGGCTCCAAAGCTTGGAATTTTCACCCTGTAATTAAATTAATGCAGCAAATGATTCATCTTGATTCCATTCCACGGTTGCGTGGCGTTCCCGAATGCGTGATCTGCACACAGTTTTTCGGTGTACTGAATTTGGCCCTCGGGTGATTTTGGTTGCGAGTGACACCAAGTGGACGATTGTTTGAGGTTCGTCCCTTTGGCCCGCTGTCATCAGTTCGTCTGGGTCATAAGAAGTGATTACACGCGTGCCGACTGGTTCAAAAAGGCTTTTCAAAAAGGCGGCAGGGGGGGTTGATAAACGTGTTTACGGTGGAGTGGATGGAGAAGCGCTCTTTCAGTCCTCGAGGGATGAAAAGAAGTGGGCGAGAGTGATGTACGAGGCCGCCGGAGAGAGATGAGAAGGAGCCGTCACCCCTTGTCAAGAGGCGGGGGGGGGTCGAGCCGGGTGAGAGGTTACAAACATCGAAATGCCATTTTCCTTCACTCGGCGATGAGGAATGGGCCTAATAAAAAATGGCTGCCATGACGGGTTTGACCTCCGACCACCTTTGGCGGTGGACCTCGCGCTGCAGACGTACAAATTTTTGGCTGTGCATGCGCTTACAAAATGACATTTTTTAACTCATTCACTGCCAGACTATGTGCAAAAATGTGTCCACGCCAGTGTTAGGGTTTATGAATATTTTGTTTATGTATCCTAGCGGGAAAATAAAACGGCTGACGGTACAAGTCACATAATTGAATAATCATGGCGTCATCTAATCTAATATGTCTCGCATTTGGATGAAGCCAGTCGACTATTTAATCATATTAAGAAAACTATTTTTTTTAAACATAAAATCAACTAATTTTCCCTTTTTTGTGACCACAATTGATGATGTTAATTAATTCTAAGTGGATGCGCAAGAATCGCGACCAGTAAATATATTAACTCATTCACTCCCAAACGTGCAAAAATGTGTCCACTCCAGTGCCAGGGTTTTTGTCATTATCACGCGAATTCCAGGACCCACAGAATATTGAGTTTTAGGACTACATAAACAACCAATGCAGCGTAAGAAACCTTAGACTATGTTTTTTCATCAGAAAAAAAAGTGTTAATTTGTAAGTGATATGGGTCTGGAGTTATCTGAGCTTGAAATGGGGGCGGATGTCCAAAATACAATGCAATACACACATATTGGTTTGTATGGCACATTAACAACAGCTGAAAACAATGCTCTAACATGGACAAAAGGCAAACGCTGCCTCCTTGCGGAAGGGAAAAACATTGCCAGAGGTATGACAAGCACTTTATCAGCACCCAAACAAGAACAAAAATGCGTGAATGGCGTCATATTTTCAATTCCCGAATAAATTTGTGAATAGAAGTGAATGAGTTAAATGCATTCAAAAGTGTCGCTTTGTCAAGACCATCAGGCCAACCAACGGCTAATAAAATCTTTTAGATTGGATTCGATGTTTAGGTTTTATCATTGGCCTAAAGTAATTTTTGTTGTTGTTGTTCTTTTAGACAAATATTTCCGTTCTAGTATGTGAAAAAGCTCAATTGTTATCCAACAAAAGAAGCACCAGTTTGAATTGTTCGACACTGTCGAAATACCAATGGTGTTTGTTATCTGGGAATGCCTCAGGGTGTTGTGCTGGAGCCCCTACTCGTTCACTTTTGATCCGCACTGATATTGAAATGAGTCTGATACAGCGCTAGAGGCATAGCGCTCGCCGGGACGTCCGTCGCCGGAGGCCTGAGGTTCACCGTGATTGATGGAAACATAGTGGGTGGCCTTTATTCTGGTGTCCCATGTGCGGTAACCCACAGAACAGCAAAATAATGTCATTCGGCATGACAGGCTGCATTAAATTGGCAATGGAAATCTAACATCTCACGGACGAGGTTTGACGGATTTATTAACTAATGTTTTGCCATCCAAACTGAGCCTGGCGTACTTGGCCATTTTATTTTTTTATTTTTCCCCTCCTCCTTTTAACTTTCAATTCCCAGACTGAAGCGAGCTAGCAGAGAGCTGGCATGAGCTCTTAATATCATCAGCGTGATCATCCGCCTACTGACAGCCAGCGCTTTTCCTTCTCTCTCGCTTTTACAGAAAAACCAGTGGGAAGTGTCAGCGCTGTTAAAAAATGCATGAAACAAACAGAAAAGAAAAAAAAAAAACCCGCTTGCCGTCAATAGCTAAAACAGACACGATGATTAGCGCGATGGAGTCGAGATGTTTCTCACCGAGTAGTTTTGGTTGCGAGGGGTTGAAAGCAACGATCGTCGTTTTGATGTCCGTTGATTTGGGGCGACCCGGGATTTTAACTCATTCACTGACAGACGATGTGCAAAAATATGTCCACTCCAGTGCCAGGGTTTTTGTCATGGTCACTCTAATTTCAGGACCCACAGAATATTGAGATTTAGGACTACATGAACATCCAATGCAGTTTAAGTAACCTTAGACTCTCTTCTTTCATAAAAAAAAGAGTTAATTCCTAAATGATATAGGCCTGGAGTTATCTGATCTTGAAATGGGGGTGGGTGTCCAAAATACATATTGGTTTATATAGCGCTTTAACAACAGTTGAAGCTGGAACAATGTGCTAACATGGGGAAAAAAGAGAAATGCTGCCCACTTGTGGAAAAAAAAAACATTGCCAGAGGCCATGGCCAGCACTTCATCGACACCCAAGCGTGAAAAAACAAAATCCGAACGCAGTGAATGAGTTCATGATGTTTTTTACAATAGGGTTAATGCTAAAAAAAAATCAGCAAGTTCGCGAAATGCCTTTGCGGTTAGCATGGTTGCTAGTTGACAATGAGTTAATGATCAAAGTGAAATTTGAATATTCGACCCTCGATTCTCGCACCCTTGAGATTCGCCACCCACGATTCCTTGACACGCTCGCGCCTCATCTTTCGGTTCGGATGAAGCGGAACGGTTTTGATTCCATTCAGCTGGATTAAAATTTGACTCAGTGCGCTTGGGCGACAATTCGAGAGGGTGTAATGAGATTGGCAACGTACGTGCTAGCATTTTTTTTGTACACGTCATTATTCGGCCTGTCGCTACATGTCGTAGACGGATAAAGGAAGATGCATGACTTGTCATGAATAAATTAAAGACAGTCATTCCAAGAAACTTCTTTTCCGAATTCGTTCCAAATAAGAGAATCCACCCAAACGATTATGCGGCAGGATACCCACAGAGGAGCAGCAGCCTTCTGCCGCTTGCTAAAACGCTAATGAGATTCCAGGTGGGCATTTGAAGGCAGGTGGCGTATTAAAAAAGGCAATAAAAGACCGGGCGGCGGGAAGGGCGTTTGGGACGGGCGATAACAAGGAACAGCGTGAGACAAGAGGGGGTGTTAGTCGCGGGTCAAGTTGCTCGGGGGGGTTAATGGACTTGTGTTACAAAGAAAAGAAAGATGGAGGATGTAGCGCCGGGAGGCTAGCCAACAGATGTTACGGAGGTTGCTCAATTCCCGTTGCTAGCCCGAGATTACCATTTAAACGTGTTTTACGGAAGCCGTTCCGAAAAACCGTTCAGGGTGCGTCATTCTTGTATTTATTTACGCGATGATTAATTTTTGCAGTCATTTTTTCCCCCGCCAAGAGTCTGATCAAGAGTTGATTAAAACTCAAGTCATTAATGTACGTACTTATCCGGGCACCAATTATCGCATACGCCGGGGCCTGTATGTGAATTTCATGACACGACGGCAGCTTTTAACACTAATTCTATCACTCAAGGGATTAAACGTTTTTTTTTTTGTCCCTGTGTGACCGTCGCTAAACGGCTGGATTAGAAAATCACCAGTTTTAATTTGTCCGTCTGTCCGAATTAGTTGCTAGTGGCTTAAATAGATGAGGCTGGCGGACATTTTTTTTCCCCTCCCACGGGCCACCATTCTATGGATATTCATGGTTATATGAATTGAATGTTTATGTAGTCCGAAAAGTCAATAATCTGTGGGTCCTGGAATTTGAATGACAATGACAAAAACCCTGGCGCTGGAGTGGAAACATTTTCTTCAGAAAAAAAACGAGTTAATTCCTAAATTATATGGGTCTGGAGTTATCTGAGCTAGAAATGAGGCCAGGTGTACAAAATACAATACATACATATTTATTTATATAGCGCTTTAACAAGAGCTGAAGCTTTAGCAAAGCGCTAACAAAGCGCTAACACGGCAGAGGCCATGGCCAGTACTTTATCGGCACCCTTCGCAAGAAAAACCAAAACCAGAACAAATTCGGTAATGGCGTTCCATGTCATATTTTAAATTTGGGGATGGCAGTTGAGAATGAGTTCATAATTTAGCACGTGCGTATAATGATTGGAGAGCAAAAATAATAGACAAGACATTTCGACGCTCACTTCACATTCTATAGGTCGGTGATAAAGATGGGACGCGGTTGAACGGGCTTCTTGACGACGACGCCTCCATTTTAGCGAATCCAACGGAGCGAAGCGGCGGACGACGTAGCTTAAACACCCCTCCGAGTTGAGATCCGAGAAACCTCGTAACGCCCGCCGTCTGAAATCCAAAATTGAATTTTCTGCTCTGCCACACGATACTTGTCGAGATGGAAACGGGGGGCAAGCGGAAAGGTTGGGGGTGGGTGGGGGGCGGGGGGGGTTAAGGAGATGGTTGGGGCCGGGTGTTCTTTGAATCTTTTAACCTTTTACGGCTTGTTGCGGTATCAAGCCCGGCGGACAAGATCGGACTGTGACACGTTTGTCGGCGGATGACAAATTAGCTGTCCTTCCAGATGCCTGATTGCCTGACCTTTTATTCACTAAGTGGCGACGCTGATGAGGGGGTGCCACGGTGACAGCGGTAAACGGCGCCTTTATCAATGACGGGGTGTGAAATATAGAAGACGGTGACTTTTCCGACATGGGTAAATGGAAAGTTCTTTTTGATGCTATCTTGCGATGATTTCGCGTAAAATCCGCACGGTCACGTTTAGTTTAAACTTCGAGACTAAGCAAAAAAAAACATCTAAATAGCCTCAACCTTGACATTTTCCTATTCCGCAATGCAAGTTGCGTCGCCACTTCGGCTTGGTGCGGCATGTTAAGCAGTTGCACGCAGAGTAAACTTTATCCAAGTGCATCGTCTGCTAACTAATTGAGTCGGGGGGGGTGGATGTGCCATCTCCTCAGAGAGCAGGACATTTAAGCACCTCTCCCTCGCGGGGATGGTTGCGGAGAGTAAATCGCTTTTAATTAGAATAAATCTAAAGATTAGATCTGGCCTCCCCCAACCCCTCCCTGGCCATCATTTGCATTGCTGCTCTCGATACGATCCAGGCGGCGGCGGTTGATAAATGGGATTTGCGAGATGTGAGGAACGGAAAGTTAAAACCGATCAGCGAGAGATTTTTTAACAAAATCTCAGGCTCAGGCGCGATTGCTTTTATGGTTTGACTGGACAAGCCTAAATTCATTTCTTTTTAAGTCACCAAACACTTTATTTGTTCAATGGCTTTCGGACCGCTGTCCAAATTTAGAGTGGCGGTTAATCCAATAATCCCCCCCCCCCCCCAGCCCCCACAAAAAAAGGCCTCTGAAGGAAATCCAGCGAAAGTTCCAGATAAAATAAGGAGATATTCTTCCTTCCAATACTAAAATCCAAGCAGGCACAGTCAAAGGGATATACTGGCGATAAGAAACACTACAAGAGGTGATTTAAGGTACTTTAAGTGAAACGTACTACCAGTGGCTAGCCATGCATTTCATAACTAGGCCTTCAGCAGTGCTATGTCTGAATCCATCCACAGCTTTGACTGCAAAACCTGCCGTGTGACATACAAGTTTACTAGAGGGTACAATTAGCCAGGAAATAACTGTCCGACCTTTCTTAATGATCTTTTCTTGAAAAGTCCGTCTTGAAAATGGCATTAACAGTAAATCTACAACCAAATCCATTTCTTCTCCTTCAGCCATTGTGGGTTGACAAACCGCTATTAAATCAACACAACAATATATTTGCTTACGCAACTCGCAACCGATACAGTGTGCTAGCTCTGGCCAGTATGCTCTTGTCACTAGCGGATAGTGATACGAGCGGTTTTCGTAAACTATGATTGGCTAGCCATTAGCCAATCATAGTTCGCAAACTATGATTTACTAGTGACTATGATTGGCTAGTCTGACTACTGGCGTTTTTGGCTTGTCAAATCGAAATCTGACTGGTTAAAGCAACAGTTTGATCGACAGGGCCTGCAACACTGATTGTGAAGGTGTCCAGGTAGATTTCTGACCCTGGTAACAAATGTTTGGCTGAAATGTGATTGGTTAAACGCTTAAGCACGAAAACACCCATCTGGAAGTAGTGCAACAGGGGGAAAGTATTGAAAGGAAGCTGAAAGACAATTTGGAATTATTTAATAAGAATTTATGGACAAACTATAATTCACATCAGTCTGTGATTCCAATATTTTAAGGCTAGCAGAGAAGGCCTTGCAGGCCTTGACGATGCACCACTCTGTACTACATAACTACAGGTCCCTAAAATCACAGAAAAAAAAGTAATAATAAATTTGTAAAAAAAAATTGTAGCTGGTTCTATGATATAAAAAATAAATAAAAATGGCTTCTATTTTGGCTTTGGCAAATATTGTAACGTTCATCTCTGCTGATTGTATCAAGAGCTCATACGATACGCAATACCATATCGCTTTTTGCTGTATGTAGTTTTGCTAACTGGATTAGACGGGTAGCGACATATACTGTATGTATTATTATTCCATCTTTTCATCCACATTAGCAGCAAAACTGAATGACCTGATCCGACAAATATGCCCACCCAAACCACCCATCACAGATATAAACAATACCCACCCCCCATGCCTGATTCCATTAATTACTCGAGTAAAGATCGGCAAGTTACTGTCGGTACCGAAAAAAATGACAGATGGCAGGTGCAAGGATTCGAGCTGTAACCTTTTGAGTATGCGGGAGACCCTCCAACTAGAGGCTGTGAGGGTGGGGGGGACATAAAAGGAGACCCACTCAGAGCCAAACACAGGCGAGTGCAGTGACTGAGGAAAATGCGAAGGGACGTGTCCCAATCTCCTCTCATTCAGAGGTGACAGTCCATCTGTCAGCACCTCGGAAGTCCGCAGACATTGGGGGCGGGGGCGCGGCGGGGTGGGGGTTCCGTGTCTGCTGAGACGGCCAAAGCCAAAAAGCTATCCGCGTCGCCATTAGTATTCCTCTGTTGGAAAGACGCCAACTGTCGCCGTACACCAGTGCAAACACCAACAGCACCGGTGCCGTGTCAATAGATCGAAAAGACAAGCGACGGGAGCCTTCGCTATTAACTGACGCTATCTTTTTTTTTTTTTTAGTCACGCGTCACACATGGCGAATGCGGAATGGAGCGAATGCCCAAGTTGATAACGGACATGGTAAGGTCGGACTTGGCGACAAAGAGCTCACCAATCAAGGCCAAGCGCTGATTCGCTAGTCAATTGGCGTCGCCCTTTTGAAGACTGCAATCCAAAGCTCCTTCATTCAGATTATATCGAATAAGCAAAAATGTATTTATTTATTTATTTAGTTTTTTTTTTGTTTATTTATGGATGTATCTAGTTGTTTATTTATTTACTTGTTTATTTGTTTTAATTTATATATTTATTTGTTTATGTAATTTATTTTGCTTATTTATTGTAATGTATATATGTATTTATTCAACTATTTACTATTTATCTATTTATTTACACATTTATTTATGAATGTATCTATTTAGGTATTTATTTATTTTTATTTTTTTTTTGTTTATTTTGTTTATTTATGCTTATTTATTGTATATATATATCTATTTACTTTGTTTACAAATGTATTTATTTATTTTCATTTATTTATTTGTTTATTTTACTTATTTATTGTAATGTTTTTATCTATTTATTCAACTATTTATATATTTATCTATTTTTTAATATATGTATTTATTTCTGGATTTATTTGTGTATTTATTTATTTGTGTATTCATTTATTTTAATTTATTTATTTGTACATTTTGCTTATTTATTGAAATATATAAACCTTTATACATCGATTTATTTATCAATGTATTGTATTTATCTTTATTTATATTTTGATTTATCTAATGTGTTTATCTATTTGTTTACACATGTATTTATTTATTTGACTATTTATTTAATTATTGTTGTTTTTTTTAAGTAAGCACTCCCATTTTATGAGTTGCAATGACCTTTCCAGTGCTGAGGGGATTAGAAGGCACCAATTAGCACTCTAGTGGCCCCACTAGAAGGGTCGAACGCCTCGGGGAGTGACGCATCCCGCCGGTGAATATTCCGGCGGATACGTCCTGTTTTATAGTGACGCAAAATGCCCCTTAAAAGCAGATTTAGTCACTTTTAAAAGACGATGTAAAAATATCGTCAAGTGCAGCGTACGTATGACCCCAAAAAAAAATAATGACGTACGCACTCTGAAGATTATGCCCCAGTAAGCAGACTAACAATGTGGTCAAGGGCGGGCGTAATAATGAATTGATCGTCCTCCCCGAGTGTCATAATGAATGCGAATCAGACCGCGCGCCGCGTTTTGAGCAATCGATATGACTATGAATTACCATCAGCGGCCAAAGTGATTGATTATCTTCATTCCTATTCGGGCATAATTTGGGGGTTTGATCAATTATGAATATATTTTATAGTCTACTTAGCGGTCATAAAAAAAAGTTAAAATGGCTACTGTGAAATAAACGCCACCCACATTCCCCAAAAATAGCCCCTTCACCCACCCCCCGCGATGAAAAGAAGAGGCGAGTAAAAAACAGAAACGAATCGGCAGACGTTCGTCAATCGTCCAGAAAGTGCGACACACGCGGCGCCGTCCTATGGCGACGCATTAAGCTTTCATGAAACTGAAAGTTAATTAGATATGATGACTGAACTCCCGGGATTGTAATTAGCCAAACTGCGTGACTGCTCTCCTGTAATTAAATGTCATTTTCCCTCCGTTCACTGAGGCCTGAAAAAAAAAAAGAGGACATTGGCGTGGGGCAAGCTGGTCTATTTTAGCAGCTCCGTGTGACATTTAGACATAAGCGTTCGGGCAAACTAAGTTCACACAAGAGTGTAAACACTTGAGGTGAAGGTGTGACGGCAGTAGAGATTGCGCTCGGGAGGGGTGTCATATTACACTCTGGGGTATGTGGATACCCCCCGCCCCCCGGGAAGAGAGCGAGAAGCGGGGCTGTCCGACGGAGAGCTGATGTCGTGCTAGGGGACCAACGATGGAGTGACATCTGAGGACACAACAACTACATCAACCTCTGGTGCTTATGGATGATTTTATATTTATACATCTCTAGCTTATGCGTAGACAATATGAAACAAATGCACAGTTGGGGGGTTTGGGTTGTGTAGGATTGGATTGGATTGGATTTGCCTTTATTAGTCTCGCAGTGGAGAAATTAGGGTCATCGCGGCTTGGAATTGAAGCGGATTTATGTGGGACAGGAGATGTGAGACAATCTCTTTTAGTCAATGGATGCCACAGCTTCGTATTTGCTTTCAACACTTAGCTTGTAGTAAGCGTGCACATTCCACCATGCCGTCCCTGATCCACTGCTGAAAAGGATGCTTTGATCATCCCCTCTTTCATCTAGAACTGCTTCATGTCACAAAGAGGGTACAGGAAGTGCTGAAGAATGAATGAATCTCCGTGTCTTTGTATTATCATATTTTGTTTTTTTCCCAAGATGGTGGCGCGTGAACACGCAGCGGCTCCTCTCCCGGCAAATTGTCATTTTCGTGTTTATTATGTTTGTCAAAGTCATTATAAGTGCCTTGCACGCTGGATCCGAGAGGACAGTTATCTCATCTGCGCTGTATGTCATGTATATTAGCATATTTGACAATAAAGCTGACTTTGACTTGAGCTATAAGGTGAAAGGGAGCGATGAGCTAATTATCGCTGCCCAATGGACAAAAAAAGATCAGAGCAAAAGTATGTATTTATTTTTATTTTTTTTAAGTAAAATGGCCGCCAGTTATTTGGGGGGTGGAGGCTTCCGTTTGATTGCATTCATATTTTTTACTACAAAGGTTATACGATGGCTATTTGAAATGAGACGACGGGTTCGTGACATCAAGGCGGCAGATTGTATTTATTTATATTTTTTTGGTTGGGACTCCGGTTTTCATTTTATTTTGTATTTTTGCTAAACACTTCGACAATGACACCATCTGCGCTAATCTCACTTTGTTTTTAAACCTTCCCGTAGCACTTTTCACGATTTACAGCCGCCGCTTTTATCTCCTCGATGGACAATCAATCAATATTTGGTGATTGTATTTTCCCTGAGTAAAGAAAGTTGGGAAATTGAAAACACTAAAAAACTAAATAAAAACAACAACAACAACAACAACGACAAGAAGCTCCCAGCGGAACGAAAGAGAAGGCACTAAAAAAAAATCCATCATGTGAAAATGATCCTCCGGAGAGCGTTTTATGTTTGCTTTAAATCGGCTGATTTTTACGACTGCGGCAGGCTATGTAATGTAATCACATCAAAGTGCCCAAAAGAGCCTCTTCAATTCTCCTTATGTTCGCCCAATCGCTTATCAGCACACACCCGTAATGGGAAACAAACCGCTATGATTTTTTGTATTATTTTTTTTTTCGGGGGCGATTCAGCGTCGACAGGCAAAGTCATGGCGGCCGCATTTCACCGACTGTCATGCCGGCGTACTCCAAATTGAATCCCCTGGGGGTGAGAAATGACCTCGAGAGTACATCCTGCGGCCCCCCCCCCCTGCGAGGCCACTTCTACGTGTGATTCCACCTGAGCACTTAATTATCTCATTAATTTATCTTGACAGGGGGGGGGGGGCGATGAAAGCCACCCCCCGTGATCCCTGGTCGCCAGCTAGATAGCTAGTTAGCAAGTAGATAGCTAGCTAGATAGCAATATCAGGATTGTGTTTTGTACAGCTGCCCCCATTTTAAACTCAGATAACTCCAGACCCATTTAACTTAGGAAAAAAAAGAGAGTCTAAGGCAGGGGTGTCAAAGGATTTTTTTTTTGCTGCGGGCCACATTGTAGTTATGGTTTCCTCTCGAATTTGGGGAAGCCATTAGAATGTTTAATCCCCTCCACATATTACATCTAGAGCGCACAACAAATTAATGAATAACTAATTTTCAAATCTGAAGTCAAGAATAATGACTGTTATTGTGGTTTACATCCAAAAATATGACATTTTGGTTAGGATTTTAGCAAGCTTCGTGGAATATCACAAGTATGATTTGCTTTCGCGGGCCGAAAAAAAAAAGATGTGGCAGGCCAGATTTGGCCCCCGGGCCTTGGCTTTGACACAGGTGGTCTAAGATTTCTAACGCTGAATTGAATGTCGACCTAAAACTCAATATTTTGTGGGTCCTGGAATCCGAGTGACAATGACAAAAACCCTGGCACCGGAATGGACATTTTTTACATGCCTGGCAGTGAATGAGTTAAAAGGTGTGCTGACAAGTCTCACCTAAAAGAACCCGAAGGGCCGTTTACAAAAGTATCCGCTGACGTACGTCTTATCCGGGACACGCTTTCTTTTAGAAAGACGGTAACTGAGGGAGGAAATGGGCGGGATGGGGGTGCTAGGAGGGGGAGGTGGGACACAATGAAGATTCCTGGAGATGCTATCTCGACAGAGGAGTAATAAAGCGCCCGTGCTGAGACGTGGGTTATATTGGTCTGGCCGGACAGCCGTCACATGTCCAGCCTTGACTGAAGTCGGGATTAGAAAGGGTGGTGGGCGAGGATAGACAGAGCGAGATAGAGCACAGACAGAGGAAATGATAGTGAAGAGGGGGTTGGGGGGGGCAGGAGAGGGCAAATAAGCGAATGACAGCAAGGAAGATTGATGGTTGACGTCTCCTGGCCGACTGATTTTTTTTTTTTTTTTTTTGCCCAT
This sequence comes from Hippocampus bargibanti, assembly GCF_051943395.1. Classification (NCBI taxonomy): domain Eukaryota; kingdom Metazoa; phylum Chordata; class Actinopteri; order Syngnathiformes; family Syngnathidae; genus Hippocampus; species Hippocampus bargibanti. The sequence continues at coordinate 4,264,025 of NC_142755.1, forward strand.
TTCGCCAGTCAAAGCTCGCCCAGTACTTGGTTGGGCGGGTTCTGCTCCGGGGGAGAGTTGGCAAAAGATAAAGCGCAAGATAAAAAAAGGGAAGAAATAGAAACAGGAGGATGGTGTGCGATAATGGCGAGTAAATTGCGCGGGAAATGTTAAGCAAACAGAAATTTCATTGGGCAAACAAAAAAAAATGATTACCAAGGGATAAAAATAAACAAAACGGTAACTTTTTCCTTGACTTAAACCTAAGCGAGGCTTCATTTCCCTTGCACAAACAATACAGTATAGTCTGGTCCCATTTTAATTTTGTTGTCATTTTATGAAAGTTAAATGACCCTTAGATAGTACGCAAAAGTTAGCACAAACTTTCCGATAAATGCCAATTAAGTTCGGAACATTCACCGGCGACGTGTGTGTGTGTAGCGTTATGGATTTAGCGACAGGCCTGTGAAACATGTCCCAAATGTTGTTGTGCGACAGCGAGTTTATACGATATGTACGTCGCCGTCGTTTCAGATCATGGTGAATTTACCGCATTTTCAGGTGTATAAGCCGCATCAGTGTATAAGGCGCACCCGCAATGAATGGTTTATTTTCGAACTTTTTTCCCCATATATAAGGCGCACCCCCAATGAATGGTTTATTTTCAAGCTTTTTTTCCCATATATAAGGCGCACCGGAGTATATGCTGGCGCATGTGGCTGCCGCTGCGATTATAAATGAAATGTATTATTATTACCGGCATGTATGGCTGCCGCTGCTCACCCACAGGAAAACTTATACTGTGACTGTAAAGTAACCTTGAGAGTTTTAAAATGTATTATTATCATTACTATTACTATTACTATTAGTATTACTATTACTATTACTATTATTACTTCTATTACTTGTATTACTACTATTACTACTACTATTACTAATATTTATTATTATTATTATTATTGTTATTATTGTTGTTGTTGTTTTTATTATTATTATTATTATTATTATTATTACTATTATTACTATTATTATTACTATTATTATTATTACTACTATTATTATTACTATTATTACATCTATTACTTGTATTACTACTATTACTACTATTATTACTAATATTATTATTAATTATTATTGTTATTGATATTGTTGTTGTTGTTGTTTTTTATTTTATTTTTATTTTTATTTTTATTATTTTATTATTATTATTATTATTATTATTATTATTTTTATTATTATTATTGTAAGGCACACCCCCAATGAATGGTCAATTTTCAACCTATTTTCGCTATATAAGGCGCACCGCACTGTAAGACACAACGTCAATGAATGAAAACAAATTTTTCAAATATAATAAATAAAAATATCTAAAGGTTTTCGATGTATAAGGCAACCCCACATCATAAGGCGCTACAGCAGAGGCTGAGGTTATGAAATACCTCTTGTACAGCTGTTGTGGCTCAATATTACTTCACATATAAGGCGCACCTGCGTATAAGACGCAGAGTCATTTTTTTTTTAGAAAATCAAGGTTTTTGGGTGCGCCTTATACATCGGAAAATATGTTAAGTGAACACAAAATATGGCCGCCCTTTGTTAAGTTAATATCACTGATGACGAGAAAAGACCCGTCCAGGCTATGTCCTTCCCGATAAGTGAGTTTTCGCTCAGCATCCCCCCCCCCCCGACTCCCCTTTACCCACTGTAATAAGAGTTGACACCTATTTGTGACATATGACTGTATCTCTGATTGCCTGGGGCGCGATAGCATCCCGACACGCGCCGAGGTCCGCCAATGGAGCCGTCGTGAAAGTGAGCGATGGAGAAATAGAGGGCGTTTGCGGCTCAAACGACTCGCTCGCTTGCGATATTCTCTATCGGGGTGGGAGATAGCGAAGTCGTGGGTGTGGCTATGCTGTCTGTCGGTAATAGTGAGATTATGTAATAATAAAAAAATAAATAAATACATGGAAGGTTGATGCGTCGTTTTTGGATAAATTATTGGACACCCCAAGGGAATGGGCATTTATCCGTCTTCGGTTGTCGACGTTGACGCGTATCGCAAGAAAGAGCGGATATTTTTTTCGGCTGGTGTAGGATTAAAAATAAATAAATCCAAGAATTGTACAATGTTGACATCGCTATTTTTTAACTATTTTTTTAGCAATTTTTCGTAGCTATTTTTTAGCTTAGTTTCCTCAGAGGCCATTTTGAAAAGCATCGCCCTTACCGAATTTGTTCGAGTTTTGGTTTTTCTTGCCGGGGGATTGCAGATAAAGCCCTGGTCAGACCTTTGGCAATATTTTTCCCTTCCACGAGGGGGCAGTGTACCCTATTTTTGCCTGTTAGCACTTTGTTACAGCTTCAGCTGTTGTTAAAGTGCTATATAAATCAATATGTATTAATAATAATAATAATAATACATTTCATTTATAAGCGCCTTTCAAAACTCTGCGCCAGCGTTCACTCAACCTGGAATAACTCAGATAGAAAGTTAGCTAGCTGGCTAATGGATAACTAATAGCTAGCTAGTTAGCTAGATAAATAGCATATAGATAGCAAATAGATAGCTAGTTAGCAAGTAGATAGCTAGCATGGTAGGCACCCACAAGCCAGCTAGGTAGCAATATCAGCATTGTATTTTGTACAGCTAGCTAGTTAGCAAGTAGATAGCTAGCAAGGTAGCCAGCCACATAGCCAGCTAGATAGCAATATCAGTATTGTGTTTTGTACAGCTGCCCCCATTTCAAACTCAGATAACTCCAGACCCATATAACTTAGGAATTAACTATTTTCTCTGTAACTATTTAACTCTTTTTTTTTTTATTAAATAACGGAGTCTATGGCTTCTTACGCTAAATTGAATGTTTATGTAGTCCTAAAATTCAATATTCTGTGGATCCTGCATTTAAAGTGACAATGACAAAAACCCTGGCACTGGAGTGGACCCATTTTTGCATATCGTCTGGCAGTGACCGAGTTAAAAGAATGACGTGCAAAATATCGCGTATTTTCAAAGTTTCAATAAAGATTCCATTCAAATATGCTACAACAGATAAACAGATTTTTTTTTGCGCTAATAGCATGCTGAGCAACGAGCGCAATGTTTACTTTAAAACAAACGCACCGCCTGCAAATATTTTATGTCGCAGGGTTTCGCAACTTGGTACTTCAGCCCACCTTGAGTCGCCTTTAACGGTAAGTTTAGCAGCAGGTTTTCCAACGAGAAGGTTGCGACGATAAATCTCCAGACTGTTGAAATTGTAATGGTCCCTTGGATCGAGATTCATCTCAGGGCTCTCAATTAAGAGACACCGCCGGAGCTTTTTTGCTCTAATGAAGTACTTCCCATTATTGTCGCTGCCGGTAAATTATTCAACGAAACTCCTGACGGGAAGGCCGGCTGATGCCGACGAGGAAGTGAGAGAGAAAGAAAATAAAAATGAGAGAAGTCTTCTCATCATTTCCAATTCATCACCTTTGTCCCCCATATTGCCCTCCAGATCACAGGGAATATTCACCTAATCAGATTTATGATTTATCCCATTTAAATTCAGTTTCTCAAACGCGCCAGGGAGGGGCGGTCGAACGAAGAGGGACGGACGGAGAGAAGCAATTTAGAATGTAGAATAAAAAAATATATAATAATTTGAATAGAAGATGACGACATCTCGCGCCGCGGGTGACCTCTATTTGAATGAATAACGATGAGCTCTTTGTATATTCCGATCGCGCGCCGTTTCTAATAAGCGACAGTGATTATTTGTCCGCGTCGAAGGGCATATTCTCCCGATCTTTTATTTATTTATTTTTCTTCCATTTACCGTTGATAGGCATGCCGTCAAAGTGGCGCAATTACGATCTATACGTGCAGACAGCGCTGGATGGAAGCCAGATCAGAAATGATTTACTTATATTCCCGCGGATATAGAATTAGCGCGCGGCTGTCGGAGCCAATGCATTCCGACCAATCGTAGAGGGAATTTCAATTCGGTAGTTTGCACCGTTCAATAACCCCCCCCACCCCCACCCGCCTTCGATTGCGGTGACAAGCGCTCAATGGGAATGTGCTTAGGTTCATTTTTGAGCATTTCACTCATGAATCATGATTAGTTCAACCTGACCGACGTGATTGATACGTTTTAATTAGCTATTAATTTGAGGCTTTTGTAATTCATTATGAGCCCCTCCCCCTTACCGGCTCACCCGCCCTCCCGGTTTTGTGTTGTTTCGATGGCGCCTGCCTCTTTGCGAAGATCATTTAACTCATCAAAACACTTGCATGCAGAAAAAACATGAAGTTATCTAGTTGAAACTATAAAAAGTCGTGAATTAGCGTCAACAATTTTTTTGGGGGGGCGGGGTTAAATTAGAAAGCGGGTACTTGAGCACCGTTCTTTGCAGGGGATAAAAAAAGTATTTTTTAGATGTAATTTGCTCCATATTGCTCAAATGACGCTATTTGCTAGCCCATCTATGGCTTTTTCCACTATGTGTTAGCCTCAAGCTAGCAGACCTCCAGAACGTGATATAATTGTTTTTAAACATGCCATTTTTTGGGTTTCTTTTCCAATTTGGTTAAAATTTCCGCCCTGTTAGCGCAGAGAAAGGTTTGTTAGCGCGGAAAGAGGAATTAATCCGGCTGCCTTTTTTGTTGGCTGTGGCGGGAACACGAAAAGCTCAGAAAGACTCGCAATCGCAACATGTTGTCGACAGACACACCCCCAAAAAAGAAAAGAAATAGAAGATAAAGTAGTGAAATAAGACTTTCGGCACGGCGGGAAAGCTTTTAGCAGTCAAAACAAACGGGGCACCTGCTGCTGTTACTTAGAACTATGTTGGAGTTATATGCCAGGATGTTCTTGGGAAGAGGGGTGGAGGGGGTTGGTTGGGGGAGGCAGCGATCATATGATGATTTTACCAACAACAACAACAACAATCAAAAACATCGTCAAACAACACAAATGTCACATATTTGTCGCTAAACGAAAGCATCGGATAAAATGGAGGCGTCGACATGATGGCGTCAAACGTTTGATGAAATGTCAGCTGGCGAGATGGGCCGCGAGGGAGGTGGTGTGTTAGTTAAAGAGGGGGGGGACGGGACTGTCTAACGTAATGGCGAGTCCATTCACGAGCTGTCACAACAGTTTACCGAAGAAACGACCTCGTCGCGGCGGCGCTGCTGGAAAAGGCAAATGATGGTCGCCAAAGTCATTAAGTCCGCCGAAAACTGTGAGACATCGCATTGTCAGATTGACATACGGGTTTTGTTTTTAAGCCTGGTATAAACAAAAATGTATTGTTATTTGGATTCCCATCTAGTGGATGCATTACGTGACTTCAGCCATTACGATAGCGACTATTCTATGAGCCTTATAATGCGGTGCGCCCGATATATGAAAATTGTTAAAATAGGGTACTCTGGAAAGGCGTGCCTTATCGTTTGGGATAAAAAGAATATAAACGAGTTACTTAATGTCTCACTCCTAACTCATTTACTGCCATTCTCGAATTTATTCAGGAATTGAACGCCATTCTTTTGTTCGGGTTTTGTTTTTTCTTGCTGGGGTGCCGATAAAGTGCTGGCCAGACATCTGCCGATGTTTTTTCCTTTCCACCATGGGCCAGCATTTCCCTTTTTTTCATAATAACAATAATCATAATAATAATTCATTCATAAACGCCTTTCAAAACTCTCAAGGTCACTATACAGTCACATAATAAGTTTTTCTGTGGGTGAGCAGCGGCAGCCACACGCGCCAGCGTTCACGCATCCCAAAAGTAACTCAAATAGATAGAAAGCTAGCTAGATAGCTAATTACTAGCTAGATAGGTAGCTAGATAGCTAGCTTTCTGGCTAACTACAAAGATATATATGTATCTAGCTATGTAGCTAGATAGCTACATAGCTATATCTAGCTACAGAGCTAGCTAACTAGATAGATAGATATATCGGTAATAGATAGCGCTTTGTTGCAGCTTCAGCTATTGCTAAAGTGCTACCTAAACCAATATGTATTGCATTGTATTTTGGACAGATGCCCTCATTTCAAGCTCATATAACTCAAGACCCTTACGATTTAGGAATTAACTCATTGTTTTGTGATGAAATAAGAGAATCTAAGGTTTCTAATGCTGCATTGAATGTTTATGTAGTCCACAATCTCAATAGTCTGTGTATCCTGGAATTTGAGTGATAATGACAAAAACCCTGGCACTGGAGTGGACACATTTTCAAATAACTCCCCCCCCTAAAAGATCGCACGTCGGCCATGTTTTCGCCGCAATACATAAGAAGACAAACCGAGTACTCCGCCTGCCTCAGTCGATTAAAGACACGGACTTTGCGGTGTGTGTGTGTGTGTGGGGGGGCTCACCTCCAGTGACAAGGGGGGAGGTTGAAGGTTAATCTGAGGTTGGTACGGTTCATCAGATTGGCGGAGCCATGTGAGCAGCCGGCAGACGGATTCTAGAGGGGGGAAAAAAAAGAAGAGAAGTGAGATTTTTTTTGTTTGTAGCGTGAATAGGGAAACCACGTTCGAGACCCTTTTTTCATGTTAGGCCTTTTTTACATTTCTTTCACACTGCTTCTTGCTCTCTGGTTCCTCCATCTGTTTCTCTCCGACAACCCCTCCAACACCACCGTAACCCACCCTCCTCCTTCTTGTATGACTGCTGTAATGAATTGTACTTAATTACCGGCTGGGACCCAACGGCCTTAAATATAATTCTCAGGACACTTAACCGAGGTCACAGTGAATGATAAACACGCCTTAATAAATGGTCTTGAGCTCAAAGCGAAAGCGGGAGGCCATTTCTCTATTTGGAGACCGGTGTGGAAAAAAAAGAATATAATGAAAATGATTGGGGCAATTATTAGCGTCATTAGGTTGAAGTCCGACATTAGAACAGAAGAAAGAAAAGGGAACAAAAACGGGATAGAAGAGAAAGAAAATCTACTGATATTAAATTCAAAGCAATTAAATAGCCTTTTCTCTGGACCAGCACATTTGTCAATATTTTATTTCATTTTTTCTTTGGGGGGGGGCAGTGACTTGAAAGGAGAAATGAATTTGGAGGAGAAAAATTAACATACTGTAAAGTCTCGTTATATCGATATTCAAGGGAGTCCGAAAAAATATCGATATAACCGGGACTATCGATATATCCGACCCTGTTTGCATGTAATTTTCTCCGTGCGTGCATAGAAATAGTATCGATATAACCGGGACTATCGATATATCCGATATCGATATAACGAGACTTTACTGTATACTATACTACTACTATATACATATACATAAACTAATTTAATGAGAAACATGAAAAAATGACCATCTCCTTTGTTTACCGTTAAATTAGATAGTCGACGCAAGCTAACGCTAGCTAACGCAAGCTAACGTATACTAACACATGCTACGAAACACCAATTTCGAAAGGAGAGTTTTTATTTTGCCTGTGTAAAAATGACAGGAATCCCCCAAAAAATGTGATATAAGAGAAAAAAAATTGACTGATATTAAATTTAAAGCAATAAAAAAGCCTTTTCGCCGGACCATCACATTTGTCGATATTTTATTTACATTTTTTTGGGGGGGGGGGCTGACAGTGACTTTAAAGGAGAAATGAATTTGGGAGGAGAAAAATAAACTAATTTAATGAGGAAAAACATTAAAATCTCCTTTGTTTCATGCTGCATTAAATAGTCACCGCAAGCTAATGCTAGCTAACGCAAACTAACGCTAGCTAACAAAACACCAATTTCGAAAGGAGAGTTCCGCCGGGTGCTTTTTACCCGTCCAAAAAATGACAGGAATCCAAAAGCGATCAGCTCGCAGTTCTGTAAACAAAACCATTTGTTCTTCTCGCCGTTAACGGCAAATGGCGCGCCCGCGGATAAACACCATTCGCGCGTCATCATTCCCCCCCCGGGGGTGTTACCTCCAGCTTACGAAATGACGGAATTCCTCCATGCGTGCGCGTTTACAGTGTCGTTATTCATCACGGGAAGATCATTTGCTTTTCGGCGCCCACCCGGGAGCTTAATTTCATTTGTTGGCATCGATTTGAACGGCCTCTTTCAGTAACAGGGGGGGCGGGCAGGCAGCGGCGGGGAGCTCGATACAAGCTATTGATCGGTAACTAAATGACCTTGTGTACTCTCTGACCAAAAAGATAGTCTTTTTTTTTTTTAATGTCCACATGACGGCGGCGTCGTGCGCGGTGGGTCCGTTGTATATCACCCGCCTACACGTTAGCCACAAGTGCTATTTATCTTTGTTTGTAACACATTAGCCGTTACATGAGCGCTGTCATGACAACCGGTGGTACTTGATGTTCCAGGCACTTGGCAAAGCAAGTCAATCACGGATACCATCAACCTTTGGGCTATTTTTAAAATCTAAATCGGATTGAATTCTTCAAGCAGATGATGGCTTTAGCGTCTATTTTTTTTTTTAAGCTAACCTTGTCATGTCACTGAATTTCCTTTTTCCATTCCCACGGAGGAGTGAAACGATCGCATCGGGACAGGCGACATCAGCTGAGATTTGCCATTGATGGGGTAATTCTGTGGAAACAAATAACGTTTTTGCTACGCATTAGCTCATGATAACTGACATTTCATGAAAAGTAACAAAAGTGAGGTGATGACATCGCTTTTTATAAGTAAGACCAAACTAAATTCACCTCAATATATCAAGACGCGTACGTGGGTAAAATACGCGGGTAAGCCGGTGTGTGTGTGTGTCTGTTAAGCAAGGGAATGATGGATAGATCTCGTTGCCCGCCTTAGCTTATCTGGAAAAAGGGCCCGGTATGGGTTTCATCAGGAGCTTGATCAAGTCAGAGATACACGTAAGCCATGTAAGGCGATGGTGGGTGGGAGGGGGGTCGAGGAAGGCAAAAGCCGCCACCAAACGAGATTGGCTTGTCCGCCCCGGCGAAATGAATGGCGGCGCTAATGCCGAGATAGTCAACGAAAAAGGGAAAGCGGGAGGCCGCTTTCGCGTTAGCGTGTCACGTTTTGATAAGGATGGCATGTTGTGATTAAGAGGTACAAAACAACAACAACAACAACAAACATTCATGCACTTTGCTCAACTCATGGGAAATATCGCAAAGTTTCTTAAAGGACAACCGACGTCTCCGGACAAGTTGTGTCCATAATTTGTAAAATGGCTTCAAATGACTTCTACTGAGCGTATTTTAATAAGATTCCACCGCATATAGCTATATTTTACATTTTAAGACTCGCGCTGAATATTCAGGAAGTCTTGTTTTTGAGTACGTGACGTCACTAAAGGACCGCCCCCTGACCGTAAAAAAGACGCATTGTAGCGGTCCTTCCATCACGTCAATGTATTTTGCTGGACTTGTTTGGTCTGGGGACCTCGTGTTGCACCCAAAAAGCCGCCAGAAGGCCAGAAGAGGGCGCCCAAGCAAGCAAGGAATTTATCAGCCTGTGGAAACGGAGGTGGCCTTAGGAGGTCGCCATTTTGTGCCTCTTTTTTTGGGTGAGAAATTTTCCCCCAATGTTGCCTCAAAATGGCACAAATAAATTCTTTAATCGATTGCAAACGTATGCTTTCCTCTTCAGAACTATTTTAATCATATTCATAACTGGGTGTGTAACAAGAAAGCTTATTCTCCGAATCTGAAGCCATTGTTTTGATTCACAAGCAATGCAAGACGTCTTGGCGTGACGTCACGAACTGGGGGCGGGACTTTCTGAAAAATGCCCAATTCGCAGCTCAATTTTTTTGCAGATTTTGGACACTTTAAGTCATTTTTATTGGTGTTTTGCATTTGACTAAAAATATCATACTGCGTGTTTTTGGGTATTTTAGATGCTATAAAACGTTTTTTGATGTCAGTTAAGAAACAAAAAAGTGACGTCCGTTGTCCTTTAAGTTGTGCGCTAGCTCGATGAAGACATCTTGGCTAATGCTAGCATCAGGAAGTCTCATTTGCATTATGCACATTTCTTAAAAGTTGGCGTTGTCGTGATTATATGACAATTTTTACTACGAGAGACCAAAAAAAATGGTTAGAGGTAAAACTAAATAAATAAATCTCGAAATTGGGATCACATAACATGATCAAAGTGCGATTTGCCGTTCTTCCGAAGACATACGTTGCAATCGGAATAAAAGAGATAAGGCAACAAGTCTCTGTTGGGCTTGCACAACATCTCAGCTTGTCACGAAGATGGAGAGGCCAGACCTTGGGAATTGGGACAAGCGGGGATGGGCTTGGGGGGGTGCTTGGGGGTCCTCGACGCAGAGCAGCTATCACTGTCACTCGTGTCTGGCGGCTCATCGTATTCTGGTGACATGTCGCCATCCCCAGAGTATGAAACGGGATGAGACTTTTTTTTGGGAGGGAGTTGGATGGTTACTTGTGTATTCTCAAGGGATGACAACTACACCCAATGGAGGAACACAGATTGGTCCAGCTACCTTTTATTTCGTAGATTGTGGGGGTGGGGGGGCGGGGACGCTCTAACTTACCATTCCAGCTCGACAAGACATATTTTTTTCCCACCATTTTTAACACCGCAAAAACTATTTGCAGATGGGAAGCAGCGTTTGCAAATTTGAGTCATTTTAAAGTGGGAGTGGGACCACAGTCAGCGTACGTCATCGCATTTCCTGCATGCCCCCCGTTTTCCAATTAGCTGGCCATCGATCGGTTCACCAGCGTCGCGTCTTTTTCGCAGATGAGGCCCCGAGATGCTTTTCTGTGCACGTTTTCATGTCAACATTCCACCGCGCGCTGCAAGTGAACGAGCCTGGATCGCTACCGAAGCGGCTCGGGAGCTCTCCAATTAGCCGTTGTTTTGCCTCTCAATGTACATAAGATAGCTATAAACCAATATTTATTTATATATATTTTTATATACACCAAAATACGGTAATATGGTGACCAAAACGAGACGCTTCATTCGTAAAGATCGACAAAGCAAACAAAATAACAATAAAATAGAGATTGCTACACAATCTCCACGTCCAAATATTAGCGGCTCGGATCACACTCGTGAAAGGTGAAACCACGATCACCCTCCATCCACCCTCCATTTTTTTATTTTTTTTATTATTTTAGCCAATAGCTTTTTTTTTAAGGGGGGGAGGGGCGATCGCTTAGACAGATTAGCCCCCTGGCTTGCATGCCATTATCATTAATCAACGCGCTATCGACTGTTCCGTCCTTTCCCGTTTCAAGTTCAGGCCTTCGTTTATCCACACGGATTTGGCGTCTGGGCATCAAGAGAAACGGTTCTCGATGCACCAAAAACCTTGGTACTGGAGTGGAGACATTTTTGCACATCATCTGGCAGTGAATGAGTAAAAAAAAAAAGGTTTTAGCGTTAGGTAGTGTTAGGTAGCTTTAGGTAGCGCTAGGTAGCGTTAGGAAGTGTTAGGTAGTTAGGTAGCGTTTGCTAGCGTTTGCTAGCGTCGACTATTTAATGCAGCGGTAAACAAAGGAGATTTTCATGTTTTCATATTTCACACGAAAAAAAATCCCCTCCCAAATTCATTTCTCCTTTCAAGTCACTGCCCCTCCCCCCCTACCCAATTCCACATCAAGACTGACTACTCGAAAACCGCTAGCAGACACTGTTTTGATATTTCGGGATGGCTCTTTATTTTTACAGTTGGCATTTTTTTTTATCACCTACCCCTCCCACAGGGTAGTTTCTCACAGTGTCATAATTAAGGCGTTGCTCAATTGCCAGAAACTTGCACTGGAGTTTAAAAAAAAGTGAGCGCGTCAGCCTTTTTACACGCATTCTAATATTTACACCTATGACTTTAGACATGAACTCAATATAACACAATTTCGGCCTACTATGGAAAAAAATGCCAGACAGGCAGGAATAAAAAGAAAGAGGCAAATCAAATTCACACGATGAAAAAAAAAAGGGAATAACCGTTGCGGTGGAAAGAACAGCTGATTTGTTTAATGCTTCGTTCGCGATAGGCATGGTGAAGTAAAACCTTTTTTTAACTCATTCACTGCCAGATGATGTGTAAAAATGTGTCCACTCCAGTGCCAGGGTTTTTGTCATTGTCACTCTAATTCCAAGAGCTACAGAATATTTAGTTTTAGGACTACTTAAACAGTCAAGACAGCGTTAGAAATCTTAGATTCTCTTCTTTCATCAGTTAAAAAAAAGAGTTAATTCCTAAGTTATAAGGGTCTGGAGTTATCGGAGTTTGAAATGGGGGTGGTCGTACAAAATACAATTCAATACATATTGATTTATATAGCACTTTAACAACAGCTGAAACTTTAACAAGGCGCTAACATGGAGAAGACGCAGTTGACGCCGCCTTGTGGAACGGAAAAAAACATTGCCAGATGTCTGGCCAGTGCTTTCTTAGCACCCTAGTATGAATCAACAAAAAACAAACTAATTCGGGAATGTTGGCTACGTCATTTTTAATTTTCGAATGAATGGCAGTGAATGAGAATCAGAAAACCTTTATTTGTCCCACAATGGGGAAATTTGCAAATTAGTTTTATTATTAAAAAACCTATAGCTATATTTTTTTGATAATAAAACTATTTTTCATGTTAAAAAAAATAATTGATTTATTCAAACAAAGTTCGATGACCGATAAACAAGAGAAAGAGTGAAAACAATATGGCCGCCCGACACTACACGAACCTGCTCCGCTATCCGAACAACACGACAAACGTCACTACATGTTTAAAAAAAAAATAATAAATCGCACAACAACGCTGTACTCATAACGCCAAACAACCGCCATCACGTTTTATTTCATGGCCTTTAAAAGAGCGTACGTTAATTTTGTGGTCAAGGTCTTTTGCACCGTGCCGCAAAATAATGGCGTCGGTCTCAACTTGGAACGACTCGACAACATTGGCAACATTTTCCGACATTAAAACGGACAGCGGAAATTGATGGCCGAGTTGGGACGAATTTGCATTTCTGGTCTTAAATCTGCAACCGCTAACGGTTCTCTGGAGCGCACTTTCAGTACGCGAGCGTTTTGATAAACGCCTTCCCGGACGAGCGTCGGTCTGGTAAATAAGAGCTTAAGGCCGATCGATAATCCCAAGCAAAGAGAAGCTCCGGTCTCGTCATCAAATTGACTGTCACTGTCGGAATATATATCGTCTCGGGCTCGCTCGGCGCCTTTGTGTACTCGGGGCGTATTAGCATTAGCATGTGTGCATTTAGTCAGGTTGCGATGGGGGTGGAGGCATGCTACCCCCATTTTTTTGGGGGTGACACAACACCCCCACATTAGAGGCTACTTAGCTACCCGCGTATCGGGACAACATTCGGTATTTTTGGTTTGACTGCATGGTGCTTTCTACTATCTTTGTGACTGGTTTATTTCCCTGTGTATGACAGCTGTCCAAGTGACAGCTTCAAGTGTTGTTAAAGCGCTATGTAAATCAATATGTATTGTATTGTATTGTATTCCCATTACATCAAAACTGAGTATCAAATAGGTTGAAATGGAGCATATAATTAACAATAATATAATTATATAAATATAAGCTCTATATTTGCTATCTAGCTGGCCAGATATCTATCTATTCATCTATCTTCGATCTATCTATCTATCTATCTATCTATCTATCTATCTATCTATCTATCTATCTATCTATCTATCTATCTATCTATCTATCTATCTATCTATCTATCTAGCTAGCTATCTGCTATCTATTTGCTATCTAGCTGGCTAGCTATCTATCTAGCTAGCTGTTAGCTAGATGCTCAACGACCCCCCCCCCCCTGTAAGTAAAAAGTCATTGTTTAGCATACCAACGACATTTTATTGAACGTTGTTTTGTTTTTGTCTATTAATAAATATGAGAGAGTGAAAGATGGTCACATTGATCCACAAAAATTGACGTGTCGTCACTTTTTTGACTGATTTAAAACCAGGATGCCATTTTTCAGCCTCCCTCATTGTATCCATCTTCTCGCCCCTCCGCTCATCATCGTCGATGCCGTAACCAACTCCAAAGTCTCCTAATTTCTGTCACGCTAATTGAAGCTGACAGACACGGCTAATTACATGCAGATAATCTGATGCATCTGACTAATTATAATTCCCCATTAGCTGCCGATAATGCTCATTAGATTAACTTTCTCCTGGAGAAATTGGAAATAATAGGCCGGTGCCAAGAAACTTTTTTTTTTTTAAATCCCCCCCCTAACCCGCCATCTCTTCCTGAAAATGACGAATTGGGCATTATTCGTGGAAGTATTTTATTTTCTATGTGAAGATTCTATGTGCAAATTTCCCCATTGTGGGACGAATAAAGGTTTTCTGATTTTGATTCTGATTCCGAAGAATGCGAGCGACTATGTTGCTAGTGTCCAAAGGTGAAGTGTCTCATTTACTCTATAGACTGTTCAACATTCTCTTTTATCGCCTCTTCTCTATCCGCCGCGTGCCAAAATTACGGCTCGGCGGCGTTCCTATGACAACTTGTCAAATGGCCCAATGGGAGAAGGACTTTGACAGCACCTCGGGGTGTTTCAAAGAAAATGCCTGCTGATGGGAACGCGACGGGATTATATCGCCGGGCGGATGTGCGCCACCTTTCATTGTGACGGCACAAAAAGGAAAGCTCGGTTGGATGTATTCATCTTTTTACTGCTCCCTACCCTTCCCCGTCTTGTCCCTGGGGGCCACTGGTAATCCACAGTGTGACAACATGGCGTTTATGTGCTGGCGGCTTGTGCTCTCTCATTTGGAAAGTCCTGCCTTTTGTCCATCTGACTGGTACTTCTGACACATGGCTTTTATATCGTGGGGGGGGGGGGGGGGGGGGAGTAATGCACTCGGTTAGTGATGGCTCCTCACTGAAAAACGGGACGTAGGCTAATCGGGAGCTAAAGCACGAATTACTGGCATGTATTTAATGAAAAAAAAATGTCAAGGCTGAAACCATAGCAACAATGTTTGAGCCGCGGGAGAACAGTGGTTTGTACAGTCCACTTTAACGTGTCTGACAGAGATATTTAGCCCTGTTGTAAAATGCATCTTTTATGAGTCTTTCAAAGGGATTTTTATATTATTTATTTTTTATTTTATTATAATGAATTGTAATTTTATTTTTATTTCATTCTAATGTTATTTTAATGTTTTTTTATTTTATTTTTTAGTATTTTACTTGTATTTTATTTTATTTTTTTTTAATTTTATTTTTATTTCATTTCATTTTTAATCTTATTTTCACATGTATTTTAATTTTATTTGATTATAATTGATTTTTTATTTTATTTTTATTTTTGTTCAATTTTAATTAATTTCAATTGTAATTTCAATTGTAATTTTAATTGTAATTTTAATTACAATTTCATTTTAATGTTATTTCAATTTTCTTTTATTCTTTAATAAGTGTATTCTTTCCTAATTTATTTGTATTGTAATATTATTTTGTTTTAATTTTATTTTTGTTGTTTTAATGTAAATTAAAATTAAAATTTAAATTAAAACAACAAAATTAACATTAAAACAACAAAAATAAAATTAAAACAACAAAACAATTAATTTTAATTTTAATTCCATTTTCATTCTATTTTAATTCTATTTTTATTTTAGGTTTTATTTGTATTTTATCTTTCCTTATCTGTATTATCTGTATTTATTTTATTGTATTTTATTGTATTTTGTGCAGCCGGCTGAATAGCACATCATATTTTATGACTATTATTATTGTTATTATTATTAATATTATTATTATTATCTTACAGGGACGGGAATGCAGCATCAGAAATCTTTAAGTAAATAGATAATAAATTTCTCCACTGTGAGACTAATAAAGGCATATCCAATCCAATCCAATAATAACACTTAACAGCGCAACTATTGTTTTTATATGCCAGTTATGAATATGGATTTTTTTTTATTGTTTTATTTTTTGCATGGAAAGATGTCCGTTTATGGTCGACTCGCATCAGGTGATTTTTACACCTCTCCCCAGCGCCTGCTGAGAGGTACTCAGTGGCCCTTAGAATGAGGATGGAGGATGGAGCAAGACTTTGGGGTGAAGGCCCCTATCCATCAAAACTAAGTGCACCCATGACCCCCTTCTTGGTTCGTCGGCGTAGCGCGCAGACAGACGCCATCAACACTCAACCGGCGCTTCATCATCAAGTCCACTCTGTCTCCATTTTGTTCTTTCCAAACACTTCTTTTTATCTTTCGGCCATTTTTTTCCCCCCGCCCCGTTTTCTTCCTTATCCTCCGGTGAAATCCAACAATAAATGAAGCACATCGTCCAGTCAATCGTTCCGTTTTCTTCCACCGCCGCTGCCCTCCTGTTTGATTTGTTTTTTCTTTTTTCTCTCCCTTCGCTTTTGACCTTTGACAAACGCCGCGGGATAACTCGGAGCAGAAATAAGAGCTCAACTGTCGGCGACGAGCTCGCCGCCAGTGAGGGCAAGGACTACGCCGTTGTATTTGCATGAGCAGACGGAAGGTTAATAACACAAGGGCCTGTCCTGACAAAGGAGCTGGAGAAGGAGGGGTGGTGGGTAGTGGGTGGGTAGTGGGGGTGAACTTAAGAGTACGTAGGAGGGATGGAAAGTGCTGATCCAGCAATTTTGGCTCTTGAGGATTCATCAAAGAGACGAACGAGGGAGGAGCGTAGAAGGAATTGGAGCTGTGGCTTGGCCTCGTTTCTAACTCCTCTTTGACCAAAACGAGTCTGATTGTTGGCCGAGCGCAAACCAGGGTTATAAATAGTCTTTTTATTGATCTTTTTTTCCAGAGTTTTAAAGATTTTTTTGAGGCTGAGGTCAGGTGTTTTAAAATGTTTTGTTTTAGTTTTGTTATTAGTTTTAGTATTAGTTTTGTTTTTAAAGCTTACTCTACGCAATCCTTCCAATTTAGTCACCTACAATAACTTTTCAAACGTCTTTCTTCTGTACAGAAGGACATCGATATCAAAATAGAGACATTTGAAATAAATCCCAAAAGACAAAATTGACATATTTTTTCGATCATTAGTTTGTTCATTCATTCATTTATCTATGTATCTATGTATCTATCAATCTATTTATTTATTTATTTGCATATTTATTTCTGTATTTATTTATGTATTCATTCATTCATTCATTTGTTTACTTATTTATCCATTTGTTTATTTATGAATTTATTTATGCCTCCGTTAATTTATTTACTTAGGCATTTATTTCTGTATTTATGTATTTATTTATTCGTTTATTTATGCATTCGTTTATTTTTGCATCAATTAATTTATGTATTTACGTATTTATTTATTTAGTTCGTTAGTTATCCACCAATTTATTTATTCATTCATGTATTTATTTATTAATTAATTGTGCATTTGTTTATTTATGTGTCTGTCTGACTGTCTATTTATTCATCTAATTATTTATTTGTAATTAATGTTTTAAGTAATTTATTCATTTAATTATTTTGTTCTGTTTTTATTCATGTGCTTAATTATTCATTTGTTTATTTCTTTGTCTTATTTATTAACTTATTCATTTCACAGTTTTATTGCCCTTTCTGAAAATATATTTGCAATTTCAATCTTACCTATCTTTATTTGTACTTTTTACGAACAACAACGACTTTGGTGGAAATTAAAAATACGGACTGATTCTAAAAATGTGATGGCTACGTCAAATTAGTGGCGAAAGAAGCAATCCGCTCAAATAGTGGCCATTGTATCTTGACAAACCAGAGCGATGGAGATGGACTGTTATACATGACGCCGGGGGAAGTGATGAAAGTGTTTGTGTCGGCTGCAAAAAAAAAAAAAAGTGTGACTGGGAGGTACTTTTATTTATTTTTTGTGTGGGAAGAGAGCGAGCATCAAACCTCACTGTTGCTTTTCCGCCAGGATACCAATTTACTTTTCGACAACGAAGCGCTCGTGAGCCCGAGACAGGTAAAGTCGCTTGAAAACAAACTCAAACCGCATTTTTAAGCTAACGCCTTTTTTCGCTTGGCTAATTTTGTAATTGTTTTTCCTCATTTGTGGCCGAAAAGCGTCATTCACAAGTCACCGCAAAGATTTGATTAAGAGCGGGCGATGGCGTAATGAAGCTCCCTATTTTCAGAGTGCTCCCCCTCCCCCCCCCTACATCCCTCCACCTCCACGCTATTCCGAGACGTTTTCCAGCTTGATATCCTTGGATCATATCAACCCAGATCGGCGAGCAGCGGGGAATAGAAATCAGAGCATTGTTCTGTCAAATCAGTAACAAGGGTTTATTATTATCCACACTAAGCGCAAACGCGTCGAACGATCGTTTGATCGGTTGTGGGGAGAAAACTAGTTGAGCTGCATGATTCTGCAAAAATATGGATATATATATATATATATTTTTTTTTTTTGGGGGGGATGTATGTGAAGTATATTTTTGAATGAATGTTTAGGTTAAACAAAATGTTTATTTTCTTTTTTTAAATGAAACGTCAACACTGCATAACTATATATGGAAAACATGAAAATATATCAGAAAATATTTTATTCTTGAAACATTGTCCTCATTTGCAGTATTGGAACCATTTTATGGTTACTGCAAGCGTATCAAGGAAATCATAAATAGTTCTTTGACCATCTAGTTGTTTCATTAACTAGCTGCTTAATTGTTTAAATTTGTATTTTTATTTATTTATTTTTAGAAAGCTAAATATATTTAGCTATCCATTAGCTATATAGCTACCCACGTGGCTAGCTATCTAGCTAGCTAGCTGTTGGCTATCTATTAGCTATCTACGAGCTGCCTAGCTAGCCTTCGATCTATTTAGCTATCAATTAGCTATATAGCTATCTCAGTGGCTAGCTACTAGCTAGCTATCTGTTGGCTATCTATTAGCCACCTACTAGCTGGCTAGCTAGCTTTCTTAGTATTTACTTCCGTGTTGAGTGAATGCTGGCGCGTGTGGCTGCCGCTGCTCACCCACAGAAAAACTCATCCTGTGACTGTAAAGTGACCTTGAGAGTTTTGAAAGGCGCTTAGAAATTAAATGTATTATTATTATTATTATTATTATTATGATAAAAGTTCTGCTTAGAGGCTCAAAGCAAAAAAAACGTTGACTACCAGTGTAATCAATTGGCATTTTTTTCTCCCTCAATATCGAGACTGCAATACAAAATGTAATTATTTATTTTTTAGCATTATTTTATATTAGAAATTATTTAGCATTATGTTATATTATGATATATATATATCTTTTTTTGGGGGGCGGAGGGGGGTTGAAAATATGAGATGGAGCGCCATTCACGAATTTCTTCTGGTTTTGTTTTTTCTTGCGGAGGGGTGCCGATAAAGTGCTGGTTAGACCTCTCGCAATGTTTTTTTTTTCTTCCTTCCACGAGGGGGGTAGCATTTTCCTTTTGTACAGTCGCCATCACTTGCACCTCATATTACTCCGGAACCAAATCATTTAGGAATTAACTCTTTTTTTCTGATGAAAGAAGAGTGTCTAAGGTTTGTAACTCTGCATTGAATGTTTATGTGGTCCTAAAACTCAATATTTTATAGGTTCTGGAATTTGAATGACAAAAACCCTGGCACTGGAGACATCTGGCGGTGAATGAGTTAATAATAAGACATGACGTGCGACATTTTTTCACGATATTTTTTGAATAATTTGAGGATGGGTTGCGACTTGAAAATACTTACAACCTAGCCACCCAACGGAGGTCGACGTATCTGAAAGGAGCCTCTGTCGAAAGGCGCCACGACAATAAATAAAGGAGATCCACGGCAACGGGGGGGGATTTGTTGTTTGGCTGTCACGATTTAAATAACAACAGAGAGATTGCTTTGTGCGAGGGGTCCAATCAAAGCAAACGATGCCTTTTCTATCACTTTGGGGCCAACCTGGAAAGCGGGCGAAATAGCTTCGAGTCTGGCTTGCGTCGGCGGGCTCCCGGGGGGCAGGGGGGGGGGCTTCCAAAGAGGGGATGAGGAGCCGATTGGGACCGAAAGGGGGTTACTTTGGCGCCGGTTCACAGGTGGCGTAACTCTTTTCACTTGATTTTTATTTAGTTTTTTTTTTCCGGCGCTCTACCCCTCGCCTGTCTCTTCTTATCTCTTACTGCTGTCTGCTTTGGCAGGGGAGGCGCGGGGAGGGGGAGGTGGGTTAAAATGCCTTTTATTCCTCCACAGGTGATCCAAAGTACTTCCGAATTACGCGACAACGAATGGAATACGGGATTCATACCACGGCCCTCCATGCGGGGTTTGATCCAATTTCGATCAAATTCGCCTCGTTGATTCAACTTATTTTACCGGCATAAACAAAACAGAGGGATTGGGGGGGGGGGGGGGTATACGCCCGCCTCGCCACATTGAAACTGACCTTCAGCAGACCTTTTCACTCCCGCCTCTTGAATGCAGAGCGGCATCCGGCGTCTCTCTTCTGCCCCTCGCTCCCCCTGTGAGAGAGAAACAAGGCGATATATACATCAGGGCTTGCTTGAAGTGATTTGCGAGATAAAAATCGGCGGGCGCAGTTTTGGCAGGAAGCGCTTTCATGTGCTGTTCATTACTTTTCGGGTGCACGAGGTGATACATCAACCAAGTACACACACACAGTCATGTAATATGTTGACAACGTTATTTAATGTCAAATTGGTACATTTTGGGTCATCAATGAAAATATTTTGGCCGGCAAAGTAGACAAAAGTGCATGATATTATTTATCAAATCTTTAACATCATTTACTGTTCATTTAAGGACAGGTGACAAGGTGTCAGAAGGCGCGACTACACTCTCAAGAGGCGGCGGTGAGAAGAAAAAATAAATAATAATCATAATGAATTCTCTCATCACAGCTTTGAGGTGTCAAATTCAATCCTTTTTTTTCCTTTGAAAACAAGTGTCAGTTTTGCAAATTGAAAAGTGAACAATAAAGCTTATCGCTGGCACTGATGATTTTCACAGGTTTATTGTGACGTCGTGGGGACATTTGGTCCCCACACAGCAGCAAATGAAAAGACGATAACAAAATAATGTTTTATCAACAGAAGAGGCAGACCGTTTTTATTTATTTTTGGCTTACCATCTCCCAACCGCTACAAAAAGTTATATTTGCATCTAAACAAAGCATGCAAGCCCAAACATGGTGATGCAGTATTTGTCTGTGATGCTGCAGGCAAACGGAACCTGTTTTTCAATCAGGTTGAAAATCCTTTATTCATGTATTTGTGTATTTATTTATGTATTTATGTATTTATGTATTTGTTTGTTTGTTTGCATGCATTAGCATGCAAACAATTAGTTTGTTTGTATGTATATATGTATGTATGTATGTATGTATGTATGTATGTATGTATGTATGTATGTATGTATGTATGTATGTATGTATGTATGTATGTATGTATGTATGCATGTATGCATGTATGCATTTATTTATCCATGTATTTATTTATTTATTTATATGTATGTATGTGTTTATTTTCTATGTACTTATTTATCCATGTATTCATGTATTTATGTATTTATTTGCTTTCTTATTTATTTGTAATGTTATCTATTTGGTTCTATATTTATTTGCATGCTTGCTTTTTATTATTTATTTATTGTTTTAATATTTATGTATTCATTTATTCATGTATTTATTTGCTCATGTATTTATTTATTTATTTATTGATGTATTTATTTGCTCATTTATTTATTTGCTCATTTATTTATGTATTTATTTACAGTAGTCTCGTTATATCGATATTCAAGGGAGTCCGAAAAAATATCGATATAACCGGGACTATCGATATATCCGACCCTGCGCGCATGTAATTTTCTCCGTGCGTGCATAGAAATAGTATCGATATAACCGGGACTATCGATATATCCGATATCGATATAACGAGACTTTACTGTATTTGTATTTATAATGTTCATCTATTTGGTGATTTATTTATTGGTTGGTTATTTATTTCTTGTTTTTTGATAATATTTATTTATTTATTATTTACTTATTAATTCATGTCTGAAAAGGGTCTTCCAAAAAAATGTAAAAATGTGATTTTGCAAATCATGTCCATGCAATGCTGGCTCTTTTATAAACTTTTTTTGAATGGCTTTAAATGTCTTATAATTTATTTTGGGAGTGTCTGCGTTAATAAATGAATAAAATTGCCTTACCTTTTGGCCCTCACGTTTTGATCTTGGGTGTGTGTTCGAGCAGACGTAGTCTGAAATGAAAAGAGAACAGTTGGAGGTGAGCAAAAAATCAAAAATATAGAATTGCTAATGTCAGAGATCCCTTTTGCGTGCCGGATCCCTAATTGGAGTCCGTTAACGGGATACCGAGAGATGACAAATGGCGACCCTTTACAAGAGCGCTTGGTTTAATAATACAAACACTTCAAACGGAAACATTTCAACGTGCTGAATCAAATCGCAGAGACTGTCTCATTAAGCTTGGAATCGCCGGTCCTTCGTGTCGCAGTGAGAACCAATTTACGAAAACCGCCAAGATCCCAAAGAGACACCTACGGGTGACTGGGGGAGACATAGGGGGGGGGGGGCTATACGGTACTTTCCTCCGACTTAATCCAGCCTCTGTACAGGCGCTTTGACGCTGAAAGGAAGCAACGTGGAGGATCCAAAATAGTATCATTTGCCTGTTGTTAAAGCGTGACATAAAGCAATACATATTTATTGTATTGCATTTTGTACAGCCGCCCCCATTTCAAGCTCATCTAACTCCAGACCCGTGTAATTTAGGAATTAACTTTTTTTTTCTGATGAAAGAAGAGCGAGCGTCTAAGGCAGGGGTGTCAAAGTCATTTTTTACCGCGGGCCACATTGTAGTTATGGTTTCCTCTCGAGGGCCGTTATGAATTTGGGGAACCCATTAGAATGTTTAAATCCCTTCAAATATTACATATAGAGCACACAGCAAATTAATGAATAACTCGTTTTCAAATCTGAAGTCAAGAATAATGACTTTTATTGTGGTTGACATCCAAAAATGTGAAATTTTTGGTTAGGATTTTAGCAATTATCATGGAATTTAACAAGTTTGATTTGCTTTCGCGGGCCGAAAAAAATGATGTGGCGGGCCGGATTTGGCCCACGGGCCTTGACTTTGACACCTGTGGTCTAAAACTTCTAATGCTGTATTTAATGTTTATGTCGTCCTAAAACTCGATATTCTGTGGGTCCTGGAATTCGAGTGACAATGACAAAAACCCTGGCACTGGAGTGGACACATTTTTGCACATGTCTGGCAGTGAATGAGTTAATGTAAATATTTTTTTTAATGAGATATGAAAAAAAAAACACCTGCGCATTCGCTGAAAAGCAAACACACACTTGTCAAAGCTGGCGTCAACACCTTGCTACCTTCTTTGCACAAATCCTCTCCTACACTTCCTCTTGGAAAAACACACACGGCTCCGAGCGCAATCATTTTTTGTTTTTGGGTGGGTGGGGGGGGGGGGGCACAGATCCACGCATGATCTCGCTACAACGCGGGTTGGTGAAGAGCGGCTGCGGAGAAGAGGGAATTCTGTTTCTATTTGTTCTACAGAGAAAGGGAGGAGGGGGGGGGGGGGAAAGATAGGAGCTCGGAGCAGGGGCGATGAGAGGAGATTTGGTGTTGGGGCGAGTGGGGTGTAAATCCAACATAGGGGGGCCTGTGGCAGAGCCCCCAGGATCAAATCCAATTCTGGCAAGATACACATTAAGCCCCGTCAATCACAACAGTGTCCTTGGGAGGCGGTGGAATGGTGATGAGCGCGGGGCATAGTAGGGGGGGTTGTCTATTTTTATTTATTTTTTAACGACAGTAAAGATGTGTTTAGTCACGCGGGGTCCATTCAAATTTACGAGAAGGGGGCGGGGGGCTATCATAGTCAATCTTAAAGCATAAGAGCTACATGGTTGACAACTAAAGACCTTAAATTAATTCGTTTTTTTTTACCCGAAAAAGGGGCCACTTGACTCCACCCAAACTTTGTGACCCCCCCATGGAAAAGTCTCAACACCTATTAATAATAATAATAATAATAATAAATTTTATCTATAAGCGCCTTTCAAAACTCTCAAGGTCACTTTACAGTCACAGGATCGGTTTTTCTATGGGTGAGCAGCGGCAGCCACACGCGCCAGCATTCACTCAACCCGGAAGTAACTCAAATAGACAGAAAGCTAATAGATAGCTAATTGCTAGATAGATACAACAAAGAGAGTGCGGGAAGTGCTTCAGATTCGATGACTGTGTCTTTGTGGTGTCCTATTTTCGTCAAAAGGGGACGCTAATCTGCTTTGATTAAATTGCTTATAAATTAGCAGCAAATAAATTCCACCCGGCCAACAGGGGGTCAATGGCTATATTTTACCCACCACTACAAATATAGAATCAACTTTAAAATTATTCTTTATACATTTAAAGCTATCCATAACCTCCCCCCCCCTATACCTATCTGACCTTCTTCAAATTTGTATTCCCTCTCGTTCCTTCAGATCCTCCTCCTCCCTCCACCTCCCCAGCGTTCAGTCAATCCGGAATAACTCAAATAGATAGAAAGCTGGCGAGTTAGAACAGATAGCTAGCTCAATAGCTTATAGCTAGCAAAATGTAATTTTATTTGAACACCTACAATACATGGTCTGTAAGAAAAGAATCCGTTTTAAATTAGATATCAAGTAGACAGGATGAACTTAATACAACTATTAAACTTATAGCTAGCATACTCATGGTTTTGTTTGCGACTTTGGACCTTTTTTTTCTGATAATAATAATAATTGTTAGCGCTTTGTTAATACTTTTGTTAAAGCGCTACATAAATCAATATGTATTGTATTTTGTACAGCCACCCCCATTTCAAACCCCGAAGTAGCTCAAATAGATAGAAAGCTAGCTAGCTAATGGAATTTGATTTATTGTATTCTATTTGTAATTGTATTTTATTTATTATAGTATCTATGCCTGTCTGTGACTGTAAAGTGTCCTTGAGAGCTTTGAAATGCGCTTAAAATAAACTGTATTATTATTATGATTATTATTATTACACCCACCCCACTTTTTTACCCCTCTTTTTTCATTTGGTGCAAAGACACAATAATCAGGTCATCGCAAGCTCCGCGACTACGCGAGGGGGGGGGGTGTGGGTTAATTTACATGACTTGTATTTAAATTCTTTTGAAGTTGTTTTGTTTTGCGCTCACCTTGGAAACGCACTATTTCCAAACTTTCTCCTCTGTGGTAAGACGTACGCGCACCCCATAAATATTTATCTACCCGGGGCCCTGTGCTATTCTGGCCCCGGTGTTTTTGAACATAGCCACTGGAGATTGGACCTATCAGGGACTTGCAGAGAGAAAGACAGTGGGGGGGGGGGGGGGGGGTGATTTTTTTTGTGCGTGTTCCAAAATGGAAAGTGGATGGTTTTGCGTGATGTTTAATGCAGAAGGAGCAGGCCAAGTTTCAGAGTGCGTTTCTTTCACGAGTCACCCCACGCGGTGCCAACGTTCAAGCACAAACGAGCCTCAGCAGTTCTTTATTATTATTATTTTTTTTTTTGCAAGGTTAGAAGCTTTTTTTTTTCATCCCCCTTTTCCACTTGAAAAGTGAAGACATTTTGCATGAGCAAACAGACCAACGCTAGCCAAAATGGAGCTAAAGTTGCAGAGAACCGGTTAAAAGTGCATTAAAAGGGGATATTTATTTTTAATGAATAAATAATCTTACCACTCGCTACGGTTTTCTTTTCCGGCTAGATGCCATTCCACATCAGAGATTCGTTTTATCATCGCATAAGTTTCCCGCCCCACTCCGAAAACCCACTTTGAGTGATGAGATGGCGCTTTTAGTGCAATAAGGTACATATAGAAATTCACATAATGACACAAAAGTTTGTCAGTGTCATCATAAAAGAAAATGAAATACTTACCATTTGCATTGGGTTCCGTCCTAACTACACCTTCTCTCTGTAAACACAATAAACAAAAAAAAACAATGAATACAACAATTGTGAGGGCAAAGTTAATTCAGTACTACTGTCCAGGGAGTTAATTTTAGTATACCAACAGATGTGCATGTGGGCTTAAATTGCGCACAAGTCAACCTCTCAACTTTTTTGACAAGAATGTGTTCAATGCGGCTCACATTGCTTTTGTGCAATATGAGTAAATCCGATAAATGACCACCCGTTCTTTTTCCACCATCCGGGGCGGCCATTTTGTCACTTTCTGTCATCTTAAAGTGGCCATATTAGACCCTTTGCACCCTGCCCACCACCGTTTCCAGCGACTCCACCTCAGGCAAGCGCTATGGAATTAGATTAGATTATCGTTTATTAGTGTCCTCCATACTTATTTGTCACATCTTTCTTATGATGATACTAATACAGTGTTTGACCAGAGACAAATTCCTTGTACGTTCTACATACTTGGCCATTAAAGATGATTCGGATTCCGATTGTGATCACGGTCAGCCAATCTCGGTTTCCAGAAACGGAATCGTGGTTCGTCATTGCTGTGTTGACGTCATATTTGGTGATCAGAAAGTGGCAAAACCTGAAAGACAAATAAATACATTTGACTGTGTTCACTTTTATTCCAAATATGGAATATTAACTCATTCATTGCCAGACGTGCAAAAACGTGTCCACTCCAGTGCCAAGGTTTTTTTTTTGTCATTTTAACTTAAATTGCAGGACCCACAGATGATTGAGTTTTAAGACAACATAAACATTCAATGCAGCGTAAGAAACCTTAGACTCATTCTTTCATCAGAAAATACGTTAATTCCGAAGTTATATGGGCCTGAAGTTATCTAAGATAGAAATTGGGGAGCCTGTACAATATATAATACATACATCTTGTTTCATATTGTGATTTAACAACAGCTGAAACTGTAACAAAGCGCTAACATGGACAAAAGGCAAATGCTGCCCCCTTGTGGAAGGGAAAAACATTGCCAGACGTCTGACAAGCGCTTTATTGGCACCACCACAACACATTTGGGAATGGCAACGAATGAGTTAATACACGTGCTGAATTGTGTTGACGTTTACGCATACATTTGGCAGTAGTCTGCATATTTGGAGTTGAGGTCTTTTGGAAGTGAGGGCTTTACAGAATGTTTTGGGGGAACTGGGCGTCAAACCAGCCAAAGTCACCCGGCAATGACAACGACGCTGGGGGGCGGGGGCGTTATTATGCAAGCTCAAATCAGCTTCCTCTGCACTCGTCTGTCGTGTTTTTTTCCTCCCTGCACAATTAGTCTCCGGTGAAGACTGACAGCGACGAGAAACGATATTCGGGCATAGCTTGATTAGGTGCAATTGTTTATGAAGACGGGCGACGTCTTTCAAACGTCTTCAAGGTGCCCCCCCACCCCTAATATCGAAGGGCCATTACTTGCTCGATGAATACCCATGATACTACTTTCCCTTCTCACAAAGTGCCTCCGGCTCGAAATAATAAACGCCGGGTAAGCTTGAATTGGAAACTAAAATGCACGTCGCATCAATTTTCGGTTGCATTTCAATCTCTGACGTGACTTGAATGAAAAAAAATGTTAATGGCGTCTTGGCGTCGAAACAAACAAAGGGCCTCGTGTCCGAAACAAACAAATATACAAACATTTCCGGTGTGACAAGCAAAACTACGGCTTTTTATTTCATTTTTAAGGCATATATGTGTATTTGGACGAATGAATACACGTAAAATATGAATATAAATCCGTATGATCCGCATTGACGTAGCTTACCTTGAAATGGACGGAGTAATTTAAAGGCCAATCAGGTGTGTGCAGTGCAATCAAGCGAACAAGGTGGTTCCACGGTGTTCGGGCACCACCTGGTGGTAATCTGTGGAACTACACTACTCCATTAAAGGGGGCGCTTACTAAGCAGGAAGTTTTGTGGCGTTTATTTTAAAATACAATCATTAATATTATTAATAATAATAATAATAATAAAAGATGCGAATCAAACCTCTGAAGATGGAAGACACTGGTTGGCAACCTCTTGAAGCAAAAAGCCGAAAGGAAAAAAAAATACATTAAATTTGTAAGCGTCTTTCAAAACTCTCAAATTCACTTTACAGTCACTGGATCAGTTTTTCTGTGGGTGGGCAGCGGCAGCCACATGCACCAGCCGGAATAAATCAAATAAATACAATGCATATGTATTTTTTTTATGTTTGCAAACTATAGCGATTGTACTTTATAATAGAAATTAACAACTTGAAATTACTTATAAATGCAACATAGGTTTTATTTTACAATAAAAAATATTCTGCTCAAGACCTTACGGATATTTAATGTTAATTTTATCGTGTAAGGGGGATTTGTATTATTTTACAGCATTACAAAAATAATTCATATGCGCAGGCAGGCTATTTAAATTATAAAATTAATTATTATGAGGCCTACCTGGCTAAAGAAGTATATTTTAATCGATACCTTAGAAGAAAGTCCAAAGCGAGCATATTTTTTTTCTTCTTGAGCATAAGAAAGCCCCCCACAGCGCGTCAGAAGTCCTCATGATTTATGCAGTAGCCTTTTCCATCGACTTTCATGCTCTTCATCCCGAGCTCTGCCGGTACATGAAACACTTGACATTAGACATTGCCATTCATGTAGTCATGTACTTATTTGTATATTTTATTTCTTTTTTTTTGTGTGCGTCAATTTGATAAAAACAAAAGGTTAAATGCAAAATGAAATTAGCTTAATCAATGCTACCCAGAACGGGGAAAAAAAAAGTAATCTGACAGACAGCTACAAAAAAAAAAGAAGAAAAAAAATCATAATAGAAAATAATAATCACAAAATGTGCCACTGGGACAATTTCCAAATCATACTGAGAATATAAAGTTATGAAAACACATGACAGGCACATATTTCATTAAATGCGTCATACTTTTTTTTTTTCTTTTGGCAACTATTTCACACATCCCACTGAAAAACCTGAAAAAAAAAAATCTGAGTAGCAAAGTTTTTTTTGGTTCATTTATCCACAAAAATCATACACAATGTCATATTCAAACCATATAAATATACTATATTGGAACAAAAATAGACTAAAACTATTTCATACAAAATGATTAATACCAATGAGAGGCCAAGTTCAATAATTTAAAACAGGAGAAAAAAAGAACACTTTCATACATTACACGGTGGTTCGGCCCTTACCTGTTTACAATAAGGCTTTTTGCACTCTGACCCCCGTTCCCGTGTACCCCCTTCTTGGTTACCATAGCGCCACAGATGCATTGAATATAAATACAAAGCAAAGTTATGTCGGTGGAAACTACCAAATAAGTTAGTGTTGAGCAACTTTTCCACATTTACAGTTTTAAATACAAAGATGGGTGTTTGCGAAAGTGATAGGAATATTGCTGTGGTGCGAGTGGGAGGGGCCACAAAATAATCTTGAAATGTTTTGGTGAGGTCAGAAGCAACTTTTTTTTGTTGTTGTTTGTAAACTTACAGTTGGAGACTTAATGGAAAACATTCATTCAAGCAGCTTGTTCGAGGAGTGTGTATAAGCAGGAAACAGTGGGGGGGTGGGCAGTCATAAAACTCGCTGTTTCTGACACACGAAGTCCATCAGTCGACGTCACTGAGGTCGCTGACCGTCTCGTCCTGCACGATGCTCAGGTGGTTCATGGCGCGGCTGTAGGCCACCTGGACCGCCTTACGGACGCTGGACGTGCGGCCTTCCATCATTTTGATCTTGTCGATGGTCTTGTCCATGCCTAAGGGAACCATCTTGGATCTAGGAAGCCACTGCCTAAAGGGGAGGAAGGAGGAAATGTGTTATTATATAGACTACTGCTGACTATCTGTGACAAAACAATAATAATAATAGTAAATAGCGTCGCCATTCTCCAACAATCGAATTGAAACTCCATTAGAGTGACCAAGGAGGATCCAGCGGGGGTGCAAAACCTCCACGAACGGAACCCCGCCGGCGACATCTCACCAGCTGCGCTTGGTGTCGAAGAAGAGCACGAGGTAGAGTTTCTCGTCGACTTTGTACTGCATTTGTTCTCCGATGCGGAGCACGTCCATGGGGGGCATGGGGATGGACACCCCGTTGTGCTGGCAACCCACCCGCGGCATGTGGGGGTCGATGATCTGAGTGGAGGAATGGCGTGTGGGGGGGGGGGGGGGGTGAAGATACATGAATGAAACTTCACATGGCATACATTTACTTCACTGTGAATGTGCGGCTTTTGCATGCAATGATGGAAGTCAATGGGCAGCAGTTAACGACTGCCATCTAGTGGACGAAAGTGGTGGAGCACAACTCATACATGCACATTAATAACAATAATAATAACAATAATAATAATAGTAACAACAATAATAATAACAACAACAAGAATAATAATAATAATATTAACCATGATAATATTAACAATAATAATAATAATAATAACAATAATAGTAATAATAATAGTACCAATAATAATAATAAAAACAATAATAATACCAACAATAACAATAATAATAGCAATAATAACAACAATAATAATAATAATAATAATAACAATAATAATAACAACAATAATAATAATAACAATAATAATAATATTAACAATGGTCATATTAACAATAATATTAACAATAATAATAATAAAAGTAACAAAATATAACAATAATAAAAACAATAACAATAATAATAACAACAATAATACTAATAAAAACAATAACAATAATAAAAACAATAAAAATAAAAACAATAACAATAATACAATTATTAACAATGATAACATTAACAATAATAACAACAACAACAACAATAATAATAATACATGTTATTCATAAACGCCTAGCACGAGGTTCCACTGTACATGAATGTTTTTTTCCCCCGTATAATAACAACAAAAACGGAGGAAAATGTATGAAGATTACGATCAGCTTTTTTTTTTTTGTATGTGCTGCAAAACACTCACCAAGGCAGGGTAGGAAGGGTAGCCACTACATTTGGCCCAAACTAGCTTGAGGGGTTCCAGTGCAACTGTTGCAGCACTAGCGGGCATCCAAATGTTGCTATTGCCAACTTCTACGGGAACACAGCACCAAATAGGATATACGAGTGGGTTTAAAAATAAATACATTTAAAAACAGGAGCACAGAGAAGGTCTGGGGCACATTCAACGACATTTATTACACTTGGCAAGCCGTGTTTTTCTTCACTCGGTGTGCCAAGTTGGAGTTTTTAAATGAGTATCGCTCCAGATGTGGACTGGTTGGATGCCAGGGTAACAGACTGACGGTGCCAATTGCCGCGAGAGGTTGGCCGCGGAAGCCGTAGACAATGTCCAAATTTGTGTCCGATACGCACACGAAGTCCAGGTGTCAGCACTTTTTAATTCAATTTAACTTGGAAATGTTGGTTTTTTTATTGTTGAAGCCATTGATAGATTGCCATAAATAACAAAATAATGTCAGCCATGTTTTCCCTGAAAATATTTGTGTATTTATGTATCTATTTATTTCTCTATTCATCTATTTCTTTGTTGATGTATGCATCTGTGTATTTACCTATGTATTTAGCTATATATTTATGTAAATATGTATTTATTTATATGTGCGTTCATATCTATTTATTTAATTGTGTATTTATCTATTTATTTATTTATTTATGGGTGTCTATTGTCTATTTATTAAATTGTGTATTTGTGTGTATTTATCTATGTATTTATGTATGAATTTATTGATTGATGTGTCTTTATTTATATGTCTATTTATTTATTTGTGTATTTATTTATCTATTGATCAATGTATTAAATTTATTTATCTATTTATTTATTTGTGTATTTATGTATCTATTTATTTCTCTATTCATCTATTTCTTTGTTGATGTATGCATCTGTGTATTTACCTATGTATTTAGCTATATATTTATGTAAATATGTATTTATTTATATGTGCGTTCATATCTATTTATTTAATTGTGTATTTATCTATTTATTTATGCATTTATGTATGTGTGTCTATTGTCTATTTATTAAATTGTGTGTGTGTATTTATCTATGTATTTATGTATGAATTTATTGATTGGTGTGTCTTTATTTATTTGTGTATTTATTTATCTATTGATCAATGTATAAAATTTATTCATCTATTTATTTCTCTATTCATCTATTTCTTTGTTGATGTATGCATCTGTGTATTTACCTATGTATTTAGCTATATATTATGTAAATATGTATTTATTTATATGTGCATTCATATCTATTTATTTAATTGTGTATTTATCTATTTATTTCTGTGTGTCTATTGTCTATTTATTAAATTGTGTATTTGTGTGTATTTATCAATTATTGATTTATTTATCTATGTATTTATGTATGAATTTATTGATTGATGTGTCTTTATTTATGTCTATTTATTTATCTATTTATCAATGTATTAAATTTATGTATCTATTTATTTATTTTTGTCTATTTATTCATTTAATTGTGTTTTTATGTGTGTATTTCTTTATCTATAAATTTATTTATTGACCTATTTATCAATGTATGTATTTATCTATAGATATATTTATGTATTCAATTGTGTATTTATGTGTGTATTTATATATCTATTTATTTATCTATGTAATTATGTTTTGTTTGTTTTTATTATGTCTTTATGTATTTGTATTTATTGATGTCTATTTATGTACTTATCAGTTTATTTATATATTTATCTATGTAATTATTTGTAGTAATAAACAAGCAGAAGTATTTTGACACACTCGCAACTTACCTGCGGCAATTCGTGCAGCTTTGGCAAAGTTTCCATTTTCAATGCAGGCAATAAATTCATTCTTATCATCCACAGTGTTTCGCCGCAACAAGGCCGGTTTCCCCTTCCCGCATTTTGGAAGACTGAGAATGGTCCTGGGGAGAAGGGGGTGGGGGGGTGTAAAAATGCAAGAAAAACATAATCATAAATTTTAAAAAATGAGCGTCTTTGCTACAATTGCGTGAAAGGTGAGCTCACGGGTTACCCGGGGCCTCCAGGTAGACTGCTGCACGACGAAATAGACGATTCGGAAGCGCAGCGTCGACGGGGCTCCAACGCTCTGCTGGGCTGGCCGAGCGCCTTCTCCTCTTCCACCTCCAGGAAACTTCTCGACAACCCTGAGTTGAAACAAAACGGGAGGTAAGTCTTAAAACGCCGTCACGAGATGAACAGATGACGCACGTCGTACCCATGTCAAGTCTTTTAACGGCAGAATCGGCGTCCTCTTCGCGCTCCTCGAGATGCTTCCTCTTTTTGCAGTGAAGTAACGTCTCCAGCCTGGGAATCACCACCGACAGGAAGGATTTGGAAGCCAGTTGCGTGTCGTCGGCGCCCGTTTCGCTTTCTTTCTGCGCGGCGCCCGCGTCGCCGCCGCCGTCGTCATCGTCTTTCGCCGCCTTGCGCGGACTGCCGGCTTTGGATTTGCAGAACAGCACGGCGGTCCGCCGGTTAACGGCGCCCGGCGACTCGGCCAGCGTAGACGTGGCAACCACGCTCACGCCGCCGTGGAATAATGAATCGGTAAGGTTGTCGCGGGAGTGGCCGTTGAGGTGCGGCGGGGACGGCGGCGGGATCGCCGGGTCGCCGTCGAACGTCACGCCGTTGGGGAGAGTTTTATCGTCGCGGTCTTGGGTGGCGTCGATGGGTTTGAGGGTCGGGGGCTCGGGGTCCGCGTCGGAGTGGATTAAGGGGGGGATGGCATCGGAGGGTTCCAGTTTAGGCGGGAGGGACTTATCTGCATATGTAAGATGAAAAACAACTACAGTGAGACCTCAACTTACAAACTTTTCGTCTTACAAACATCAAATTTATGTAAATTAAACCTTATAATAAGCACTATTTTCATAATACACACCCACCACAGCTGGCGGAGTGATCTTCGGCGGAAGCACACGACGAACAGCACTAGAGGTTGTTACCAACAGTCCTTATGGAAGGTGACTCTCCTTCCATAAGCCATCAACGACCATCAAAAAGGTAAATAAAACTTTATTTCACAGCACAGTTTATTTCTTTAATTACAGTCCTCATGTAATGAGCCTCCCTTTCCAAACGGCAATTCCCTTTGGCCTTCGACCGCCAATGCCATTCCATCAAGCCATAAATGATGTAAATAAAGTGACTTTATGATACAATGCAGTGTATTTCTTTCATTACAATACAACAGCACATTTATTATACATAGAATAAGGTATGTTGTGTGTAGTTTTAAGGCTTATTTAGTTGAAAAGTATATTTTATGGAAACCCGGGAACGGATTATTCCCAATTGAATGGTTTCCTATGGGATTTTTTTTTTTTGAGATACACACTTTTCGCCTTACACACTCTGTCTGAGAACCAATTAAGTTCGTAAGTTGAGGTCTCACTGTACATGCATCACATGTACCACATGGTAATTACACGTTACACGCATACCCTCGTCGTCGGGGAAATGGCCGTTCGGCTTCCATCTCTCCTCTTTGAGCTCAGCGGCGACCTCCGGCGACGCGGCGAACGGACCCCCGCCGCCGCGCCGATGGTTTTGGTGGACTCGTTTCAGGCTGATGTCGCTGCGCACGTCGTTGATGGTCTTTTTTAGCAGCTTGATGCGTTTGCTCCGGGACGGGCTGGATTTCATGGCGCAGGTCAGGTCGAATTTCTCCAGAAGTTGCCGCAACTGCTTGTCCGGCGGCAAATGGCTACGGTTAGCGGGCGCTAGTAAGCGGTCGACTAAAAAGGGGGAAGAAAAAAGGGTGAGTTTGGTTGGATAGCAACAATAGACGTCGGGCGGCCTGTTTGTGCTTTTACCGTCGTCCCATGAAAAAGAAGACGTTTTCAATCGGGGGACTTCGTCCAGGTGCATGCCGCTGACGGCGTCAAAGCCGATTTTCTCGGCGTCCCGCCGCGCTTTCCGAATCACGGCCCCGCCCTGATCTCGAAGGCGAACGGCAGCGCGGTAGAAATAAGTGTCCTTGGAGTTGTACTTCATGCAGTTGTCGACGATGAGGTCAAAGTCTTCCTCGAACTGCTCAAAGTTGCTGTACTGGTGGGCGTCGAGGCGCTGGCGCATGGTGGAGAAATCCATGGGCTGCTTGATGTGGTCCAGGTAGTCGGGAACCTGCGGGGAACGAGTGATTTGATTTTTATTCCTTTTGATTAATCTGGACTGATCCTGGTTTGATCATACATGTATTACATTTTTTGTATATAATCTATATATGTTGGATTTTTTTACATTTGGATTGGATTTACATTTATTCGTCTCGCAGTGGAAACATTATTTATACTCTTATAATTATAATATTATTATAATAATATTATTACATTTAATTTAAAACAGATTCTTTACTTACAGTGTATTGTCGGTGTTCAAATACCTGACATGTTTCGGCGTATACTTCCGCCTTCGTCAGTGTACAACGAATAATATTATTATATATATTAATATATATAATATAAAAATAATACATGTAATTATATCTATATCTATATATATATTATACATATAATATAAAAAGTCATATATATCAAAAAATATATATGATATATATCACAAAATATATATCATAGAAAAAAAATCTAATATGTATATTATATAAAAAATCTAATATATATAAAATCTAAGATATATATTAGATCCTTTCATATATATTATATATAATATATAGAGATCTTAGTTTTTACATCATTCATTTATGTACATTATATATGATTTTTAAAATATGTTATACACATGATATTTTTATATTATATATATTAGATTATATATATATATATATATTTTATATATATATATATATATATATATATTTATATATTATATATACACATATATAATATAATAATACATTTGATTTCTACAGTATGTATATTATTTATATTTTTATATTATATATTAGTTTTTTTTTTTTTTTTTTTTTTTAATCGCCATCTAAAAATGTGTACCTCGTTGACGTCGACAGGCTGGGTGAAGATCCTGGCCTGGTCTTTCAGCAGCAACTGGTCCAAGACGGCTCTGAGCAGGATGCTGAATGGAGTCAGCTGCATCTCCAGAAGGCTTTCTTGGAATTTCAACTTAAAATACAAATCCAAGAGATGTTATTCGCGTGGTCCGCCAACCCGTGGAGAGCTCCCCCCCCCGATTACCTCCTCTCTTTTGAGCTTCTCCCTCTTCCGAATGAGCTCCAGCAGCAGCCGGGCTCTCTCGAGGTCGTGCCTGAGCCGGTGCCACTCCTTCAGCTGCTCCTTCAGCGCCCGCGTTTCCTCCTTGTTTTGCTTCTGTGGGGCGAGAGAAGAATTTTAAAAAATGTAGTCATTAACGGAATCCGAAGCGGAAAAAAATATAGACATTTAAATAAAAAAAAGACGACCCAAAGGTCCTCTTATTGATTGACTGACAGATGAACAAACCGGCTGCGCATTTTTATGCGATTGCTGGCTTGTATGAAGACGTCGGATCAAAGGAAGGCCGTTCCTGCATTGCCGTTTCAGGGTCCAGTAATTGAGGACTAGTTCCACAAAGGCCTTCTTTTTCTGGACAGACACCTGGTTCAGAATAGTTTGTAACCTGGCGGAGAGGGTGAAGAAACAAAAAACACCGTCATTGGGCATGAAAGTCACTTTTCTGTGACAAGCATGACTTTTTTTTTAAGCGCTGTTATCCATTTGCCACCATCTTGTGTGTGGCGTCTATGGAATTTTTATTTTTACATC
The DNA here is from genome assembly GCF_051943395.1 of Hippocampus bargibanti. Taxonomy (NCBI): domain Eukaryota; kingdom Metazoa; phylum Chordata; class Actinopteri; order Syngnathiformes; family Syngnathidae; genus Hippocampus; species Hippocampus bargibanti. Next base: position 4,300,668 of record NC_142755.1, read on the forward strand.
ATTGGCATGTGACTAGCATTACTGACCGCCTTATTTTTTTTAAGCGCTGTTATACATTTCAAGTAATTTGCCTCCATCTTGGGTGTGGCTGTGTGGCATCTATGAGAATTTATTTATTTTGTATTTTTACATCATTGGCCTGTGACTGGCATCATGCAACCACCTTATTTTTTTCAAGCGCTATTATCCATTTAAAGTGATCTGCCTCCATCTTGTGTGTGGCTGTGTGGCATCTATGGGAATGTATTTTTTTTTATTTTTGCAAGAATTATATTTTACAACTGACAGACAACAGGAAGTTGTCTTACCTGTGCGACGGGAACGCCGGCACGGCAGCGGGAGACGGCGCTTCGCTTTCCACGTCGGGTTCGGGCTTCTTTTTTTTCTTGTGCTTCCCTTTACATTGCGTGGCTCCTCGGCCCTTGTCCGTTTGACTCCACAGTCCATTTTTGGGTTTGGCTTGGTCGTAAACGGCGAGTTTCCTCCTTACGCAGCCGTTGGGCGTGTGCGCGCCGCAGTAGGCGGTCTTCTTTAGCGACAGGGTGGGCGCGCCCGACTCGGTCATGTCTTTGACGGGCTCCATTTTCATAAAGAGGCCGGCTTTCTGGGCGCAGCTGACGTGGAAGGCGGTGTAGCAGTTGGCTTTATGGCACTGGATGCATACGCCGACGCCTTTTTCTTTGCAAAGGTAGCAGGTGAGCTTCCAGCGGGCCGGCGGGATTTGGCGCACGCCGTCGACGGGTTCCATGAAGTTGGTGTTGGAGAAGCCCACCTCGGGGACCCACAGAGCGCACACCACGTGGCCCCAGCGGCCGTCTTCTGTTTTTTTCACCGCCCCGCCCTTGTTTGGGCACAGGATGCATTCGGCGGACTGGCCGGGCGACTGCAGGCAGTGTCGGCAAAGCCACTGGCCCTCGGGGACGTAAGGCACGCCGTAACACTCCTGGTGCGCGGCCATGTTGCACGCGTCGCAGAAGAGAACGGCGTTGCCGTTGTGACACTCGCCGTCCATGCAGATGCAGCAGACCGTGTCCTCGTCGAACGACGCTAGCTTCTCGCTGCCTTTATCCAAAGCCTCCAGGTACAATTCTTTCTCAAAGCGGTCGATGAGGAACTCAAAGACGTTGAAGGAGACCTGACTGGCGCCTTCGCTTCGCCGCTTTTCGTTGACTAATTCGAGCCAGGCGTAATCTTCCTCGTCCATGTCGTACTCTGTTTCCTCATCAAGCTCTTCTTCTGTTTTCTCTTCATATTGGTAATATGAAGAATGGCGTTTTGGAACCGCGGGGAGGTTGTATTCCACAGTCCGAAATTTAGGCTCCGGAAGTTTTGGACCGGGATTACAAGTGACGGGATGTCCGCCGTCTCCTTTCTTTTCCGTGATGCCCAGCGTAGCCTTTCTCTTCTCTCGATTATTTTTTAATCGGACCGACCTCAACAGAACCTGCTGCTGAGGTTTGTCGGCATTCTCCTTATTGTTGGCGCACTCCAGCATTTCCCGCAAGATGGGGTCACCGTCCGAGATCACGGCCAGACGGTCGAAGACGCTCAGACGATGGATGCGGCCGTCGATTTCAAACTCAACCATGCGCTGCGCCTGGGCGTACGTCAAGATCTGTTTATTGGGCGAAGGCTTGATGGGTGAGGAAGGCCTCACCGGAGTCGAGACGCGGTGATTCCGGGCTTTTTTCTTCATCTTGTTGCTATGTGTTTCTATAGAAGGAAAAAAAACATGACTATTAAAGATCAATAATTTAGATTTAAAGGGGAACACAATGGGCGCCATTAAAATCCACGCACGTCCCTGTATTCACATTAAATCTGCAAACACTGATCAGATGACCACATAACACAGTAGAGCAGTTGATTCTGATCATTGATAAAGTGTGTCCATTTATTCTCATTCATACAACAGCGTGACTGTGTTGCATGCACCGTAGGAGCCGTGTTCAACTAAATAGGCTCAGATTTTACGCAGAGACTTTGTTAGTAAATTCGGAGATGAGCTAGTCATTCCTACTGTATGAAAAAAATAATGTTGGCTCTTTTTCGAAGGCTTGGATAAACTTCAGTAAAGCCAAAGCAAGACTAAAAGAGGGGAAAGTTTGCCAAGGTGCAGTTATGGGTGGCACGAATGGATGTCACTGCAATGAGGGGGGTGGTCACCTCAGACGTTTCCACTTCATTTGACACTATTATGAGCTTCGTTTTTTGGCTGGGTGGATTCACGAGTAGCCGAGCGGCTAACAATAACATTAGCAAGCTAGCTAACGCTAACCCGAATAGCAGAGGGCCCTGTCGCCCTAAAATGGGTTAAACAAAATCAAAAACTTCATAAAATAATATGTGGAGAACCTATGGGTTAATGCTGTTACAAATAAGTGTTTTGCCGGGAGGGGGGATCAAGCGAAAGTCACATACCTGAGCTTGCGATACAGCGAGCTAACACTGTATGTGTTAGCGAGTGAGCTAACACTGTATGCGTTAGCTCGCCAGCAGGCTTACAAAGCAACGGAGACACGGCCTGCTAAGTGGCTATGTTTCCGTACATGGAGTTCTCATCCAAATCGGAGTCTTAATTCGCATGCTAATACGGACATAAATGTACTTGGGATCGAGTTCCAAACCGGGAGATAAGATCCGAGCTAGTTTTAGGGTTTAAATAGCCATACATAATCGTGAGACTCGCTCGGTGCCGATCGAGCCGAAGTGAAGCAGCAGCAAAAGCAGCCCGGGCGGCTCTTCCACCCCCCTAACACAACAATGCATTTTCAACAGACAACTCCCACCGCACGACGCGTGACGCTGGAGGTCATGTTGGTAGCGAGTCGTATTTCACACAAAAGCCCCATCTGTCACGCAATCTATCGACGACGCTTACAATATAAAACACGCAAAGCGAAACCCGAAAACAAAGCGTCCGACTGGGGACACCTAAACGGTGGCCACTGCGCTGAGTTTACTTCCCTATCATGTGCCGGGTCATTTGACTCGTAAATGTGATATAGGAGGACGCACAGGTGTTATGTATTGATTTATTCACAGCCCATATCTGCTCCTCACGTTCGCATTTTTATTCGCAAAGCTAAAAATAAATCACATTTTGCAAGGACTAGTGCATTCGTATCATGAAGGCACTTGAACGTAACACGCGTGGAAGTGAACCAGCGAGAACACCCATGTGGGTCTTTTATAAAATGACGTCCGAGCCGAGCGTTGTCATGTCCCGCATTAAGATTTACAATCAAGTCAAAGCCACGAAAAAGCGACTTTTGGACGAACATGAAAGCGGTGTCGTGCAGTGACCCCCAAAACTACGTCACACCCACCCCTTTTTGCCGTTTCGCTGACATCACGAAAACCTGTTCCTTCCGTCCGACGCTGTGTGGAGCTGCTTCGACCCAACGTGCAGACAAAAGCAACAAAGTGAACCCACCCCCCCAGTCCGGATCGCTCCAATGTGTCACAGTTAACCGTTCGGGGGCCGAAACGGAACGGTACCAATTCACGGGTAAGTCAACCAGCCAACAGTCAGCCACACGCGTGGGATGGATTTTTTTTGTCGTTAAAAAAAACCGGATCGGAGCGCCGATGGTGGAGAACCGGTCTAAGATGGGTTGGGTTCGAATGGGTTCTACCTAGCCAGGTTGAGCTCGTTTGTGCATGGCCTAGCTTGTGGGCCAACTAGAGAGCGGTCACGGTGGGGTTCCACGCAGTTGAGCTTAGTTTACTAACCCACCCGTATCCCCATACAAGTCAAACGGGAGTCCATTGTGCGTCATAGCCCGGGTCATAACATTGTTAACCGCTCCTGTTTGTTTTGGTGAGTGCATTAGCCTCGAGGCTAACCCAGTTAGCAGTTAGAGATAGCCACCAAGATATTTACGTCGTAATTACTTGTTTATTACGAGCGTAGTGACCCGTGCGTCGTTTGGACTCGTAAAAGTGACCTTTGTGGTTCGGAACAAAGCCATTTAAACATCCTCAAAGTGATTTATCTATTCAGTTGTCCTTCCGGACTAGCACTTGAGCCAAACCCGGAAAAGCTCGCTGTCAAAAAGGCACTTGCGAAATTGGCTTGTTTGTTTGTTTTCTTGCTTTGAGCGACGATTAAAGTATCAAATTTTTGTTTTGGAACGGAGTCATAAGTATAAAAATGATCACACCAGGCTCAATTATAAAAAGTAATAATTTAATAACATGTCATATTTATTGAGAAATAACCATATAATTGATGGTGTAATAATATAGTAGTAGTGTACTTACGACGTACACTTTAATTAATATTATTTTTGTTAACATTAGCCTAGTCTTTTATTACAGCTAATTGTATTTGTAGTCATTAAATACTGCGTATAATATTGCCCAAATAACAATTACGCATGTTTTATATTGCCTTGTAACAAGTTGACGTTACCATGTTATAGTTATTGAAAAATAACCGTAGAATTGACGGTGTAATAATATAGTGGTGTACTCATGATGTACACTATTTTTTTTTAACATTAGCCCAGTCTTTTATTATAGCTAATTGTATTGTCATTAAATACAGCGTATAATATTGCCCGAATAACAATAGCGTACCTTGTAATAAGTTGACATTTTATTTGTATGCATTGCCTTTTGGTCAGGATTAAATGTCTGCCTCACCATTTTTTTAACGTGTATTTATTTTTTGGAGGCATTTACATTGTTTTTCTTATTTGGAAATTCCACAGGCGACCACTTGTCACTTTGATGATTAAAAGCAATTGTAGTTAGTTATCATTTAAAAAAAAATGTTTGGGGCAGTCGTGAAAATTGCTGCATATCATCCTTGCGTCATGCCCGTCAGCAGTTAAGCGTTGCGCAAGATCACAGGAAGTGATCGAGCAGCTCTCCAACAGCTATTCTGAATTTTTGTGTCGAATTGAGAGAGCGTTTAATTCCTTAAGATCGTTCTCAGTTCACGCAAGTGTATACAGCGGACATTTTAGTTTCATTTTACGCAAATGGACGATCAACCTTTTGTTGTCATCGCTAGGGAAAAATGGACTCTGACCTTGTTTCCCCTCCGTTTAGGTTGCGTGCGGCGAGGTGGAACTATTTGGGTCATAAATGGAGAGGGACAAGCTAGCATCCTGTGACCCGAGCAGCCACACAAACAAAACCACACCTGCGTGAGAAGCGTCCGGCCAATGACTAGAAGTGATTCCATCTGATACAGCAGACCCGACGACACCGCAGAAAAAGTCTTTGGGGCTGCAGGCCGCCATGGACAAGGAGGAAGATGCGTCGGGCACGGGTGAGGATTCGTTCAACGGCTCCCTGCAAAAGAAACGAGAAGCAAAGGGGTCGTGCCTGAAAATCGAGGGTCAAGATGGATACGTCTTTAAATCCTACAGTATGAAGCCGCGCAAGGCAAAGGATGCGCCGTCGTCTGTGACGCTTTTCCAATCAAGCCATTTTTCATCTCAGGGCGATCAACAAATGGAATCGGACAAAGAAACGGGTCCGGCGTCTCCGTCTCTCTCCAGCAAATGGCTCAACGAAAACAGGGAGAATGAAAACTACCAAAACGAAGCCTCCCAGCATATCAAAGACGAAAGCCGGGACACAAACGATTTAGATGACGAAGCCAACGATTTTGAAAGACTGGCGTTTGGTAATTCGTTTGGCCCTTTTTTAAGTCGAGAGGGGGACGACTATAGCAACTTGCTAAGCGGCTACACGAGCACCCTTTACGACGTCGCCATGGACGCCGTGACGCAAAGCCTTTTGAACTCCATGAGAAGTCAAAGCAACCCCAGGAAAAAATCTCCGGCCTGGAATCATTTCTGCATATCGCCAAGGGACAATACCAAAGCAATTTGTTTGTACTGCATGAAAGAATTCAGTCGGGGTAAAAACGAAAAAGACCTCAGCACCAGCTGCTTGATGCGCCACGTCCGACGGGCTCACCCCACAATGCTTTTCCAAGAGGGAGCGGACGTACCGGCGACCAATCACGGTACTTTAGCCTCCGCCTCATCCTCCATCCCGCCTTCCCCAAACTCGCCAAAAAACGGAGACTTGTTGATGTCTCCCGGGTCAAAGAATACGTCGCCGTCCACGTCCTCGGGTGATAATTCCGACCTGTCATCCAAAGAAGGTTTGCCCAAAGTCGAAGCAAAACTGGAACCGCTCGCCAACGCGACGGACTCCGTCGACAGCGCTTTGGAATCTTCACATTCGGGCGAAAACAACCTGGAAGAGCTGTCCGAGGGAGGGCAAGAGCGCCTTCCGAGCCATCCGAAAAACTCCAGTTCCCGCCGCCGATCGGCCGTGTGGAAACACTTCTACCTTTCGCCCAATGATAGTTCCAAAGCGGTTTGCATCCACTGCATGAACGAATTCAGCCGAGGCAAAAACGGCAAAGATCTTGGCACGAGTTGTCTTATTCGTCACATGTGGAGAGCCCACAAGGAGGTGGTGATTGAGGAAAACGGACGAGGCAATCACATCCCCCCGCCTTACTCCAACCCGCCATCTCTCCTGACCCGCACGCCGTTACACGACACGTCGGACGTCAAAAAGGAATCGCCCCTTCTTCCGTCTTCACCGGAAACTATATTAGACGAGTTACCGGTGGAAAACATGGACATGAAAGAGGAATCGGATGAAATGACGCTTCTCACCGAGCAGCTCAATCCGCCCAACGGCGCTCACGGCGACGATACGCCCGCCACTTCCTCGCCGTGCGATCTGTCCGACGTTCCCGGTCACAATCGGAATCACGTCATTTTTGAGCAAAATAAGAAAATCATGAAACGGGTCAAGTCAGAAGTTTGGCAGCATTTTATCGTGTCGCCGGTCGACCAGTTAAAGGCGCTGTGCCGTTACTGCCCGTGCGTCATCAGTCGGGGGAAACGGGGGGATTTTGGGACCAGTTGTCTCATGAGACATTTGGTGAGACGTCACCCGGATGTCCTCAAAAACCAAAAAGTCACAGAGGACAAAGAGCCCTCGCCGCAGCCTTACCTGGACGCCGTTACGCTCGCCAAAGGAACCGAGAGTCCAGTCCGAGAGTGTAAGAAAAAGCCGCAAAACATGATCAGTAAGAAGACGTCTAAACTGTGGAACCATTTTTCAATTTCACCCGCCGACCCCACCAAAGTGGTCTGTTTACACTGCGGCCGGACCATCAGCAGAGGCAAAAAGACCACCAACCTCGGTACCAGTTGCCTCTTCAGACACATGCAGAGGTTCCACGGCCATTTTCTGGAAAGCAACAACGAGGCGCCGTCGTCCGGCGTTCACGTCAAACGGGAACCCGCCGATTCGTCGCTTGGCAAAACGCAACAGAACGGCGGCGGTTTTGACGAGGATCACCCAATTGCCAGAAAAATCACCAAACTAATCGCCGAAATGCTGGCGCTCGATCTTCAACCGTCGGCCATGGTGGAGAACGTCGGACTGAGCAGACTTCTCGAGTACTTCCAGCCTCAGTATCGCCTGCCGCCATCTTCTTACTTCACTGCCACCGCCATACCGGAGATGTACGGAAAAGTGCGGGACGTGGTCCTGACGCACCTGAAAGAAGCCGAGGGCGGCGTCGTCCACTTCACCGCCAGCGTTTGGGTCAGTAGCCAGACAAAGGAGTACCTGAGCCTCACCGCCCACTGGGCCACGTACGAATCCAGAGTCAGACCTCCGGGCCAGGACTTTCACTGCTCGGCCCTGCTCAGCGTTTCTCAAATCGACTGCGATCAGGACACGCACGACATCCCCAAGCAGCTGGAGTACCTTTGGGAGTCTTGGATCACGTCGGCGGGTCTGAAGAAAGGCTTCACTGTCACCGATAACGGCAACTTAAGGGCCAGTCTGGAGGACCGGGGCCACGTTGCCGTGGATTGCTTCGGCCACACCATCGACCTCATTGTCAGCGAAGCCATAAAGAGTCAGAGGATGGTCCAGAACCTTCTGAGTATCGCTCGGAAGATCTGCCAACGTGTCCAGCGCTCTATCAAAGCCAAGGAGAAGCTGGTCCAGCTCCAAAGGGACCACCAGTTACCGGAGAACCAACTGATTCAGGACATCCCATCCAAATGGAGGACTTCCTTCCTCATGCTGGAGCGGCTGGTGGAGCAAAAGAAAGCCATCGACGAAATGTCGGTCGAGTGCAACTTCAGGGAAATCATCAGCTGCGACCAGTGGGAGGTGATGAGGTCCGTCTGCAACGCGCTGAAACCTTTCGAGGTGGCCTCCGGGGAAATCCGTAGTCGTACCGCCACCCTGGGCCAAGTCATCCCGCTCATTCACATCCTGAACCGAAAGATCGACCTGCTCTTCGACGAGACTGTGGGAATCGACAACATGCTGCGTTCCCTGAAAGAAGCCACGGTGACCAGGATGTCGGCCACTCTGGACGACCCCCGTTTCACCTGGGCCACCATGCTGGACCCCCGATACAAGACTTCGCTATTCACAGAAGAAGAAGCGCAACGATGTAAGCAAGACCTGATCCGGGAGCTGGATCTGTTCTCGTCTACCTCAACAGAAAAGTCTTTACTGCTCAACGGTTGCGACCACGCGCCGCCGTCGGCCCGCGACAACATCTGGTCCCTGATGGCGGACTTGAGACCCAACGCCAAGCACGAGGAAAAACCAAAGTCCTCCGAACTAGCGGTACTGGAGTACCTAGAGGAGGATATACTGGATCAAAGCTGTGACCCGCTCGACTACTGGAACCTGAAAAAGTTCCTTTGGCCCGAGCTTGCCAAAGTAGCCGCTCGCTACGTGGGCTGCCCCCCCGGCGTAGTCCCGGCCGAGGCGCTGTTTAACACGGCGAACGTCAACTGCGCCTTGAACCATCCCAGGCCTTCGCTGGAAAACATGGAGGGGCTGCTTTTCCTCAAGGTCAACCTCCCGCTTGTTTATTTTCAATACTGATGAAGCTTGAAAGGGGGCGGGTGGGGGGTTCGAGGGGGTGGGATCTTAAGGACCAAGAGACATAGCTGTGAATTGTGTGATGTACAAAATGGTGGATACACTGATTTTTTTTTTCTTTTTCAATGCTGCAGCCAAGTTTGGGGCGTTAATTATTTTGTGTCGACTACTGTTTGAATACCGTATTTTCCGGTGTATAAGACGCACCTGCGTATAAGGTCGCAGGGTCATTTTCTTTGAAGAAAATCAGGGCTTTTGGGTGCCCCTTATACCAGTGTCTGAAATAACGACTGCCCGGACGCCCGGGGCGTGCAACTTTTACCTGAATAATAAACCTGAATGAATTATTCCGATTTTGAAATCTTTGTTCGGTTTAGACATTTTGGAATTTCGGTTAGTTTGTCAATTTGCATACTGGGCACGGCAGCCAATCAGAAGCCTGCTTCGTGTTTCCGGACTTTCCCCGAGTGTTATAAGGTCGTGCATTTGCATATCATTCAAAAGAAGCTAACAAAATTTATGACGCTACAAAACATAAACGTACATTATCCCGTGACTGTAAAGTGTCCTTGAGAGTTTTGAAAAGCGCTTAGAAATTAATGTATCATTATTTAAAAGCATTGTGGGAGAAAAAAGGAGTTCACGTGGCTTGTAGCAGACGACGCAACACAAACATTGAATTGTATGGACAAAATCACCAGCAAGGGATATTTACGATAAATTATGCAACAGAGCATTTGTGGTTGGTACATCCTTAATACTTTGCAACAATAGTTTTTTTTGCGATTAGTCGTCTTATTGCGTTTTAAGTTGTGAAAAATGGGGCACCGGGCAGGCAATTTTTCAGAGTTGTCTGCGGTAACTTTTTGTCATGAGTTTCAGACACTGCTGATGCATCGGAAAATATGGTATTTTGAAGAAGCTTTCGTGAAAAAAGTCTCAGTGAAAAGAGAGAGGTGCATCAGGGAAGGGGGGTTCTAGCTGTAGGGGGTTGTGCTCATGTATAAGTGTGTTTTTTTTCCCGTCTCTGCTCTCTTCTTGTGCCTTATTGAAAATCTACTTCAGGTCAAAATGCTGTACATATTTTTGGGCGCAATACACGCTTTGGGATAGTCTTGATCGCTGATGCTGAGTTTTCTTTAAAAAAAAAAACGTGGCCCAAAAATGAATGCTGTGACTGAAAGATGTTTTTTTTAAATTAATGTTATTTAATTTTCTTTGTGAAATTGTGGCTCATGGTACCCGTTTATTCGGAGTTTTACCTTTTTTTTTTAAATAAAACTAAACTATTGTATTTTCAGAATCGAGAGGTTTGGAATATACAATTTGTCTCGTAAGCACAATTTGTTTATGTTCAGGGGGATTAATTTATGGGTTTTGTGGAAAGAAATGTACTGTACATTTTATACGAAAATCTGAACTTGATTTGATAAATGTTGAGCATTGAAAGTGGAACCGCGCTAATGTCGTGGGATGTTTGTAAATAAAGGTTTTCCTTACGGTAAACTTTGGATTTTTATTTCCAAATGGCTTTTAGTCTGCAAGTCAATTCAATGTATTTTTTTTTTTCGTGGATAAAATATGAATATCCGAAAGCAATAAACAGAATGAATGAGAAAAATATTGTCTTTATGAACATATGCAAATTTTAGGAATAACCCAATATACTTATACTTCTTTCATTGAAACATTTAAGAAGTGAGGAAATGGTCACCTGACTCGTCAGTGAGACTCCTTAAACGTGGTCCTCTGCATCAGTACCGTTTTGCTAGCCAACCTCACGCTAAACGGAGGAAAGCTAAACAAGTGGCGAGTGATGCCGTCGTAGCCTCGTACGAAGGTCAAAGGGCGGTGAGTGTCGCTCAAGAGCTCCACCTTGGTGGCGTTGGCTTCCATCAGGAGGTGCGAGAACATTTGCATTTCGGGACTGGTGTGGTCCAGATTCTCTCGTTTGTCGTATCTGTTGATTAAATATCACGTTGATCCCAGGATGTAGAATATGAACGATATTACTGACCTCCAGTGTGGATTTTGCTCCAAGAAGCGAGATACCCCTGTTTCAGCAGCATAGGTGTCAATGTGAACAAAAACGTCTGAAAAGATAGCATATCATATCCATAAAAACAGTGTCAACAACAATGCCAAGTTGCAGCCGTGCAAGATACAATTTAATGCAAAAACATTTTAGGTCACCCATTTTTTTTTACAAAAATGGGTGACCTAAAATGTATTTTTTAATCCTTTAAAAAAAAATTCACATTTTTTCCCCCCAAAAATGGATAACCTAAAAATTATTTTTTAATCCTTTCAGGAAAAAAAATACATTAACAAATTCATTTTTTCCCCAAAAATAGGTGACTAAATTATTTTTTTTAATCCTTTACGGAAAAAAAGACATTAACAAATTCATTTTTCCCACAAAAAGGGGTGACTTCATCTAAAATTTATTTTTTAAATACTTTAAGACATACAAAAATTCCTTTTTTTCCCAAAAATGGGTGACCTAATTTTTTTTTTTAATTCTTTAAGAAAAAAAGACATTCACAAATTCTTTTTTTTTTTTCAAAAATGGGTGATCTAAAATGTATTTTTTTATCCTTTAAGGAAAAAAAAGAAATTCACAATTTAAAAAAAAAAAAAATGGGTGACTTAATTTTTTTTACCCTTTAAGAAAAAAATACGTCAATTTTTTTTCCCCAAAAAACTGATTGCCTAAAATGTATTTTTAAATCCTTTAAAAAGTAATTCACTAATTTATTATTTTCCAAAAAATGGGTAGCCTAAAATACATTTTTAATCCTTAAAAAAAAAAAAAAAATAATGGAATTAAAATTACATTTACATATAATTTATTATGTAATTGTAGTTACTTGATGAACATAATGTAGAAATGCAAATGATCAGGCCCATTATGTCATAAAAATCACACTGCACAAAAATTGACCCAGCTCTTGTCAAAAAAATAAAACAAATCAATTAAAGTCATTCTTACCTGCCGTGGGCGCCAACAGCCTATGAAGTTCTTGCAACCCTCGGCCTCCTGGGTAATTGTGATGAGAAACATACAGGCAAAAACCAGAGTACGCCGCGTTCGCCACCAGCTGACCCACCACAACCGCCGATCCCACTTTGTACATCCACGACTTGTGATAGTTGCTTAAACTTAAAAAAAAGTGTTATTTGGAATTTTCCATCCCAGTTAAAGATGATATGCCGTTTGTATACGCACATAAAAGAACAGCCTCGGGCAGCCAGGAGAGTGAGCACGGGGAAGGTGTAGATAATAAAGCGTAGCTCTTTATGCGGCAGTAGTGAGTAGATCAGGATGAAAGCCACCGGTGGGAGCAGTAAGATCCTCATCCGTCGATCCAGCAGCCCGACGGGGACCAGCGGCAGCGTGCAGCCCAGGCCGCGGGGTAAAGCCGAGTAGAAATACCAGAGGAAAGGTGAGGTTTAAAAGAGGAGTCAAGGAGATCGATCCATTTTTTTTGGGGGGAATAGATTCAGCATCGGTATGTCCTACAAAATAAAGGATATTCCCCAGTTGGAACTTTTGTTGAGAACGGTGTTATACCAAAACACCTGCCCTTCTGGCCATAAAAGCTTCCTCCAAAAAAACGAATCAATCGCCATAGTCAGAGCTACAAAATAAAAACAAAAACCGTTACCATGGTAATCTAAACGCACACCGCTTAGCTCCCCTGCTTACCCAATGAGAGCAATCCAGCGGGAATAGCGTAGTAAAGAAGTTCCGGGAAGCGTAGCTTCCTGCTCAGTAGCGATATTAGCAACATAAGACCTAGCAAGACGCAGAGTTCCGAGCGGAACACAACGATGGCGAAGGCGGAGAGGCCGATGAAGCTGCCGTGTTTGTTAGCCATCCAGGAAGTGAATGCAACCAGGACTGTCAGGACAAAATAAACAGGCGCTCGATTATAACACAAAAAAAGTCAACTATATATTTCCGTCATGCTTCTTACCAATTGGTAGCGCAAACACATTCGGGAGTGTCCTAGTGCTGTAGAACATGAGGTGAAACTGTGAGGCGCACATCACGCAGAACAGGAAGGCCACCGTGGAGCCAAACTGCCTCTTCACCTCTCGTTGCATATGCCAAAGCGCAGCGATCACGCATGCTCCCAAAGAGGCACGAACTGAACATAAGTAAAATATTTTTTATTAAAAACTTCATCCCAAGGTGGATTTATGACAGTTTGGTGACGGTGTGAGTCGCTTACCGATGAGCTGTGTGTAGAATTTGCGGGCGCCCAGCAGAGACGATAGAAAGACAACAGGCGAGCAAAGGATGCAGATCAGGACGGGACCGATGAACGTTCGTGGAACCACGCCGGGGAACTCATGGTGGTCGTACTGTAAGAAATCAGCGATATTAGATCTAGGCAACGTACATATTTGTCAATACAAAGTCATTGTTTTTTTTATTCATATTTTTGGGCAAGTTTTACACTCCAAAACTCGTCATTGTCGAAGAAATCTCCTAAAAATACAGGTAGTAAATTAAATCAACAGCTATGTGGTTAAAAGAGAACATTTCTACAACAACTACGACCTCGAATCACAGTGCGTGTCATTATCGCAATTTAACATTGACTTCTGTGTTTAATTTTAAGCTAGCCTGTTAGCTTCTGACACATTCGCTTCTCTCTACCTTGTCGAAATCAAACGTGTGATACAGGAGGTCGTGGGCCGCTTGCAAGTTGAAACTTTCTTCCACTTTGGTGAACGGACAGATGAATAAGTGTAAAAGAACGATGGACGTGAGCAAAACTAATAATGGGAGCGTCAAAACATTCGTTTTGACAGCCATGACAGTCAGAATGTTACCACTTCCGGTTGAACCCGGACGTGGCTTTCCTATTGCTTTATGTATCGTTGAAACATTTTTCATTTTAGTTATACTTCATACAATATCTCTATTTTTTTAATTCAATTAGATCATTAGAGTAAAATTATGATTTCTACATTTAAATTTCGCGTTCGTGAATTTTCCACGCGAGGACTGCGCCGGTTGTCCCGAGCGTGGCGGCAGTCGATTGGATTTCACATAGATTGACAGGAAAAAAGAGCCAATCACCACAAGCCACAATTCAACCGAAGGGGCTGAAGCAAAAAAAAAAAAAAAAACTGGTAGTCGTGCATCATTTCCTCAGCCGGCATGTAAATACTACTTTATCGCGCGTTGTATTTAAACGCTCTTATTTATTCCACAAAACTGCACAATTAGTTCCGCGTGTGCGGTATTCCAGAAGTACCATCGTTCGACGTGGCGTGGATTTAACAGCGTGCCTTCATGAAACAGTGAAATGCTGCCATCGGTTCCAGATCTGCGACTTTTCGGGCTTTTGTCCTGTTTTATTTTAATTTTTCAAGTCGCGAATGCCAAACGAGATTTAAAAAACGCTTGCGTTACCTGCCAGCGGATTACTGACAACTTCCAAAAGGTAAGCTACCATGTAGTTACCTTGTTATGAATGAATACGTCGAAAATGTAGATTTCACAATGTGTATTTCTTTTTAAATTATTATATTTTTGGATGTGTTTTTTTTTTTACTTTTAGGGCTATGAGAGAACTGCAAAGCAAAATTTTGGTGGGGGGAATACAGCATGGGAAGAAAGGAAGCTGTCTAAATATGAAACAAGGTGAGACGAAACTTCAGGTTAGCCTCCCACTGTCAAAAATACGCCTGCTTGCATTAAACTGCACTAGGGAACATACATACATGTATTACATATGCGGCATCCGGGAATTTTGGAACTTTTCCTGTCCCCAAAGAAAAATTAATGCTCAATATAAGCATAGTTTTGTTAACGATACTAAATTATATTTTTACCGCAAATTCACATCTCGATTTTTGCATTTCACAGCGAGATCCGATTGATGGAGATCGTCGAGGGACTGTGCGACAGTAGCAGCTTCGAGTGCAACCAAATGCTGGAAGAACACGAGGAGCTATTTGAGACGTGGTGGTTTAAAAGGTGGAAATTTATATAATTTATATAAAAAAATATATAGTTTTTTATATCTCCCTGTGGTTCCAATACAGGAACATTAAACATCCTGATTTGCATAAATGGTTCTGCGTTGATACTATCAAAGTGTGCTGTCCAAAAGGCACATTTGGGCCTGATTGTAACGGTGAGGAAACTCCCACTAATCTGAATCAGCTAGAAATATGTCCTTATATGTTGCTATAAATCATAATTATGTACAAGCTTGTGTCGGAGGGTCCGATAAACCGTGTCACGGCAACGGCAAATGCGACGGCGACGGAACCAGAGGAGGAGACGGCAAATGCACCTGCGACGTGGAGTATAAGGGGGAATTCTGCTTGGACTGCATAGACGGTTACTTCAACGAAATTCGGAACGACACCTTCTCCAAGTGCACGGGTACGATAATCGCCTACCTTGTTTTTAAATAGCCTGCTGAATAACAAAGATCTTTCTCCTGCGTTAGAATGCCATTCGTCCTGTAAGACCTGCAACGGTGGGGCAACACAGCATGACTGCGACGAGTGCAAAGATGGTTGGGTGGAAGATGAACAGGAAACCTGCATCGGTAGAATTTAAAAAAAAAAAAGCATCATGATACTTCCTGAATCATTAATTTCAACTTCCGATGTGATTCCAGATGTGAACGAGTGCTCCGAAGACTCACCTCCATGCCAGGATGATGAATACTGCGTCAACACGGAAGGATCTTATACCTGCAAGGGTAAACTCGTACGTTGTAGTTTGAGTCCAAGTGGACCAAAAACCAGCTCTATTGATCCTTCAGGATGTGATCGGGCGTGCACCGGATGCACCGACGCCGGTGCGGATAAGTGCAAGGCGTGCGGCGACGGTTATCAGGACACTGAGGGCACCTGCTCAGGTTTGTGTGGGATAATTAATGGATCCCATTCGACCATCTTGAAGGAAATGTTTTGCATTTAATTACCATGACTGGACATTAACTCATTCACTGACACTCACAAATGTATTCGGGAATTGAAAATATGATGTATTTGTTTGGGTTTTTTTTTTTTTTTTTCATGCTTGGGTGCTGATAAAGCGCTGGCCATGAC
The DNA here is from genome assembly GCF_051943395.1 of Hippocampus bargibanti. Classification (NCBI taxonomy): domain Eukaryota; kingdom Metazoa; phylum Chordata; class Actinopteri; order Syngnathiformes; family Syngnathidae; genus Hippocampus; species Hippocampus bargibanti. The sequence goes on from NC_142755.1 coordinate 4,316,664, forward strand.
CTCTGGCAATGCATTTTATTTTCCACAAGGGGCAGCATGTCATTTATTTTACATATTAGGGCTTCGTTCCAGCTTCAGCTGTTGTTAAAGCGCTATATAAAACAATATGTATGTAATGCATTGTATTTTGTACATCCACCCCCATAACCTGCTATCTAGCTAGCTATCCATTAGCTATATAGCTATCCAAGTGGCTAGCTATCTGTTGAGTATCTATTAACTATCTACTAGCTGGCTAGTTAACTTTCTATCTATAAACTTCCGGGTTGAATGAACTCTGGCGCGTGTGGCTGCCGCTGCTCACCCGCATAAAAACCTATCCTGTGACTGTAAAGTGACCTTGAGAGTTTTGAAAGGCGCTTATAAATGAAATGCATTATTATTATTTCGGAATTAACTCTCTTTTTTTGAATGAAAGAAGAGGTCTTACTCAGCTGTTGTTAAAGCACTACATGAACTAATGTGTGTATTGCATTGTATTTTATACATCCACCCCCATTTCAACCTCAGATAACTCCAGGGCAATATAATTTAGGGATTAACTATTTTTTATGATGAAAGAAGAGTCTAAGGTTTCTAATCCTGTATTGAATGTTTATGTAGTCCTAAAACTCAATTTTTTGTGGGTCTCAAGTGACAATGACAATAACCCTGGCACTGGAGTGGAGACATTTTTTTTTTTGCATGTTCGGCAGTGAACGAGTTAATAGATCCTAATCGGCCATCTTGAAATAACATTTTTTTATTTAATTAGCATGACTAGACATTAATAGGGATTAAAAAAAAGCTGCTTTTGATTTTAAGGGAATGAAATAAGTTGACTTAGCTGTTTTTTTTTCGCAAAGATATCGACGAGTGTTCAGGGGCCGAGCCGATGTGCACCGAGGAGCACCAGCAGTGCGTCAACACCAGCGGCGGCTACAAGTGCGTCTGCTCCGCCGGTTACGAGGATCGCGACGGCGAGTGTGTTGAAAAGCCACAAGAAGGTTTGTGTTATGTTTTTGATGATCCTTGTCTACTTTTTAAAACATTTTTGGTCTAAATTTTTACTATTGTGTCCAAAAGAGGAGCCAGCGGTATCCAAGGAAGATGAGAGTCCTCATGTGGAGCTCTGATGTGGAACGGGGTGGGGGGGCACTGACCTGCAAGACCCTTTTTTGGGGCGGGGGGGTATTAGATGCTGCTCATTAAAAAAAAAAAAAAAAAAAAAAGGAAATGCACTTCCAAAATGGCAGCCGGGATTGGGGAAAGCGATGTTTGCTACACTGTTTTTTTTCTCCTCTGCCGTGCTCAATTTGTCCGTACTTGTTATGTTTTTAAAGTGAATAAAAAAGTGTTACGAATAAAAAATGGGACGTTTGTGTTTACATGTTGTCAACTGATCAGAAGCGGTGCAATATTTTGAGTGTAGAGTTGGATTTTTTTTTCATACATTGGGCGCACCGCATTAGAAGATGCAATCTACATTGCATCCACTAGATGGAGCAACGCGCCTTTCAAAACTCTCAATGACACTTTAGTCACTGGATTTGTTTATGTGCGGGTCAGCGGCGGCAGCCATTCGCGACATGGTTGATTTAAGAAACAGCAAGTTATAAAATTAATCTGTTAACGTTGAATTCTCCCTTTCTGTTTAACTCATTCACTGCCATTCCCGAATTTATTCGGGAATTGAAAAGCGTGACGCAGAGCGCTATTCCCGAATTTCCAGCAGCTCCTGTATTTTGTTTTTCTACTTCTTTCTTTCCTTTCTTCTTCCTTTCATAACTTTGCTGCTGTGAAATGTAAAATTCTCCACTGCGAGACGAATAACAATACATCCAATCCAATTTGTTCGGGTTTTGTTTTTGGGGGGTGCCGATAAAGCGCTGGTCGGGCCTCTGGCAATGTATTGTTGCAGCTTCAGCTGTTGTTGAAGCGCTATATAAATCGGCAACTCAGTTCCAAATACTGTATGCAAAAATTAAAAAAAAAAACATTGTACTGCATATTGTTTGTAGTTTTCAGGCTTATTTCGTTGAAAATGATATTTTATGGAGACCTGGGAACGGATTATTCTCATTTTAATGGTTTCCTATGGGAAATTATTTTTTGGGACACACACTTTTCACCTTACACTGTCTGGGAACCAATTAAGTGCGTTAGCCAAGGTCCCACTGTATTATTATTGGTGGCAGTGGTTATAAATGACCAGTAGAGGGCAGTGTAAACTTGAGAATAAACTTTTGTTGCCTGCATCATCATTTTGGTGGTCAAAAACTCACCTAATCAAGCCAAAATGGAGACCAGATACTGTTTTTGCTGTGTTTTTGGTGACTTGGAGAGACTTCTTCTTTGTCCAGACTGCAAACTAACTCAAAACAACAACAATAACCACACAGATTTCCAGACTTTTTGTCTTTTCGTGTCACCGGTGAATACACACATATCACATTTTGACAACTTTTTATCCAGCCACAATAAATAAAATGTTACCAAGTCATGACGGGCCTTTACGTGCTGACAACAACGTCCTGTATTTACAAATCGTACGTGTTTGGAAGGTACTTGAACCCGTCACGGTGCAGACTTTGAAGGACTGGGAACAGGGCGGGGTTTCAGTGCATTTTTCTGGTATCGTTCAGTTCACCACAGATGAGTTTCTCTTATCTCTGCTATCACTTGACTGGCTTTCTGCAATGCCTGTGATCATCCCCAAACATAAAAAATAAAACGATGAAGGAACTTTCTAATTCAAGTTCATCTTGCGAAAACGTGAGCGACTTTTACCTGCAGCATGTCAGCCGCCTCCTTGCGGCGCTGGGCCATGTCCTCCGACTCCGTCAGCAGATCGTTGAGTAGGCCCGATTTGTAGAGCTGACCTACTAACTCGCTCTGGAGGCTGTCCTTCACGTGGTTAACCAGGAAGTGCATCACCGCCTTGGGTACGCTGGGTAAAAAGCGTTCATGGGAAATTATTTTGAGATAATAAACGTTTCGTGTGCTGCTTACCTGTCTTGGATGTTCTTGCGTACAATCAGGAAATAGGACTTGATGAGGCGTTCAATGACCTCACAGTCTCGCTGCTCACGGGATGATAGCTTCCGTGCTACTGGGACCGGCTACGAGTTCAAAGGTCGATGTTATTAAAAAAAAAAAAAAAAACGATATTCGGGGTGGATGACAGAGGATGATATACCACATCCAGGAGATTGACGGCTCCTTTAAGAGGACTTCCCGGACCCGAGCCGAAGCCATCTTCTCCTTTTTTGAGCATCCCCCTCCAGGTCCCTGTGGCGTCCAGATCGCCCTGTGGCCCCGCCTACGATCATAAAGGAGCCCTGATGCGAATGCCATGTTGCATTTAAGTCTACGGGAGAATCCGGTGTCACTCATTGTGACGTTTGACACCTCGCAGTGGCTTGGAATGCAAAATTAAACCAAAAGGTTGAGGGAACAAGGAGGTTAGGTTAAAAGACGGGTGGAAATGCTACATTGTTAGCGCAAGTCCACACAGGCGAGGGGGAGGAAAATAGCACAACATGGGGCAGGGGGAATCAAGAATAAAAATACAAGGCAAGCCATCCATCCATCCATCCATTAACACAGCTGACGCAGGGGGGCACGGGAAAGCGTAGCACGCCCACCTTGACGCCGTCAGCGTCTGCTCCGGACGCAAGAAGCTCGCCAGAAACCGTGGCGGGGCCTTTGCCAAGAGACTGGCAAAGAGATCAAATGAAACGCAAGAAAATGAGAGAAAAAGAGGTGGGGAGGGACGGGGGAGCAGTGCAAAGTCATTTGATTCCTTTATGGAAGCTCTTGTTTTGTGACGAAAAAAATCAAAATGATAAATATGAATGCGGAAAACGTACCTTATCCTTGGGTACCGCCGCTGTGGGCAGTTCTCTCATCCGGTTTCGCCTTTGCTCCTTTGGAGACAACGTAAAACAGTGAGTGACGTTGGGAGCGACGACACGTAGCAAACTAACAATCCAATCCAATCCAATCAAACTAGCGAGCTATCGAACTAGCGAGCTAATGAGCTAACAAACTAGCTAGTTATAGAATTAGCGAGCTACGGAATTAGCGAGCTATGAAATTAGTGAGCTAACGAACTGGCGCGCTAACGAGTTAATGAGCTATTGAACTAGCAAGTTAAGGAACTACCAAGCTAACAAACTAGCAAATTATGGAATTAGCGAGTTATGGAATTAGCAATATATGGAATTAGCACGATCACAAACTAGCAAGCTAACTTAAGTTAAGTGAGTGAGTTAAGTTAGTGAGCTATCAAATTAGCGAGTTAAGGACGTTCCCCCATTCCAACCAGCGAGCTAACGAACTAGCGAGCTAATGAACTAGTGAGCTAACAAACTAGCGAGTTTTGGAATTAGTGAGCAAACGAACTAGCGAGCTAACGAACGAGCAAGCTAACAATCTAGCGAGCTAACAATTTAGCGAGCTAACGCACGAACCAACTTGCGAGATAACCAACTATTGAACTAGCGAACCATCGAACTAGCGAGCGGGCAAACTAGCGAACCATCGAACTAGCGAGCTAACAAACTAGTGAGCTAACAGCGTTCTTGCACTCACCTCGATATTGTTATTCATGACCCCGCAGGCGTCTGCAAAATCCGGATGCTTTGTGTTGATGTAAGCCAGCTCGATGGCAACCAAGTTGTGGACCTTGTTGGAATGAAGTTTGGAAGAATTTAGCATTTGAAAAAAAAAAAATGTTTCAGATGGGCTGCTGGTAAGACGATACTTTTTTTTTTTCAGTAATCCCCCGTTATTCACTGGTAATGGGTAAAAAAATCCACAATGCACAGAAACCGAACTAGCGAGGGATCACTGTATTCGGGAAAGGTGTACCATCTCGTTGGTGATGGGCAGCCTCTTTCTCAAAAGGGACGTGACCACTTCCACGATGGCCTCGTGGAGTTTTGGGAATCTCTGCAGCTCCTAAGTGGACGACTTAGTATGAGCACAAGACCCCGAAAGATAGAAAAATAAACAAACCCCGCCCTCCTCCGTCTACCTGTGTGCTGTAATTGCTGCAATGCTGGATGATCCTCTGCATCTCCTCATGGACGAGCTCCACGCAGCGCAAACTGGGCTCCTCCAGGCGTTTGACCTGCTTTTTCACCAGTAGCTCAAAAGAGACTTCGGGCACGAACAAAGATGGCCGCGGGCCCTGATGCGGCGGGGGAGAAGGTGAAAGGTCAGCCATTGGGGAAAAACGACGACAAGGCAAAAAAAAATAAAAAGAGTTAAACTGACAGTTGCGTTTCTAATGGCGGTGAGGATATCGATGGTGCTGAGGCCTCCCAAGGGATCCACACACTCCAAAGTTCGTCCAAAAGTCTCATGGAATATGTAACAGATTCGAGCTCCGCCGCACCTAACGCATAATAATAATAATAATAATAATAATAATAGTAGCAATCGTAGCAATAGTAGCAATAATAGTATATAACAATAATAATAGTCATAATAGTAGTAATAAAAACATCAATAACAACAACAATAGTAGTAATAGTAGAAATAGTAGTAATCATAGTAATAGTAGTAATATCAGTAACAACAGTAATAGTAGTAATAGTACTAATAATAACAACAACAGCAGTAATAGTAGGAATTGTAGTAATAGCAGTAATAGTAGAAATGTAGTAATAATAATAATAGAAATTGGAGTAATAGTAACAATAATAATAATAATAATAGTAATGGTAGTAATAGTAGCAATGTAGTAATAGTAATAGTAGTAATCGTAGTAATAATAGTAGTAATAGTAGTAATAACAACAATAACAGCAACAACAGTAGTAATAGTAGTAATAGTAGTAATAGTAATAATAGTAGAAATTGTAGTAATAATAATAATAATAATAATAATAATAATAATAATAATAATAATAATAATAATAATAGTAATAGTAGTAATAATAGTAATACAGTAAAGTCTCGTTATATCGATATTCAAGGGAGTCCGAAAAAATATCGATATAACCGGGACTATCGATATATCCGACCCTGTTTGCATGTAATTTTCTCCGTGCGGGCATAGAAATAGTATCGATATAACCGGGACTATCGATATATCCGATATCGATATAACAAGACTTTACTGTAGTAGGAATAGTAGTAATAGTAGTAATAACAACAATAACAAGAACAACAGTAGTAAAAGTATTAATTGTAGTAATGTAGTAATAGTAGTAATCGTAGTAATAGTAACAACAACAACAATAATACTACTACTACTACTACTACTACTACTACTACTACTAATAATAATAATAATAATAATAATAATAATAATAATAATAATAATAATAATAATAATAATAATAATACAGCAAGGGGATATTCAGGCGGGATTGACTTGATAAAAGGACGAAAGACCGCAGAAAACTCACAGCTCTGCCGTTTCGATGTACTTGGCCGTGCCCTCGATGGTGTTGCAGTACTCGGTAGCAAACTTGGTGATGAGTTGGAGTAAAGTGGCGCTTTGGTCTTCTACGGGTTCGCCGTAGCTACCGAGCAGCGACTGGTACTGGGCTGCTAGCACGTTGATCCGTGTCTTTAGTTCCGGGAGACAATCGCGGATGTGATGCATCAGTAGTCTGACGTGAGCACAGGGGGGGGAAAAAAAAGCTTGAGGCAAAATGGCGGTTATGATGGTGATGAAAAATGAACAACGCTGACCTATTGAGGGTCCTGGCCAGGTATTTGGTCCCGTTCCGATTGGCTAGAGAGGGATACTTTTTCTGCAGGAAAGCGTGTTCGTCACGGATTGCGTCAGCCACGGACTTTTTATTGTTGATGTCCAGTTGGCTCCTGCGAACGGCAAAAATATAGTCCACGTACAAAGTACATCAATGCGAGTAAGTTTTTTTTTTTTTTTTTTACGATGAATAGAAAAAAATAAACTGACTTTCAGAATCAGAAAGCTTTTTTTTAACGAACATTTCAGAGCGCATATCCCCAGATTCATGTTGAACAACAGTGCAAAAAAAAAAAAAAAAAAAAAGACAAAATACGGCTTCAAGAACCAAGACGAGGGCATGGAAAAATCCGAATGGACCCTTTCGAACCCTGCACACCACCTTTTCCAATGGAGCACTGATTTTCGGCACTAAATGTGCATCTATTATCATATGTCATTCATTCTACCACTGGCAAGAGAGGGATACTTTTTTTTGACCAACATGTCAAAGAGTACATCCCCAGATTCGTGTTGAACGACAATGGCGGAGCCGCCACAAAAAAAAAAAGACAAAATACGACTTCAACGGACAGTTAGGACGGCGGAAAAAATTACTTGTCACCACCCTACGCAATTTCAAGGACTTGCAAACTACAAGAACCAAGACAAGGGCACGGAAAAATCAGATTGGACCCTCCGCACCCTGCACACCACCTTTTGCAATAGTTCACTGATTTACGGAGGCAAATCCCTTGTGTGTTCTACATACTTGGCCAATCAAGATGATTCTGAACGTGTAGCCAACCTGTTGACGACGCCGATGAGTCCCAGTTTGACCGGAATGACCCGGCCCATGAGGACGTCCATGGCATCCGTCCCGGCGTCCATCAGGTCCAGTTTGGTCACCACAGCCAATGTCCTCCTGCCTGGATAGGTCACATTCGAGGATTTGGTTTGTATTGTATTGTATTGTCTTTTGCATGTCAATCGTTCTTCATTAATGATCTCGCGGAGTTGTTTTTTGAGACATTACCGTCAGGGTCGACCTCACGGGCGACCTTGAGCGCTTCGGACGTCGCCATGTCGGTGTTAGCGGCGGTGACGGCTAATATGATGCAGTTTGGGTTGGAAATGTGCTTTAGGATGAGATCTCGGATTTGGATCTCGATGTCTTTGGGCTGATCTCCAACGGGTACCTGCGTGGGGGGGTCAGTTTTTCACGTGAAGTAGCACGTATGCTAGGTTGTGAGGCGGGTGGCGTTACCTTAGTGATGCCGGGCAGGTCCACCAGGGTTAGGTTAACGACGTGTGGGGAATAGATCTTCAGGTGAATCGGTTCATCGCTGATACCCTGTGCAGGAGGGAAATGTACACCTTGCCAGTTCAGCTGGGACATAACTTTTCCTTTGTGAAGAAATAATATTCCACATTCCCAGGGTGGTCTCACCTTATTATTCCCTGACACCCGCTCCGTTTCAGCTTCTATTTCTTGTCTGATTTCATCAAAATCAGTGTAGATCTGACGTCATAAAAAAAAAAAAAAAAAAAAAAAAAGGCAGCAAAATTGATGATAACCACATAAAACCATGCCACTTGTTACCTTATTTTTGGTGTGCAGAAATTTCCCCCATTCTTCGCCTTCTCTGCCTGTACAACATAAAAGTGACATTTAATAATAATAATAATAATAATAATAATACATTTCATTTATAAGCACCTTTCAAAACTCTCAAGGTCACTTTACAGTCACAAGCTAAGTTTTTCTGTGGGTGAGCAAATAGATAGAAAGCTAGCTCGCTAGTTAGCTAATAATAATAATAATAATAATAATAATAATAATAATACATTTCATTTCTAAGCGCCTTTCAAAACTCTCACGGTCACTTTACAGTCACAGGATCAGTTTTTTTTCTGTGGGTGAGCAGTGGCAGCCACACGCGCCAGCGTTCACTCAGATAGCTAGCTGGGCCTTCACCCAACCCGGAAGTAACTCAGATAGAAAGCTAGCTATCTAAAAGACAGCTAATAGATAGCTAACAGATAGCTAATAATAAATAAATAATAATAAAATAATAATCATAATCATAAAATAAAACAAAATAAAATAATACAATAAGATAAAATAAAATAAATATAGAAATAAAAATAGAAATAATAAAATAAAAAAAATAATAATAGAAATAATAAAATAATAACAATACAAATAATAAACTAATAATTAAAAAATAATAAAATATTAATAATAATAATAATAAATAATAGGGCATGACTACTTTATTGGAGAAAAGATCGGCAACTATGATGCGCAGGATTCTAGGCTAGGAAAGTCAAGGTGGGTAACGGGTCTCCACTAAAGCCGAGGTATCAAAACAACATATGACGGGAGCAGGAAGTAGCAATTTACACGACTACAATGCACCTTTATGGAAGTTTTTCACACCTTGGAATCTGTAAGTGGTTAAACAGCGGCAGAAAAGAGAAATATTCATTGGACACTAAAACAAACGAGAAAGAAAGAACGGGAATGGAGTCAATAGGCCTAAAGGACTCCATCCATTGAAAGTAGAGGAGGGGAACCTACCGATGTCATCGTTTTTGCGGGCATCTCCCGGATCGACATGGACTAACTGGAGGATGAGAGGTCGCCTGGTGACGATGCCGGTCCCGCGGGGTAGCAGGTCACGGCCCACCAGGCTTTCCAGGACGGAACTCTTGCCGCTGCTCTAAAGATGGAACAAGGGCAGATTTATTCGTGTCAAAAATGGGTCGAAGAGGAAAGTCGTAACAACCATTTTTACAGGCTAACGATGACGATTTGAATCAATGTGGAAACACACATTGAATGGCACATGCAGTGCCCCGTTTTGGCCAACAGGGTTCTTAAATTAGCACTGAATGAAGGTTACAAGTAGATAAATTGAAAGCACTCATCTTAAATATGGACGTACATGCCATGAACTTAAAATATTATCTACTTAACTTCAGAATCAGTGACTAGCGAACTCGTCCTCACCGGGAGCCTGACAATTATAGTATCTTTTGACTGTACCTGAGTCCCCACCACAGCTATTTGCGGCAGTTGGATGATATCCGCGCCCACAGTGTTGAACACATCCTGGAGCTTGTTAATAACGGGAATAAGCGCCTCCATGTCTTTGGTTTCGATACGAAAAGACGAATTTGCCAGCTGTTTGTTTGTGATGCAGCCAAAGTCATTCAATGTCTCGGCGTCGCCATCATTGCGACAGCAGCAGCTGCGATTGATATTTCGCGGCGTCGGGAGTTGTAGTTTTCTCGCAACATTTGATTGCGGTGCAGACTGAGAAAAGAACTACAAAATCGGGTCTCGTAAAACAACGCGAGAACATACGAGGGGGTCCATCCGTCGCGCATGCGGACACGCATTGTTTTGACAACCTAGCTTTGACACACGTACATGAGTTTGCGTGTAGCCTCAAAGCTTTAACGTTTATCTTCTCTTTAAGTTAATAATTTTGCAATCTTCAAGACTTTAATATTACGCTATGCTACAGTTCTTGGTGAGTCGAACATACTTTTGTTCAGATGTTCTCCATCGATAATTTAGGGGGTTTGAAAAGTATAGCTAACATAACACAGACGTATAGCTAACATAGCATAACTGTTATAGTGTTACTTGGTCACCACAAAAAGCGAACATAAATGATCCAAAATACAACCGGACGCGTTTTAAAATTGTTGTGTGATTATCTTTCAGGCTGGTTTCACCTTGGGCAATGTTGTAGGAATGTATCTCGCCCAGAACTACGATGTAAGTTGACGCTATAACTTTCACCAAGGCCACCATACACGTTATAGTGTGAATTACGTTGTCAATATTTTTGTCTGCGTTTAACTTCAAGGTACCCAATATCGCTAAAAAAATCGAAGCGTTCAAGAAAGACGTGGAGGCCAAAAAGAAGCCACCTGAGTGACTCCCGTGGGGGATTCTTCCACCACCAGGAATATGCATTCTGCAGAGCATCTATTTATTTCACAGGGTTGTACAACAAGCTAGCATTTGATATCATTCAAATGTATGAACGGGGGAATAATGGCAGTGACTGAAAGATTTGTTACATTACCTTTATTTCCATTAGATGACTGGATTAAAAATGTATCCTTTTGGTTTTTGTAAATCCAGCGTGCTACCTGTTGGAGGACATGTTATGACATGTCATTCATAAAGAATTTAAACGTGTTAATCTTTGAATAAAGTTGCTGGTTATTCCTTTCAAGTTGCTTGTTTTATTGTGCATCAAAAATGGAGACTGCATACATATCAATAAATACACTAACATTTGATTACAATGAACATTTTTAACACACTAGCCTGGAAAAGATTATAGTTAAATGTCGGACAAATTGTCTCCATTCCAGAAGCTCTTGGACGTTGAGCTTGCAAATACAATCAGATGGTGTTAAATATGTAAAATGGTTTCATTTCTCTTTACCCCAAAAAAACCCACAAAATAGGTGGCCAGAAGCACTTTTGGGAGTGGGCTTCCTACGTGGACACGAGGTTGATAATCAATTGGATGATTCGAGAGCTGCGGGGGCAGCTACACAGATCCATGCTGGGGTTCCGGATTTTGTCCTCCAGCAGGCGTCCCAACTTCAAATGTAGCTCCTTCACCAGCTCGGCCTCCTGGATGACGTACAAATGGCTACGTTCTAAAATCTTCCCGAGCAAAAAAATAACTTCCCTCTAGCAAAAAACTCAAGAGTACAGTGATAACTTGGCTTACGAACTTAATTGGTTCCTAGAAAGTGTAAGGTGAAGTGTATTCCAAACATTAAGTTCCCATAGGAAACCATTAACATGAGAATAATCCGTTCCCAGGTCCCCATAAAACCAAATTTTCAACTAAATAAGCCTTAAAACTACACACAATATACCTTATTTTATGTATAATAAATGTGCTATGGTATTGTAATTAAATAAATAAACTGTACGGTATAATAAAGTTGTTTTATTTACCTTTGTGATGGTCTTTGATGGCTTGATGGAGTGGATAGCTTTTTGCATAAAGTGTCTCAAGGAGCTCCGGGTTGTTAGAAGTTGTAATATTGCAACATATGCAGGCAGACACACTAGAAACTTCATTAATAGCTGGTTCCCTTGCTTGTATGTTCTCTTCAAATTATACCGATGGCTTGCACGGGTTATTTGTGGAGCCTGATTGATGGGATATTTTAACCTTGCAGTCTACACTGCCTTTGAACTATCAATAAAGTTGAAACAAGTCCAAATTTCACTGTGTTTTCTATCCATGTTGTCACCTTTTCTCTTTTATTTTTTTCCACTTTTGTTTTTTTGTTTCAAGCTCTGTCATCTCCCTTTCGTGTTTTTCTGTCACCACTCCCCCTGTTCACTGCTGCGTGTCTCCTCCCTCCTCTACCGTGGATCTTGACCAATCAGGTGCGGCTTTAACCGAAGACTGGGGGCGGCGAATAGAGGAGAAAAAAAGCCGGCTGCCATTTTCAGCGCCTTGTTAGGACCGGTTCGTTCGCGAACGACACATTGTGGCGCTCCGTGTGTTTCCCGAAAACTAGTTTGTCTCCCAAGATTATATTCTCTCGAATTTAACATTCGTAAGGCGTAAAGTTCGTGAGCTAAATCGTTCGTTAGCCGCGGTATCACTGTACTGTCCACCTAACCTGGTGAGAAGCGACAGCGAATTGAATCCATCCGTCGTCGAGGGAGAGGACGCACTGGTCTTTGACCTTGTCCACTTTGACCTCCCGGCCTCCGAAGAACACCAAAGTATACGCGGACACCATGCTGCAGTCCCGCAGGTAGATTTGACTGGTTTTTACCTTCTCCAGGTAAACCAGGTAGGGGCTACGGTAACTTCGGACCTTTAGCGCCAGAGAAGGGCAAATTCCCTAAAGTGGCCGAGCGCCAGATTGGTTCAATTTGTCGCCGAACTCACGTGGGAGTTGACGGACGACGGGTGAATGTGGACGTAGCCGTCGTTCTTGGCCAAGAAACAGCACGTTGTGCTGGGCGGCCTCTTGGCGGCTCCTTTGTTGTTTATCGTGGAAATCTGGAGACCAAAAACGGCTGGACGTCAGGCGCCGATAACCCTGTCAAATGCTTTCGTTGGAGGTTTTTGGGGTTCGATCTGGGATTTACCTGTACCTTCACTACATTCGGATAAAGGGCGGCGCATAGCATGGCAGACATGAGACCGATGTTATCAGCATTCAGGTTTGCCTAGAATGGGAGAAAAATAATGCTGATAAAGCACTGGTCAGACCTCTGACAATGTTTTTCCGTCCCACGTGTTGGTAGCATTTGCCTGTGGTTAAAGCGCGATATGAATCAATATGTATGTGCTGGCTACCTATCTAGCCATCTATTCACTATCTAACTAGCTAGCTAGCGATCTATAAGTTATCTATTAGCCAGCTAGCTAGCTTTCGATCTATTTGAGTTATTCCTGGTTGAGTGAACGCTGGCCACTATTCACTATTTAACCAGCTAGCTATCTATCTATTAGCCATCTAGCTAGCTTTCTATCTAGCTGTCTATTGTTTATCTATTAGCCAGTGAGCTAGCTTTCTATCTATTTAAGTTATCCCGGGTTGAGTAAACGCTGGCCACTATTCACTATCTAACCAGCTCGCTAGCTATCCATTTGTTATCTATTAGCAAGCTAGCTAGCTTTCGGTCAAGCTATCTATTAGTTATCTATTAGCCAGCTAGCTAGCTATCTATCTAGCTATCTATGTTATCTATTAACCAGCTAGCTAGCTATCTATTAGTTATCTATTATCTCGCTAGCTGTCTATCTATTTGAGTTATTCCCGGTTGAGTGAACACTGGCCACTATTCACTATCTAACTAGCTAGCTATATATTAGTTATCTATTAGCCAGTTCGCTAGTTTTATATCTATTTGAGTTATTCCGAGTTGAGCGAACGCTGGCGCATGTGGCTGCCGCTGCTCACCCGCAAAAAAAAATTATCCTGTGACTGTAGTGACCTTGAGAGGTTTGAAAGGCGCTTAGAAATGAAATGGATTATTATTATTATTAATTTATTGTGTACAGCCGCCCCCCATTTCAATCTCATATAACTCCAGGCCCATATAACTTAGGAATTAACTTATTTTTTTCTCATGAGGAAAGAAAGTCAAAGGTTTCTTACGCTGGAATTAATGTTTAGTTAGTCCTAAAAGTCAACATTCCGTGGGTGCTGCAATTTGAGTGAAAATGACAAAAACCCTGGCACTGGAGTGGACACATTTTTGCACATCATCTGGCAGTGAATTGGTACCTCGGGACCGGTAGCCTCAAGAACGCCGTCGGAGCCCTGGGAGCCGAGTTGCTCGATCAAATTGGACCTCAGCCCCTTTCTGACGAAACCGATGTTGGAGAGCAGCTCGGCAAACTGCCGCTTGAGACAAGCCATTTCTTGGAGAACTTTCACACACAGGAAGTTATTTTGGCAATAACGGAAGCCAGCGAGGTGGTGTGACTTTTTGGCTTCGCACCAACCCTAAAAAAAACCCAAAAAACAAAAAAATAGAACATTAACGTATTAATACACACGAGTTAAGACCAGTTCTTGTTTGTAGAAGACCACCTTGTAAGCTTGGAGCAGGGCCAGATGGTCGCTATTGGCTACCCCTAGCTCCACTTTTATCATCTTGGCCTCTTCACGCTTATGCCACGGTGAAACCTACAGGACAGACACATGAAACAAATCACCATTTATGACTGTGTGAAATTTTCAGTAAAAAAAAAAAAATAAAAAATAAAATAAAATACCCACCCCCCTTTAACTCATTCACTGCCATTGAAAAGCATGATGTGGAGCGCCACCCCTGAATATGTTTGGGTTTTTAGGAGTGTCGATAAAGCGCTGGTCAGACCTCTGGCAATGTTTTTCCCTTCCATGAGGGGGGGCAGCCTTTACCTTTTTATCCATGTTCAAATAATAATAATAATAAATGTCATTTATAAGCGCCTTTCAAAACTCTCAAGGTCACTTTACAGTCACGGGATCAGTTTTTTTCTGTGGGTGAGCAGTGGCAGCCAGTGGCGCCAGTAATAATAATACATTTCAGTTATAAGCGCAGCGGCAGCCACGCGCACCAGCGTTCACTCAACCCGGAATAACTCAAATAGATAGAAAGCTAGCTAGTTAGATAATAGATAGCTATCTAGATAGCTTATAGCTAGCTTAACTTGTAGTTTTGTTTGCTACTTTTGACCTTTTTGGTCTAATAATTATTCGCACTTTGTTATTGCTTTAGCTGTTGTTAAAGCGCTATATAAATCAGTATGTATTGTATTTTGTACTGCGGCCCCCATTTAAAGCTCAGATAACTCAAGATACATATAACTTAGGAATTAACTTTTTTTCCTGATGAAAGAAGAGTCAGGTCTAAGGGGAATTGAATGTTTATGTCGTCCTAAATCTCAATAATCTGTGGCTCATGGAATTCGAGTGACAATGACAAAAACCCTGGCACTGGAGTGAGTGGACACATTTTTTGCACGTTGTCTGGGAGTGAATGAGTTAAAAAAAAACATAACTTGATTGAAGCAGAATATAAGTTATCATATTTAAAAAGTTGAAAATGTCAACATTCTGTTGTTTTATAGTTGTTGGTGCTTGGGACGTCCTGGTGCAAGAAGACTATGTTTTATGAATATATCACTTCAATTTATATATACTCTCAATAAAGAGAAGTTGGGCGTCGGTCATGAATGGCTACGTCCCCTTCCGGCAGTAAAAGACTTCCTGTGTTCCAGCCTGAGAACATCTCTGACGTGACTCCTGCAACCGCTGAGAGCTGACCTAAAACCTTCAAAAGGGGGCGGAGCCTGTTCTTACAAAAGGTGATTTTAAAGCCAGACTGGCAGCGATGGTGAGCGTCGGGTCGAGGCAACGGAAGATGGCGCCAAACAGCATCAGTTTGCCAACGCGGACGTCGACGGGCAGGGAGGCCAGATGGTAGCCCAACGGGGTGAGCTTCTCATCCTCCGTCAGGGCGCCCAAGTCCTGCAGGCACCGCTTGGCCGCGTCCACACTGGCGGCGACCGGCGGCTCGATAACGCGACAGATGACCGACTCCAGCGTTTGTTCGTTGAACACGCCAAGAGTCTTGATTCTGTAAAAACAATGTCGACGTTTGGTTTGATGTTGAAGATTTGACGTTCCATCTCATCTACCTGAGGCAAAGCTTCTCCAGAGGAACTCTCTGAATTTCAGGAAGCTGTTGGTCAACCAGATGGTGTTTGAAGCAGTGGCTGGTGAAGAGGTGGAAGCAAACCCCGGAGGCCACGCGGCCCGCCCTGCCCCTTCTCTGAAGCGCGCTGGCCCGCGAAACCCACGTCTCCTCCAGGCTCTCTATACATTTGGACGGGTCGTACCTGAAAACATGATAATAATAATAATAATACAAATGTACATACAAATAATATAAATACTAATTATACTAATACAAATAATAATAATGCCAATACAATACTATATATGTAATAATACTAATAGGAATAAAAATACTGTAATACAAGTAATACAAATACTACGAATAATACAAATACTACACATACATCAAATACTACAAATACAACAAATACTAACAATACAACAAATACTAACAATACAACAAATACTAATACCACAAATACTACTAATACAAATACTATTAATACAAATACTACAATACTAATACAAATACTACAATACTACAAATACTACAATACTAATACTACAAATACTACAATACTAATACTACAAATACTACTAATACTACAAATACTACTAATACTACAAATACTACTTATACAAATACTACAAATACTACTTATACAAATACTACAAATACTACTTATACAACTACTACTAATACTACTTATACAACTACTAATACAAATACTACTAATACAAATACTATTAATACAAACACTCATACAAATACTACTACTCCTACTAACTCCTACTACTACTACTACTACTACTACTAACACTAATACTAATAATACATAACAGAATAGGATACCAGCGCAATCTCAACCAAGACGTCATCGGCCCCAGGTGGGTTTTTTCGAGTCACCTTTTCTCCTTCAGCTTGCCGCTGTCTATGACGTACACCACGTCTTCGATGGTGATGGAGGTCTCAGCGATGTTGGTGGAGAGGATGATCTTTGTGACGCCCTTCGGCGGGCGAGCTAAGACGGCCTGCTGGGCGTTGCTGGGCAGCATGGAGTGGAGCTGGTACACCACACATCCGGCGCTGCTTACACCCAACGAAAACAACACCCCATGTCAATGAGACGTTGAGAGTATATAAAAAAGGGTCTCCCACCTTTTTCTGTGACCCTTGGAAAACGTCCTGTTTGACTGCAACTTCATGAAAAGCATCTCGATCTCAACGATCCCGGGAAGAAAAACCAACACCGCACCTGCAGTACACGTAAATCCAATCAAAGTTGAACAATGGCGGGACATTAAACTCACCCGCTGCCATTCGCCAATTTATTCGGGTATTGAAAAGTTGACATTGAGCGCCATTCCCGAATATGTTTGTGGGAGGCGGAAAAACATTGTCTGAAATTCACACAAGATGGACAAGAGCTTGATCGGCACCCCCACAAAACCCGAACAAATTCGGGAATGGCACTCCATGTCATACTTTTCAATACCCGCATAAATTCAGAAATAGCAGTGAATGAGTTAACCCCGCTCCCGGCCTTACAACAACAACAAAAATAGCCTAAATTACTGCATTGTCTGCACTATAAGGCGCACCGAAAAGAAAATATTATTTTCAAAAGCCTTATAATGCGGTGCACCCTATGTATGGAGAACATTTAAAAATATGTCATTCATTGAAGGTGCCCCTGAAAATGAATGTGGTGCGCCTTATGTATGGAAAACATTAAAATGTCATTCCTTGAAAGTACCCTTGATAATGTGGCGCGCCTTATGTATAGAAAATGTTTTAAAACATCATTCTTTGAAGGTGCCCCATATAATGCGGTGCACCCAATGTATGGGAAAGTGGAAGGTGCGCCTTATACTCCAGAAATACGGTAACTTTATCTCCAAATTGTGTCATTTTGAACTCCTAGGAAACAAATAATTCTTGCCTGGGGGGTAATCGTGATCTCCATCCACAATCCACTCCAGCAGATTTTCAATCAGGTCCATGTTGATCTTGTCCAGGTCCATGTGAGAGATGGACGCTAGCGTGGTCGCGTCATAATCTGGGTGGTCAACAGACATTTTTTTAAGGCGGGGGTGGTAGAAGGGGTGTTTTTTTTTTTGCAAGAGCAATGACCAAAGTTTCACTTTTAAACCGAATGAGGAGTTCCCGCAGGTCGAGCTGCTGGTCCGGGATGGATTCCATGACAAAGTCCTTCTTAGTGAAAGACGCAAAGTTCCACATATTGTTCCCAATGTCCTGCCCGGCTCCATAACCTCTCGGGTGACTCATAAATGAGGTGGTCTGCTGCTTCATGGGGCGCCTGTAAGGGCTTCTTTCGTCTACCACGTATCTGAAAAACACCAATGGCGATGTTTTATTTCTTTACTTGCTTTCAAACATTTCTATTTGATACTCACCTAGTTAAAGAGATGACGTCCTCGAGGAAAAACTGCGTCACGGGGAAAGTGTAACCTGGAGAGATGAATTCCATCATTCCAAATAATCACAAAACAAACAGTCCACATAAAAGGTATTTTTTTTATGGTTGAAAAAAAAAATATTTTTACCAGGTATGTGTACAGTAGGACAGTTGTAGAAATATTCAGAGAACAGGTTAGCATCCAGTGTGGCGCTCATGAGGATAATCTTTAAATCGGGTCTCTGCAGAATGAGGTCTTTGAGGACCAAAAGGAGGAAGTCGCTGGGAAGAGGGAGGAATTAAAAGCATGTTATGAGTGTTTTGATTGATTTTTTTTTAACTCATTCACTGCCAGATGATGAGAAAATAAATATGTCCACTCCAGTGCCAGGGTTATTTTCATTGTCACTCGAATTCCAGGACCAATAGCATAATGAATTTTTGGACTACATCAACATTCAATTGAGCGTAAGAAAATTTAGATTCCCTTCTTTCATCAGAAAAAAAAGTAAATTCCTAAATTATATGTTTCTGGAGTTATCTGAGCTTGAAATGGGGTGGCAGTACAAAATACAATACATATTGATATATAGCGCTTTAACAACACCTGAAGCATTAACAAAGCGCTAACAATTATGATCAGAACAAAAAGGTCCAAAGTAACGAACAAAACCACAAGTACGCTCGCTATAAGCTGTCTAGCTTGCTATCTATTAGCTAACTAGCTAGCTTTCTATCTATTTGAGTTATTCTAGCTAGCTTTCTATCTATTTGAGTTATTCCGGATTGAGTGAACGCTGGCGCGTGTGGCTGCCGCTGCTCATCAGACAAAAAAAAGAGTTAATTCCCAAGTTACATGGGTCTGGAGATATCGGAGCTTGAAATGGGGGTGGCTGTCCAAAATACAATACATATTGATTCCTATAGCGCTTTAACAACAGCTGAAGTTGTAACCAAGCGATAACATGGATAAAAAGGCAAATGCTGCCCCCTTGTGGAAGGGGAAAACATTGCCGGAGGTCTGACCGGCGCTTATCTGTACCCTTCGCAAGAAAAAACAAAACCAGACGTAAACACTCCAGGAAGTGTAAGAAAAGTGAATTCCTAAATTATATGGGTCAGGAGTTATTTGAGCTTGAAATTGGGGCAGATGTACACAACACAATACAATACAATCAAGTTATCTGCACCCCTCGCGAGAAAAAAACAAAACCCAAACAAATTCGGGTATTTTGCGGGTAATTTTGAGAAGGAGCAAACCTCTCCTGCGTGCGTTCGTGCACCTCATCTACGATGACGTGGGTGACTCCTTGGAGCTCCGCCTCTCTCACCAGTTTTCGCAGCAATACTCCAGTGGTGCAGTAAAACAGCCTGGTGGCGGATGACTTCGAAGTAGCGAGGGAGGAGGAGGAGGAGGGGGAGAGGTTATGAAAAATTCATAATAAGAGAAGATGGTATCCCAAAATCCACTCACGGCGACGCGCTCCAGGCGGATCATGTAACCCACGGAGACGCCGAGACTCTCGGCGCGCTCCTGCGCCACCCGTTGGGCCACCGACATGGCGGAGATGCGGCGCGGCTGAGTGCAGATGATGTTGGCCACCTTCTCCGCCGGCCCCCTCAAGGAAGCGTCCAGAATGAACTGGGGGATCTGCGTTGTTTTGCCGCACCTTCCGAAAAAGCGCTGGTCAGACCTCTGGCAATGTTTTTTTTCCCCTCCCACGAGGGGGCAGCATTTGCCTTTTGTCCATGTTGGTGCTTTGTTACAGCTTCAGCGCTATATAACCTAATACGTATTTATTGTTTTGTATTTTATACAGCTGCCCCCATTTCAAACTCATATAACTCCAGACCATTATAACTCAGGAATTAACTCTTTTTTTCCTGATAAAAGAAGAGAGTCTACTGTTTGTTTCTTACTCGGAATTGAATGTTTATGTCGTCCTAAAACTCAATATTATGCGGGTCCTGGAATTTGAGTGACAATGACAATAACCCTGGCACTGGAGTGGACAATTTTTGCACATCGTCTGCTGGTGAATCAGTTAATATCTAACATGAGAGTAAAAGAGCCTAATGTGTGGTATTTTCTCTATTTTTATGAGTTCAAAAATATTCTATGTTTTTTTTATCAGCATTTATCACAATTCAATAATAAATATAATTTAAATATAATATAATTACCAATCTTCCTTCCTTAAAAAAATGGAGCAAGCTCGCTATCTAGCTAGCTATCTATCTGGCTAGCGAGCTATTAGCTATCTGGAAAGGGTCCTCACTATTCAGCTATCTTCTATTTATTTGCTATCTTTCTGGCTAGCTAGCTATTAGCTATCTGTAAAGTGACCTCGCTATCCAGGTAGCTATCTAGCTAGCTACCTAGCTCTATTTTCTATCTTGCTGGCTATCTATCTGGTTATCTCGCTGTTAGCTCTCCATTAGCTATCATTAAAGTGGCCTTGCTATCCAGCTAGCAATCTAGCTAGCTCTATCTATTTGATATCTTGCTGGCTAGCTACCTTTCTGGCTAGCTAGCTATTAGTTCTCTATGAGCTATCTGTAAAGTGGACTTGCTATCCAGCTTGCTATCTAGCTAGCTATCTATTTGCTACCATGCTGGCTATCTATCTATCTGGTTAGCTAGCTATTAGCTATCTGTAAAGTGGCCTTGATAATTTTGAAAGGTGCTTATAAATGTATTATTATTACTACTTCAAATATAAGGCGCAGGGCCGTTTTTTTATGAAGAAAATCAAGGCTTTTTGGGTGCGCCTCATACCCCAAAAAACATGGTATCCATTTCCATGTCATTTTCTGCTCAATAAAATAAAAAGAAATAAATAAAATTGACTTTCTCACCCCGTCATCCCACTGACAACCAACACTTGACAGCCGTCCAGCAGCGCCAGAATGTTTTCCTTTTCATTCCAAGCCGGCAGCTTCGCCCTCTGCTCCAGCATTGATCTGTAGCGTTCGGATGACTACGGAGTGACATGACATGATGAGTCATAAACACGGAAACACACCAACATTTGTTTGTTGTTCTTATTTATCGACCTGCTTCATGTCAAAGTCTTTGCACAGTTTGCCATTCTCTTGGAGAACATTTGACGCCATCTTCCTCACGTTGACAGAGTTGACGTTCTCGACGGGGACTTTGTCGTCATCTTCCGGGACCTCGGTCTCTCCGTTGTCTTTCACAAAAAATACAATAAGATTTCATTCCGGCAAGCGGTAGATTTGGTTAGCCGCTAAATCCTCACCGTCGACTGGCGGCGTGGGACGGTCCACCAAAGCCTTCGTGGCCTCGATCCTCGGCATTGGCGGCGCAACCGAAGCCACGACGGGCGGCGGTTTGCTGTATTTGTGATGCGGGACGTCCAGCAGCTCCTTCATGGCGGCCTCGTCCTCGCACACGCTAACCAGAGTATAAACCACTGGTTCGGAGTTACGGGCGGCCGCCAGCGCCTCGCCGAATAGTCGTTCGGTGACGCGGAGCCTCCCGGCGGCGCCGATGGACTCGTCGTTGGTGCTGAAGGCCACGATCGCCGCTTGAGACGGGTAGCGGTTCCCTTCAGGGAAACGGATCTCCAGTTCGTACTCCGGGCGAGATTGGCTGCTGATCCCGCTCTGAGCTGGTCCCCGTTGCTCCGATGAGTCTTGATCAGGAGCTTGGTGTTTAAATTTGCATTTCCAGCCGTAACTGCAGCGTTTTCCCTGGAGGTAGAACCTGCAGACTTTTTGCGAGGACGTCCCACCGCTCTGATTGGCGCTGTACTCTTTGCCAATATTATCCGTGAGGAATAAGGCGTCTAATGTTATGACCCACACGGAATTGGCAATGCGTTCCTGGAAACGGTCGCCGAAAATGGCGGTCAGCGCCAGGGCTTCCTCCTGTCTTTCCTTTAGGCACTCGCCCATGGGCTTGGCGGAGAGACCCTCGCTAGAAAGTGCTTCTTGTCCGTAACGCTCGGTGTAAACCTGGTGGAGAAGTTGTTCCAATGTGACGCCGAAATCGCCCCCGTAGGACTGCAGTGCCCGCTTGCTGCGTTCCCGGTTAAAGCCATACCTAGGCCAAGCCAATCAATCAAAAAAGGCATGAAAAATAATACATAAACTGCTTCTAATAACTAGCTATTTATATGCTATCTATTAGCTAGCTACCTAGCATGCTATCCATCTAGCTATCTATTTGCAATCCATTTTCTATCTATTAGCTAGCTAACTAGCTGGCAATATATTTGCTATCTATTAGTATCTATTAGCTAGCTACCTAGCTGGCTATCCTTTTGATATCTATTTGCTTTCTATTAGCTATGTGTCTAGCTAGATTATCTATTTGCTATACATTTTCTATCTATTAGCTAGCTACCAAGCTGGCAATATATCTTTGATCTATTAGCTGGCTATATATTTGCTATCTGTCTAGCTAGCTGGCAATATATTTGCTATCTATTAGCTAGCTACCTAGCTGGTAATATATTTGCTATCTATTAGTATCTACTAGCTAGCTACCTAGCTGGCTATCCTTTTGCTATCTATTTGCTTTGTATTAGCTATCTGTCTAGCTAGATATCTATTTGCAATCCATTTTCTATCTATTAGCTAGCTACCTAGCTGGCAATATATTTGCTATCTATTAGCTAGCTACCTAGCTATTTGCTATCTATTATCTATCTGTCTAGCTAGCTGGTTATTTATTACCGATATGGTTATCTAGCTAGTTAGATAACTGTCTGTTAGCTAGCTTTCTATCTATTTGAGTTACTTCCGGGTTGAGTGAACGTTGGCGCATGTGGCTGCCGCTTCTCACCCGCAGAAGAACTGATCCTGTTACTGTAAAGTGACCTTGAGAGTTTTGAAAGGCGCTAAGAAATGAAATGTATTATTACATTACTATTAGAATATTCTATATCTGTATAGAATTCAAATATGTTGAGACAAAATAAATGAATTCAAATTGTATTTTGTACCACAATTAATGAAGAAAAAAATGCACAGATTCATCATTATTTTGCAACAATTTTTCATCCTGAAACATCCAGATGTAAAATCACCTGCAGAGTTTGCCGATCGCAAAAGGGGAGACGACAGGTTCAACCGGAGGTCGTTCGTTGTCAGACTCGTAATCTTTCGGGCTCTCTGCTCTCTCCACAGGCTCGTCGCTGGTGCTCCAAAACTGGCCTTCTTCACGGTGGTCCATCTCATCATGTTCTTCCTCATTCAAATCATCCAGACCGGTGTCACTAAGGGCATACAGGAAATTGTGTTCAAGTGTTTCTAATGCTCCTCTGCTGGTTCGACATTTGCCTTACTCATGTATCCGCCGGTCCCACAGCAGCTCATTGACCAACGCTTGGTCATCGTCAGTCATGGAAATCTTCTGTAGGGGCATTTCGGTGTCACTTGACATGGTGACTATTTGGTTGGTCGCCGGGAATTTGGGGAGATTGGGCACGGTTCGGTTGGCTTTGCCAAGATATCGGTTATCTCGTAAGGGATAGCCCACGGAGGCATTGCCACCTCGTGGTCTGGCGGGTCTGGAGAGAATATCCACAATTAGGATCGAAGAAAACAATGTTAAAATTGAAGGTTTATACCTTGAGGATTGACGACGGGCACCAACGTCAAGGGTGAAATCGTCATAACCAGCACTGTCTCCTCTTGACTTGTTGAATTTATTGTCCCTTCTTCTTGAGCTCATTTTTCTGTTAACTGACCGGGTAACAAAAATCGATGTACCACTTCGGTAAACTCGATGTATCCATTTAAGTACACTCCTGGCTGACTACAGTCGTCTGACGACGCCGGCTAGCGTTAGCTAAAAGGCTCACCGTTTCGCCACCCCCTAAAAACGTTTGTTTCACGTCTTTCGCGTCGAGTAAGAGTTAAAGTAATTTCAACTTTGGTTGCGCTGTGAAATGTTAAGTGATGTGTCAATAGGATATTCAAACGTCACCATGTAACTAACGTTTTACAATAGAATTAAACAGAAATTACAGACTACCGTGTTGAAAATACACCGGGTGCTGATGGGTCGAGAGGGGTCAACATTTTCACTTCCGGTTCGTCACATCCGGTATCGTTTTCGATCAATGCGCAAATGAAAATGTAAATTATTAATTAGGAAATAATATTTATCATACGCTGTTTTTTAAATAAAATATTAAATTATCTTATAATTCTATTAACACAAAAGCCTTCTGCTTCCACGCATGGTAAATATATAATACAAAAAATAAGGCAAAGATGCAACTTTTTTTTACATTGTTTACATAGAGCCGTCATGTAATATATTTATTATGTCATGAATAAAACCTCAGAGGATTAATAATTGTCCATTTAATAACATCCAACACCTTCCATTCTCCTTGATACGATAAATGTCTAATTGTATATCCTGTACAGCTTTGATGTAGTAAATAAATAACATTTGGTATTTTTAAAAACAGCATGACAATGAAAGGTGATAGCGAGAAAGCTAAAACGCCACTCATATTTCTTTGACTGTAAAGTGACCTTGAGAGTTTTGAAAGGCGCTTATAAATGAAATGTATTATTATTATATTTGTGTGTGTGTGTGTGTGTGTGTGTGTGTGTGTGTGTGTGTGTGTGTGAGCACAGGCAAAAAAAAAATTGGGTCCTAAAATCAAATTTTTATGATTTTCATAAATATGTTTTTTTCATGTTTGAAATTGGGTTCCCACGGGTCAAAACGTTTGCACACCATGTCCCAACCGTGTAGCAAAAACGTGTGTGTGTGTGTGTGTGTGTGTGAGCACCGGCAAAAAAAAATTGGGTCCTAAAATAATTTTTTAATGAGTTTCTTAAATGTTTTCATGTTTGAAATTGGGTTCCCACGGGTCAAAGCTTTTGCACACCATGTCCCCACCATGTCGCAAAAACGTGTGTGTGTGTGTGTGTGTGTGTGTGTGTGTGTGTGTGTGTGTGTGTGTGTGTGTGTGTGTGTGTGTGTGTGTGTGAGCACAGGCAAAAAAAAAATAATTGGGTCCTAAAATCAAATTTTTATGAGTTTCATAAATATGTTTTTTTCATATTTGAAATTGAGTTCCCACGGGTCAAAACCTTTGCACACCATGTCCCCACCATGTACCAAAAAAATGTGTGTGTGTGTGTGTGTGAGAGAGAGAGATTGGGATTGGTCGCTTACAAAAAAAACACCCATAAAGAAGTTGCTATTTTAAAGAAAAAAAAAGTGCAAAAACATCCTGAAGAGGATGAAATTGTAGTTTTCAGAGAAAAACAGCAAATATAAATAAATACCTTCCAAAAAAAAAAATGTAACTGCTACCTCAATTCTTCGTCGCCTTGTCCGTTTTGTGGGCGTGTCTTGTCACTGATCCACCAGAAGCCCCTCCCACTCAATGGGCTTGGCAAACACCTCCCTCTCCAACCACATTTCGTAGCTGTAATGAAAGTCGTCGGGCAGTTCCACGCGCTGTCCCAGCACGCTTTGCAAGCAGTTGTCCACGGGCGCAAAATCGCCATTTTGGTTTTTGTCGTAGCGCCGGCTGTTGAACCTCTCGATGCTTTCGCGAAGGGCGCACTCTTCCGCCTGGAAGTCCCATGGCCGTGCGTCGATATCTGGGTCACGTGGATATCATCGCTTAGTCATGTAAATGACCTAAAAAATATATATTTATTTATTTTTTTTACCGTTCCCGTAAGCCCAGTCGTCGTTGAGGCGATGGCGGACTTTCTGGTAAATGGCCGACATGGTCTTCATGTTGCTTTTCCGCCATTGGCGTCCCAAGTACTTGGTTTGGATTTTCAGGAGCTTCAGTACGTATAGTTGCATCATGGCCTGTTTGACCTTCAGGGCTCTCTTCAAGATGGGGGCTGACTTAAAGACCACTAACATCTGATGGGGAAAGAGATATTTGCTAATGTGATATACAGACGCTCCCCTACTTATGAACATTCGAGTTACGAACAACGGTGCATATGAACAATTTTGTAGTTCGCGTGTGTGGTTGCCGCTGCTCACCCACAGAAAAACTTATCCTGTGACTGTAAAGTGACCTTGAGAGTTTTGAAAGGCGCTTATAAATGAAATGCATTATTATTATTATTCTGATAAAATACAGCATTGAAGCAACTTACGAACAAATTCAATTTACAAACAAATTGAACAAATTCAACTTACAAACAAATTCAACTTACAAACAAATTCAACTTACAACCATTACGAATGTATCTTGTTCGTAAGTTGGGGAGCATCTGGAGTGTCTTCAAATGATTACACCCCCTCCACCCTCATGAGAATGTACATTGCCATCTTACCATAGTCCGAGAGTGTTTCCACTTGGTCAGCTTGTTGAGGATCCTCAACAGGTTGATGCAGGAGAACAGATTCCGCCAACAGAACTGGTTGTTGTCTCCGGTCTCCTGGCGACACACCGAGTACCACCGCAGATTCAAATTTGTGTTCATCTATGTATTTATTGGAATGAGATTCGCAAAATCGGGACCGGTGAGGGGTGTGGGGGAGTGGTTGTAGGGGTTGTTTCAACTCACCAGGCTCTCGGCGGTGAGCTCGGGCATTTCGTGGATGGCGCAGTGGGGAAAGTCCAATGCATATATGCTACATAGAAAAAAAACACGTTTAACTCATTCGATGCCGTCCCTGAAATTTGTTTGGGTTTTCGATAAAGCGCTGGTCAGACCTCTGGCCATGTTTTTGCCTACCACAAAGGGGCAGCATTTTACTTTTTTTCCATGTTAGCGCTTTGTTACAGCTTCAGCTGTTGTTAAAGTGCTATATAAATTATTGTATTGTACTATGTATAGTATTGTATTTTGTACAGCCGTCCCCATTTCAAGCTCCGATAACTCCCATATACTGTAACTTAGGTGTTAACCCATTTTTTTCTGATGAAAAAAGAGAGTAAGGATTCTTACGCTAAATTAAATGTTTATGTCGTTTATTTTTTTTTTGTAGGGGTTGATGATAAAGCACTGGTCAGACCTCTGGCAATGTTTTTTACCTTCCACAAAGGGGCAGCATTTGCCTTTTGTCCATGTTAGCGCTTTGTGACAGATTCAGCTGTTGTTAAAGCGCTATATAAATCTTTATTCTTGATACATTTTGCGCTATCCAATAAGTTATCTGACTGGCTATCTGGCGGGCTACCTAGCGAGCACTTTATTTGCTATTTATTAGCTATGTAACTGGCTTGCTAGCTATCTAGCTAGCTATCTATTAGATATCCTTATCCTCGGGCTGTAAAGTGACCTTGAGAGTTTTGAAAGGCGCTTATAAATGACATGTATTATTATTAGTTATTATTGTATTGTATTTTGTACAGCCGCCCCCATTTCAAGCTCAGATAACTCCAGACGCATATAACTTAGGAATTAACTATTTTTTTAATGAAAGAAGATAGTCTAAGGTTTCTAATGCTGTGTTGAATGTTCATGTAGTCCTAAAACTCAATATTCTGTCAGTCCTGGAAATCGATTGACTATGACCAAAACCCTGGCACTCGAGTGGTGACATTTTTGCACATCATCTGGCATTGGATGAGTTAAAAAAATATATTTGGGTATAAATATACGGAACCAATGAGGGGAATTCGACCTGTTTTTGGCACTGATGTAAGACATGATGTTCTGGTTGAAGAACTTGAGGATGAGCGGGATACAGTTGGCAAACACAGGTGCTGAGAGACGATCTCAAACTGGAGAAGGAAGAAGCTATCTGGTAATTTTTGCAACTCAAAAACCAAATTTTGGCCGGTAGCGTCGAGCAAAAGGCGTCCGTCTACCTGGTAGATGTGGTTGAGTTTCAAGTGCTTGAGGAGTAGCAGCAGCAATGCCGAAATAGCCTTGACAATGATTTCTTTATGGCGGTTGACGTCAATACCCAGTTTCATACTTTGGAGGACGGTAATGCTGTAGGGGCAACCCAAAAAAATAATATGGAGACAGCGTAACAGCACAAGGCGCATCATCCGGCGCGCTTACGGCATCTCCTCAGGCAGAACGTCGGCGAGGATGTTGATGGAGTCTGTTTTGGCTTTGGATGTCGGCGCGGCGGCTAGTAGCAACTTGAGGAGGGCGATCTAACGCACCCAAAAGGAAAAATAAATAGAGTGATACCTCGGTTTACAAACCCCTTGGCTTACGAACTTTTCGGTGTACGAATGTTAAATTTATGAAAATTTAACCTTGGCATACAAACTATTTTTTGGGATACACACGGAGGGCCACAATGAGTTATGTGTCGTTCGCGAACGAGCCTGTTCTCCGAGCAAGGAAATGGAAGCGGACTTTTTTTCCCCGCCCCCAGTATACGGTTAAAGCCACGTGATTGGTCAAGATTGCAGCAGCGGGGAGGTGATTTAAACATTAAAGAGACAAGCATACGACAGAGAGAGTGACAAAATGGCTAGAAAACAGGGACATTTGGACTTATTTCAACGTTGATAGTTCAAAGGCAGAGTGTAGACTGCAAGATTAAAATATCCCATCAATCAGGCTTGCCATCTGTACACTTTGTGCAAAAAGTCGTTTCAACTTTTATAGTTCAAAGGCAGAGTTTAGACTGCAAGGTTAAAATATCCCATCAATCAGGCTCGCCATCTGTACACTTGATGCAAAAAGCTATCAACCCAGCTAAACAGAAGACAAATGATGAGGAACTAGATAAAATTATCGCAGAAAAAGCACCTACAAGGGATCATTCCTCAAGATGGTGAAAGAAGAAGGTTACGTTCCACATTAAGTGTTTAATGCTGCTTAATGCATTAAGTGTTTAAACCTAACTCCATTCCATCAAGCCATCAACGTCCATCACAAAGGTAAATAAAATTACTTTATTATATAGTAGTTTATTTCTTTAATTATAATAACATAGCACATTTATTATACATACAATAAAGTAGATTTTGCATAGTTTTAAGGCTTAGAAAACTAGAAAATTATGTTTTATGGGGACCTGGGAACGGATTACTCTCATTTTAATGGTCTCCTATGGGAAATTATTTTTTGGGATACACATTTTTCGCCTTACACACTCTTTCTGGGAACCAATTAAGTTCGTAATCCAAGGTATCACTGTATACTTTTTCAAAATCCAAGGTACCCATTTTTCACAAAACTCACCACGTATTGAGAGAGGTTAGGGAGTAAGCCCAGGTAGAGCGTCTCCGCTGGCGTATCTTCCACTTCCTCTTCACCCTGGAGGTCCGTCGATTAATAAAAATGACGCGTCGTGAGTACCGAGAGCGTGTGACGAACTCACCAAGGTCAACGGACACTGTTGTAACTCGTCCTCGCGTTTCATCTGCACTTCGGCGATGGAGACGTATTTGTGCTGTAACGTTAGGTTGGATTGAGTACATTTGAATGGAAAGCGTTCCCCTCCGCCCGGCTCACCTGCTTAAGAGTCTTGACACTCTCGTGGATGGGGCGAGGGAGGCCGACGAGGGTCTCGGTGTCACTGAAATAACAAATTAAGAAGTCGACTTTGGATGAAATATACGACGCGGCGATCGATAAGATGGCGGCGGCGGCGGCAGAGGAGCACTGACTTCCCGAGGGTGAAGCCGATGAATTTGTTCCGGCTTGTCTCCAGGAA
The DNA here is from genome assembly GCF_051943395.1 of Hippocampus bargibanti. Taxonomy (NCBI): domain Eukaryota; kingdom Metazoa; phylum Chordata; class Actinopteri; order Syngnathiformes; family Syngnathidae; genus Hippocampus; species Hippocampus bargibanti. The sequence continues at coordinate 4,346,562 of NC_142755.1, forward strand.
GTGCTCGATGTCCTTCTCTCTGCGGTTAAGCATGAGATAATTGTGACTTGATGAAAAGAACGCAATTTGCGAGTATTTTAGAGCTGATTAGAACATTTTCAATGTCAATTTCCAAAGATGTCCTAGATGGCGCCGTTAGCCTACTAGCCTTGTTTTTTTTGGTTGTTGTTTTCTTTTGTCGCTTTTTTATTAATAATAATAATAATAAAAAATGTCATTTATAAGCGCCTTAAGGGGGGAAATCAGGTGAAGAGACTCCAGATGTGGCCCAACTTACGAATGAGATACGTTCCGAAGGGTTGTTTGTAAGTTGAATTTGTTCGCAAGTTGAATTTGTTCGTAAGTTTCTTCTATGCTGTATTTTATAATGATAATAATGCATTTCATTTATAAGCGCCTTTCAAAACTCTCAAGGTCATTTTACAGTCATCGGATACGTTTTTCTGTGGGTGAGTAGCGGCAGACACGCGCCAGCGTTCACTCAACCCGGAAGTAACTCAAATAGATAGAAAGTTAGCTAGCTAATAGATAATAATAATAATAATAATAATAATAATAATTAAGCATGTGAGACAATCGCTTTTCGTCAATGGATGCTAGAGCTTGGTGTTTGCTTTCAACATTTAGCTTGTAGTAGACCTGCACATTCGATTTCACCCTGATCGTCCCTGATCCATTGGTGATAATGACGCTTTGATCCTCTCCTCTTTCATCTAGAACTGCTTCATACAACAGAAAGTGCTTAAGATTGAATGACTATGTGTATTTTGTCACTTTTGTTATTTCGTATTTCTTGTTGTTGTGACTTCAAGATGGCGCCGCAAGAGTGGCTGCCTTTACAGCCGCTCCTGTATTTTGCTTTTCTACTTCTTTCTTTCCTTTTCTCTTACTTTCGTCACTTTGCTGGTTTGAAATGTAACTTTTTCAACTGTGAGATTTCTCCACTAATATAAAGGCTATTCCAATCCCACCTCATGCTTGCAAAGGCTACACTAACCTGACTTTGGGGGCCCAGGGGAGACCCTTGGGGAAGTTGACCCTCTCAGCGGGGGGCCGGAGCAGAGGAGGAGGCGGTTGGATGATGACGTCCCGGTCCAACGGGTCTACGTCGCCCTCCATGGCGGCGTCGCCGTCCTCGGGATCGTCCTCCTCGTCGCGCGCGTCGTCGTTTTTGAACGGGTCGCGCTCGTTGTACGTGTCCAGGCTGTCCTGTTTGACCAGCGGCTGAGGACGGGGGGGGGGGGGACGGTGGACAAAAATAATAGATAAATAAATAAGTACTTTTTTGTCCATTCAAATTAAACAAAAATATGTTTTCATATCACATTTTTGTGAATACTTATGATCATTTTTTTAGCAACAGCAAACAAAAGGCATTAAATGTGCACAGTGGGTGGGAGGTGCTACGACTGTCTTCATGGGACGGTGGGACCGACCGACCTATCAAAAATTTGGTTGTGAACAGGTGGACGGGGGACCAGGAAAGGGGATTCGGATTTGGAATTGGAATGAAAATGGAGAATAAGGAGTAGAAATGAAATGAGTCAAGCCGCACCAGGACTACTGGAAGGTTTACATGAAGCTTCATGAAGCCTTTGATTGGACTCTGGTGCATTGCATTGTTGCTTTCAAGTCAAGCAGATTTTTTTTTTAATTAAATCTCATCTTTTTTTCCAACGTATGAATTTAGGTATTTAAAAAAAATGCAAAATGACGTCACACTTGGTGTATGACGTATTATGCATCACAAATAAGGAAGCAAAAAGGTCAGATAGGAGAGAGGAAAGCAAATTGAGGTGAGGGAAATGAATGCAAAAATAAATAAATAAATAAATAAATAAATAAATCTTAATGCATAAGAATTTAAATTAAAAAAAAATATGTGGGTAAAGACCTGCTTCTTGGGAAAGGGACTGTCTCCTTCCAAGCTATCAACAAAGGCACTCTGTGGGGACACAAGGGAAAGGCGCAATGAGACATAATGAGGCAGGTAAGAATGGGGGCGGGGGGGAACCCCATCGGCGAGCCTTGTTTGAGCCCGGTTAAAATGTTTGATGACTTTCAGAAAGTTCGCTTCTATTAAAAAGGGCAAAAAATGTTCATCTCAAGTAAGCGTGTTAGCGCTAAATGTCGCTAAGGCTAATTTTTTTTTTTCTGTCCAGCGTGTGCGTTTCCGTACCCTGCGACTGCGCCGCCCTTTTTTCTGTTGTTGCTGCTGTTCGATGAGCTCCATGGCGGAAGCGGGGGGCGAAGCGGCTCTCATGGCCCGGACCACCTTGATGCTGTCCTCGGGGAGCGGGGGGAGGTTGAGCCGCTGGCGGCCTCGCACCTTCATCTCCTGTAGCTCCTCAAAGCCCCCTAAAGTGAACTAGCGGTTTAAAAAAAAGCAGCAGAGCTTTACTTTTATGCGTTCAAGATGAAAAGCTAACATGCTAAATAAAGTGATAGAGAATAGAAGGTATCATATTTAAAAGTTTCATGCTGTTGTATGCTTAGTTGACGGAACACAAGGCCCACAACGGATGCACAGAAAATCTGGGGTCAATCTGAGGTGAACAGACACAGCTTGTTAAACTGTCATCTTCATGTCGGAAATGTGGCGTTGGACTAATTTACGATTTATAATAACAACAACAACAACAACAATAACAATAATCATAATAATAATAATAATAAAAGCATGTGGGTGCCGCTGCTCACCCATAGAAAAAATATCCTGTGACTGTAAAGTGTCCTTGAGAGTTTTGAAAAACGCTTATAAATGAAATGCATTATTATGAATAATAATGATAATAATATTAATTATACATTTGATTTATAAGCACCTTTCAAAACTCTCAAGGTCACTTTACAGTCACCGGATACGTTTTTCAGTGGGTGAGCAGTGGCAGCCATACGCGCCAGCGTTCACTCAACCCGGAATAACTCAAATAGATAGAAAGCTAGCTAGCTAACAGATAGCTAGATAGCTAATATGTTTCTTGACTCAAATAGCTAGTCAGCTAGCTAGCTAATTGATAGCTAGATAGCTAATATGTTTCCTGACTCAAATAGCTAGCCAGTTAGCTAGGTAATAGAGAGCTAGCTTTTTGTGGCTTTATGTTAACACGTGATTTCCTATGGGCTTACGTACAGAGCTAAACCAAAGAGACTGGTAAACCCCTTCACAGGAAGAGCTCATTAGCCAGGTTACAAAATAAAAATAAAGTTTCCTAATCGCCTTTTTTCATGCGCATTACTCACCAGCATCGTCTTCCAAAGAAGAAGCAGCACTTTCTTCATGGGGAAATGCGGCGCGTTCATACTGCAGAACTTGGTCACCATGGAGAAGAGAAGCAAAGCAAAAGGCTCGCCGTTGTACAGAGGTGCGCCTAAGTAGGGGTGAATTTCACACACTCAGACATGAATGATGGAGACATCGGAGACAAAAACGCTTAGCGCGCAATCTACCCACCGAGTTCGTTCTTGAAGGCCTCCCTGGCCGCTCTCCACTCCGGTTTGTCGTCCTCCGTTTGAACTCGAATGGTCTCCACCATCAGGTACATGATGCTGAGCAAGACTCTTGAAATCGCCAATGCATGTATCATTAACTCATTCACTGCCAGACAATGTGCAAAAATGGGTCCACTCCAGTGCCAGGGTTTTTGTCATAATTACTTGAATTCCAGGACCCACAGAATATTGAGTTTTAGGACGACAAACATTTAATGAAGTGTAAGAAATCTTAGACTCTTATTTCATCAGAAAAAAAAGTAAACTCCTAAGTTATATATGGGTGTGGAGTTATATGAGCTTGAAATGGGGGTCCAAAATGCAGTACAATACATATATATTGGTTTATATAGTGCTTTAACAACAGCTGAATCTGTAACAAAGCACTTGGACAAAAGGCAAATGATGCCCCCTTGTGGAACGGGGGAAAAAAAAATGCCAGAGGTCCGACCAGTGCTTTATCAGCACCCAAAACCAAAATGTAAGCAAATTTGGGAATGGCCCTCCATGTCACAATTTTTAATTCCAGAATACATTGAGGAATAGCAGTGAATGAGTTAACTTTGATCAAAGTGTCAAACAACACGCCCTCACCGAAGTTCCGTACTGTCCGCGAGGGAGATGGCGGGCTTCCTCACCGCGCTGCTGCAAGCTTGGCTGTTACTACAAAAATGGATTGGAATTAGCCTTTATTAGTCTCGCCGTGGAGAAATTGACAGTTCGCAGCAGCAACAAAAGGAAAAGAAGGGAAGAAGTAGAAAAACAAAATACAGGAGCTGCTGTAAAGACAGCCAGCCACTATCTTCAAGTCAAAATAACAAACGTAACAAGACAAAAGATGCATGATTATTATTAGTATTATTATTATTGCATATCTGATTGAATTTTGTAAGCATCACACTGGCTGTCAATCACAATTGGATCTCCAAGGAATTGATACTCACTCCATCTCCATGCTGAGGAGCTCCAGGAGGGCCGTGAAGATGCCCATTTCGTACAAGAGGAAGACGTTACGCTTGGACCAGCGGAGCACGTCCATCTCGGTGTCGCATTCGTCAAACACACCTGGCGCGGTTCAAAAAAATGTAAAATAAAATAATTAATAATAATAATAATACATTTCATTGATAAGCACCTTTCAAAACTCTCAAGGTCACTTTACAGTCACATGATAAGTTTTTCTGTGGGTGAGCAGCGGCAGCCACACGCGCCAGCGTTCACTCACCCCGGAAGTTACTCAAATAGATAGAAAGCTAGCCAGCTAGCTAACAGATAGCTTATAGATAGCTAGCTAGACAGTTAGCTTACTAGCTAGCCATATAGCTAGCTAGGTAGGTAGCTAATATTTAGCCAATAGCTAGCTAGCTAGAAAGACAAAGTAATAAATAAATACATAAATAGCTACATAGATTAAATAAAATTACATTAAATAGAAACAAATAGATACAGCAATTGGATTGGATATTGGATATGCATTTATTAGTCTCACAGTGGAGAAATTTACATTTCGCAGCTTTCTGGTTAGCTGGCTAGCTATCTTTTAGCGAGCTAGATAGTTTTCTATCTATTTGAGTTACTTTTGTGTTGAGTGAACGCTGCCGCATGTGGCTGCCGCTTCTCACCCGCAGAAAAAAAATACGATCCTGTGATTGTAAAGTGACCTTGAGAGTTTTGAAATGCGCTTATAAATGAAATGTATTATTTAACTCATTCACTGAGTTGACCTTTGACCCCAATGGCAGCGAATGAAGCAAAAATGAAGCATTAGCATAGCGATCGCGAGGGCCGAGAAGCTACGTACCCTGAGCGAGGTAGAGAATAGCCCGCGCCACCTTCAGCCTCTTATCCCGATCGGTCACCTCCAGCGCATCCAATAATTTCATCACGTACGTACGGCGCTCATCCGCGCTCAAATCGATCCAACGTCGATCACGGGCTGCGAGGTGAAAGGTCATTTTTCAAGGACAGACATATTTTTGATGAAACTGAGTAAGAAACTGGTGCCATAGACTCAGTAACATTGAGGCTATTTATTCCGCCATCTTAAAAAAAATTGCATAAGAGCTTTGATGTTGCATCATCTTACACCAAATCGGTTTATTGGAGAAAAGGAAGTATGGCATACATGTCAGCAAAAAATGTGATGTATTTTAAACTACACACATATCGTACCATGGCTTCGGAAGTCTTCCTCAAAGTTGTCTCTGTTCAAGGTGAATTCTGGTTCCTCGGTGTAGCTGTAAAGCTCTGGGAAGGACAATAAGGCACACGTGAGCGTCAACCGCAGGGAACAGGTTGCGCTCGGAGGCATGTGACGCGGGCTTTTGTTGAACTGGTTTAAGACTATCATAATTTTCGTTTGCGACATAAGTTGTTTTGTGGGGGAAAAAAAAACGAGAAAATTTGGTACCTGAGAGTTCGGCGAAGAGCGTATCCGTGTCGCCGTATTCAAACTCCATGTTGGGAGATTCCAGAGAGTTCTGGCAGACAAGGCAACAGTACATTTTGCAATGATATTCCATAAGGGATAATAACATTTGAACGCAAATATTACCGTGTACATCAAATAAGTGTTTAACTCATTCATTGAAATAAATAAATTATAATAAATAGAATACAATAAATAAAATACAATTATAAATAGAAATAAGAGAGCTAGTTAGCTAACTGTCTAGCTGGCTATCTATTAGCTATGTGTTCGCTAGTTGGCTAGCTTTCTATCTACAGTAAAGTCTCGTTATATCGATATCGGATATATCGATAGTCCCGGTTATATCGATACTATTTCTATGCACGCACGGAGAAAATTACATGCAAACAGGGTCGGATATATCGATAGTCCCGGTTATATCGATATTTTTTCGGACTCCCTTGAATATCGATATAACGAGACTTTACTGTATTTGAGTTACTTTTGTGTTGAGTGAACGCTGGCGCATGTGGCTGCCGCTTCTCACCCGCAGAAAAAAATACGATCCTGTGATTGTAAAGTGACCTTGAGAGTTTTGAAAGGCGCTTACAAATGAAATGTATTATTTTCATCAGATAAAAAAGTTAATTCCTAAGTTATATGGATCTGGAGTTATCCGAGCTTGAAATCGGGGTGGGTGGACAAAAATACAATGCAAAATATACTGTATATTGATTTATAGTTTTTTAACAGCTAACATGGAACAAAGGGAAATGCTGCCCCCTTGTGGAAGGGAACAAAAATTGTCACCCAAGCATGAAAAAACCAAAACCGGAACAAATTCGGGAATAGCGCTCTACGTCATATTTCCAATTCCCGAATAAATTCGTGAATGACAGTGAATGAGTTAAAAAAAGATCAATGCGTTTCAATAAAAGCATTGACATTGGGTGACATTTCATAAATGTCATTAATTCAACTAATCAATTGCAGAAAATAATTAACATGTCATTTAAAAGGTACATAAAATAGTACCAAACACTCGAAGCCATTTAAATAGTGACGTCAATGCAGGGTTGCTCATTATTTTTTCATCATGCCTTTGAAATGAAAATCAATCATGTGACCTTTGTAATGTTCTGACTACGTCAAAATGTCAGTGACAGGAGGTAGGACAACAAGGACAAATCTGCATTTTGTTGTTAAATGATATTGTCCGATCGACGAATGAAAACATTAGATGTCATTTGGGTCGCAAACAGCAGCCACATTTCGCCACCTGCAGTCACCACGTCGAGTAACACCGCAGGATTTACAAGTGGGGGTTATTTTTAGGACGCGTTCCACAAAATAAGCGCTCAAGTGTGCCTGTCTGCATGCATGCTTTGGAGACAGCCGCTAGAAAAAAAGAGACGAGCAGCTGTGTCCTAAAAAGCTCCCCAGCAACAACCGCGCCTCGGAGAAAAAAAATATACACATTGTGCCGTTTCCGACGGACACGAACGTCTCTCGGTTATACCCACCTCGGACTCCTTCTGCTGTTCCTTGAACACATCTTTCCCTTTCGACCTCAGTCTGTCGCCGTTGAGGTTATTGAGCACCTCCATGTCCTCCGCCAACATCTTGTTGGGAGGACCGACGCGGGCTCAAGCGCCGGTCTCGGGGGACCGGAGGGGGTCGGTGGGCGAGTAGACGACGGCACACCGGCGGGAGGACAAGTTGGGAGTTTCTGCTTCCTCGTTTTCGCGCCCCACGCCTCCTTTGCTTGAAAACGTGTGTTGGATTTGTCGTACGAGCACACCTCGAAAGGGCGGAGCTTGATAGTGATCGCTTGGGAAAGGAGGCGTGCACACACCAATTCGACAAGTTCAAAAAACAAAACACTTTGACGACAATCAATACAACTGATGTCGTCGACATTAGCCTTCCCAAATCGTTTTTGGTGAAGCGTTAGCATTCATAGTGGTACCAAATAGAAATGACCACTTATAAAGGCGCTTATAAATGTAATGTATTATTATGATTATTACTGTAGTACATTTACTGTGCTTTTTATGCATGTCCTGTACTGTGTCAACTAAATTTGGCCTTGTAAATATTTCTTTGTACTCATACACATGTTAAGTTACCAATACATGTAAGGGTTCGCTACATCACTGTTTTTCATCTATCGCAGGTGGTCCCGGTACACATTAACAGTGATAAACAAGGGATTACTGTACAGTATTGTACAAGGTGGGCCAAAAATAGCATGTTAACTTCTTACAGTACAGGATGAGGAAAAAGGAACAAAAGAAAGCCTATAATATGCCATTTGTAATATTAAACTGGGGGACGAAATGCAATTTGATTACTTTTCAGAATCGCTTTTTGTACGATAAATATAGTACATATAAAAGACAATGATGAGAGAAGAAATAAAGGCTGGCAGTCAGCTGAGCTGGACGCTGATGAGGTCAGGGAGGTCTCCACAGACCACGGCAGCAAGCACACATACGCGACACCCCCCACCCCCTCATCAACGCATCACAAAGACATCATAACAGAAAAGCGCCATTTTTATTTTTCCACTTTTTACATGTTTATTGGAGATTATTGCTCGTCTACCATCGTCACTTTCTGTCCACAGAATGGACAAAACACACTGGGGAATTTTCAGCATTTTTTTTTCAAAGATTTACAACAATAAATACAGATGTTTTTTTTCGTCCTACTTTTTTGTTTAAAGGTTGTCATATCTGTAGATAGAATGTGCGTATTCTACATATATTTATATTACATACACGATGCTGGTGTCACCCCTGCCCACCCACCTGATCAGTTTGAGGCTGACAAAAAAGGGAAATTCGCTCATCCTCAAAGGCGCAGGTTTAGATCCTGAGGCAGTTGTTTTTTTTTGAAGCACAAACGAAGACGGACACTCGCACGCAACGCAAAAGACTGAAATTGAGCGTTTGATGCTATCTCGCAATTTCACTGCATTTAGCGCACGTGAAAATTCACATTTCGAGCGCCATAAATGTGACGATATAGCAAAAAAAAAAAAAAGAATTTCAGCCTGGAAATTAAAATTTATAAAAGGCAAATTAGGATCTATTTTGTTTCGTCCTGTAGATTTTGGCATCTTTGTTAATATAATCACAGTATTCCTTCTTATAGGTACATTTTGTTACACGCATAAATAGGATATTTCATTGCTGATCTCAATGACATTTGATGTAAGACAAGGAGAGGGGAAAAAAAAGGTAGAAATTTTCTCTTTTTGATATAAATATGTAAATATACAAGTATGTCGTGATTTGACAACACTTAGAATACATTATAGCCTTTTTTTATTTTTTTTGATGCGACTATCTGGAAGCCGAGAGGCCGTTTGAGTGACAGCTATAAGAACCAATCACGTTCCAGTCTGGCTTTAAAAAAAAAAAAAAGGATCATGAAAAACAGCGTGTAAAGAAATAGCAATTAATCAAGATGAAGTGTGAGATCTCAAATTCTGGAATAACGCGCGAGAATAAAATATGTATAAAATAATCAGGAGAAAAAGAACAGGAAGGTGGATGTGGGGTGCTAAATTATGATGACTTTTTATGTGTGTTTTGTTATATATATATATATATATATATATATATATATATATATATATATATATATATATATATATATATATATATATATATATATATATGCATGCATTGGTTGAAAAATAAAAAGCCAAGGCGGGGGGGTAAAAAAAAAATCTAAATCCCGGTAATCGATAACAGAAGGAGCCCCCGCCCCCTTTTTAAAATCATATTATGGCGTGGGAATAAATTAAAGATCCGCCCCCCTTAGGCCATCCTGAGCCCTGACCTCCTCCCCCCCTTTTAAGATTAAGGATGTGTATTGACTTTCCTGTCCTCTGAACTGCCATCCTCCATTTTGGCGGTTTTGGTGCGCTTCAGTGGGGAGGACGCCGCCCACCCCCAGAAACTTTTAGTACCTTGAGGGAAAAACAAGAAAATTGAATAAGCACACACAAAAAAAAAGATAAGGCAGCGGGTCATCTACCGCATTACAGCTTTCGTTCTTCAATCGCCAAATAATCAATCAGGCCCTTCTGCAAAATAAAGTTCCATTTGCGCGCCATTTTGAAATGTTTTTTCCTTACCTGTAGTAGTTTGGCTTGAAGGGTCCGTTCTTGTTCAAGCCCAAATATTTCGCCTGCTCGTCACTCAGTTCTGTGAGGTGCGCGTCGAACGTGGGTAGGTGGAGGCTGGCCACGTATTCGTCTAAGGGTGAGGAAGGCGTAACGCGAAAGTCCATGGAATTCAGGAATCAAGAGTTGGGAAATTATAACATTCAAAATACAGATGATCCCCGACTTACGAACATTCGAGTTACGAACAATGGTACAGACGAACATTTTTGTACTATTCTCGCCAGTTATACACCTACTTATCTTTATGGAGAATATTTTATTTAATGTTTATTTTTCAGTACAAACCAATACAGGTTACTTATACAAGCCTTAAAAATACTTATATAAGCCTTAAACATACATTCCATATAAAATATAGCACTGAATCAACTTATGAACGAATTCACTTTACGGACGACCGTTCGGAACGGATCTCGTTCGTATGTTGGGGAGCGTCTGTATTTGCACTTGATTATATTTCTAGATGTTTGATATTTGCCATCACTTATATAAGCCTCAAACATACTTATATAAGCCGTAAAGATACATTCCATATAAAATATAGCACTGAATCAACTTACAAACAAATTCAACTTACGAACGACTGTTCGGAACGGATCTCGTTCGTATCTTGGGCAGCGTCTGTATTTGCACTTGATTATATTTCTAGATGTTTGATATTTGCCGTCACTTATATAAGCCTTAAACATATATTCCATATAATTTATAGCACTGAATCAACTTACGAACAAATTCACCTTACGAACGACCGTTCGGGACGGATCTCGTTCGTAAGTTGGGGAGCGTCTGTACACTTAAGGTGGAAAAATGTCATTTTAAATGGCTTACCCATCTTCTTGGGCAGAAGATAAACATCCTGTTTGTAGCGTCCGTCCGGAGCGTTGTAGAGTTCGATCAAAGCCAGCGCCTTGTCGCGCAAACACACAGTCACCATTACTTTCTGTTTAGCCAAAAGAGGCTACATGAATAGTAGCGCTTTTACCTGGGTGGTGGCCGTGATTGAAAGCACAAACGTGGGAACGGTAGAACAGCTGAGGTTCAAAAGACGACCCTGCGAATTAGATAAAAATGACACAAAATGGGGAAAAAAATGAAATGAGTTTTACATTTGACATCAAGCGCAGCTGAAATAAGTAAAAACTAAATAAAAATACTGTTGGGTGTACCTCAGCCAACAAAACTATCCTCTTGCCGTCGGGCCAGATGACGTGGTCCACCTGTGAGCGCACTCTCTCCCAGGTTAGTTCGGGCGTCCGCAGACTTGCCTGCAAGAATCGCAAAGCGATAGTGTTCCGTCAAATAAAAAGCTCTTAGGATGATGACTGTGACGCCATAGGTAAACGTTCATCCTGTATTAACGCATTTGCTGCCATTTCCAAATTTATATAGCGTCGTGGAGGTGCCGATAAAGCGCTGGTCAGACCTATGGCAATGATTTTTTTTCCCCCCTTTCACGAGGGGGCAGCATTTGCCTTTTGTGCATGTTAGCGCTTTGCTACAGCTTGTTAAAGCGCTACATAAATCAATATGTATGCATTATATAGTATTCTGTACAGGCGCCCCAATTTCAAGCTCAGATAACTCCAGACCCACATAACTTAGGAATGAACCCTTTCTTTTCCTGATATTTAGAAGAGAGTTTAAGGTTTCTTATTCTGAATTGAATATTTATATCATCCTAAAACTCAATATTCTGTGGCTCCTGGAATTCGAGTGAGAATGACAAAAACCCTGGCACCGGAGTGCACACATTTTTGCACATCATCTGGCAGTGAATGAGTTAATATGAAGGAAGCTAGGTACTGACAACGTCAATCTCGGTATTGGAGTGGCCCATGTTGCAGACGATGCAGCCATTCCTCATGCGGTCCAGGTTCTCACGCACCACCACGTTCTTGTTACCTGAACGAAGCAAAAACGTGAATGAGCCCCTCCCCCTTTCTCACAATTGGTCATCCGATTCGTCATGGCGACGTATAAAAAGCCAAAGTACCCGTGCAGGTGATGACTATGTCCACTTGTCTGACGACTTCGTTGAGCTTGACCAACCTGAAGCCGTCCATGCTGCCGTCGGGTAAATAAACGCAAAGCGTGAGACGCCCGCGGCAAGTCAAATAAGCGTCGAAGAGCGCGTCGATAGACGGGATGCGGCGTACCAAGCCTGCAAGGCGCAGATGGGATCGATTTCGGTGACGTAAACGATGGCGCCCATCGCCTTGAGGGCGGCGCAGCATCCTTTTCCCACCTGAGGCCGCCAAACATCAAACAGTCAATCGGGTGTCATCCGCCGCGTCGGGTAAAGTCCATACGGGTGAGGCTTACCTCTCCGTACCCGCACACCACCACTTGTTTGCCTCCAAACATGACGTCGGTCGTCCTCTTCAAACTACAACAAAAAAGTGCCAGTAGGATGAAAGCTACGAACTGATAATAAAAATAATAATAATAATTCATTTTTTTTGGGTTGTGTTACTGTAAATACTGTTGATATGTTTGTCTATAACTGCTATCCCATAGTATACCAGCAGATGGCTGTACTTTATTTTTCTTGACATTACATTGGGTTGTTGTCACTTCCGGTAAGGGTTTTACTTTCCGCGCTATTTTAAGTTTTATTTTCACTGAGAAGACGGCGAGAATGGACATGCTTTATTTACCGCTGTACTGTTTAGCAAGGAAAAGAGGACAAAGATCAAAACTTCCGCTTCGGACGGAAAGCGGGCAAAGTGGTTTGTACGATTTTTATTACATACGTTTTATTTCATTGGTGTAAAGTCCGAATGTGTATGTGTAAATAATAGCTATATTTTTACACTTGTTTGTAGCTTTACGGTGCTGTGAAATAACATGAAAGAATTAACCATCGAATTAACTGACATTTTTTACTTCAACATAGCGCCGCGAGAGTGACTGTCTTTACAGCAGCTCCTCTATTTTGTTTTTGCACTTCTTCCTTTCCTTTCCTCACTTTGATACAGTGAAATGTAAAATTCTCCACTGCTAATAAAGGCTAATCCAATCCAAAATGGACTCGAATCATCCATTTTATCAAGTTTCATACCCATCCAGGATGGATTCCCTGCAGCAGTAGAGGTTGTCAAACTTTTGCTTGGTCACGGAGTCGTTGACATTCATGGCGGGGACGCACAGCTTGCCGGCTTTGGACAGCTGGTAAAGCCTGCAAACGCATCAATCATCTTCATCAATCAAACAAGCGTGATTTCGGGAACGCCGCGTACTGCGATGCCGCGATTATATAACTGCAGAAGAGCCGGTGATGTTCGCGTTGACCGCTAGAGGGCGATGTGTAACTACAAACTGACTGAGATGACCCCTTTCACCCCCCTTTTTGTTATGCTCCTACCTGTGCACACCAGTGACACTCTCCTCCACAATCCCCTTGATCTTCTTGAACATGTTGGGGTACTTTTTATAGATCCAATGGGTCAGGTCGCCTCCGTCGTCTAAGATCTGGAGACAAAGAAAGACAAGGGAAGTGGGGGTAAAATCAAAAATGCTTTACAAAACTTGAGTCCTAAAAATGAGCTATTGGTGCGATACCATGTTGGGCTGCCAGCCTTCCACGTTGACGCAGCGATCGATACACCACCAGAAATCGTCCTCCGACTCACCCTTCCACGCAAAGACGCTGAAACCTGGACGCAGATAGATATATATATATATATGGCAAGTGCAAAAAAAGGGAAAAAGAAGAAGTGAGGGTAGGACAGCGGCTCACCTCCTTCGGCCAAAGCAGCCGCCACCTCGTTTTGGGTGGAGTAGATGTTGCAGGCGGCCCACCTGCACTGAGCACCCAAAGCTGACAGAGTCTCCATCAACACCTGAAGGGTACCCACATAAAATTCAATACAAATGCAAATAAAAATACAACTAAAAATATAAATAAAAATACAACTGAAAATACAAATAAAAATGCAAAAAAAAAATACAATTAAAAATAAAAACACAATTAAATACCACTGAAAATACAAATAAATAAAAATATCAATATAAAAAAATCTATTAATAATAATTCAACTGTAAATATAAATAAAAATTGAAAATAAAACAAAAAATATGAATACAAATACAAATAAAATAAAGGTACTAATAAAAAATATGAATAAAAATACAAAAAGAAAAATAGAAATATGAATAAAACAATTAACAATAATGAATAAAACAAATAATACAAATAACCCTAGTGATGAATATGAATAATAGTACAACTAAAAATAACAATAAAAATGAAAATACAAAAAAGAATACAACTGAAAATTCAAATATAGTAACAGAAAATGAAACTAAAAATATGAATAAAAATACAAATACAAATTAAATAAAAATGAAAGTAATGGTAAAAATACAAATAAAATAATAAATAAAATAAAAATTAAAGTACAAATAAAAATACAAATGAAAATACAAATAATTATAATTAAATAAAAATAAAATACAAATAAAAATTGAAATACAACTGAAAATATAAATAAAATACAAATGAAAATACAAATAAAAATTCAAATAGAAATCCCAAAAAATTATAATTAAATACTAATAAAAATACAATATTAAATGAACTTAAATTATATTAAAAGCATGAAATAATGTATATTTTTGGGCTCAAGGAACCAAATATTCGGCTAACCCAGGCTAGGAGCTCAGTTTTTTTTGTGTGTGGATTCTCCCCAAGCTCTACTCACAGCGGTTTGGGCGGTAATGTGAGTGCAGCCCACCACCTTGGCGCCGGCGAGGGGTTTCTCGCCCTGTGCTCGCTTCCTCAAAGCCATGAGGGCCGGCATCTCTGGAGGGATGACATTTGATTAACCGAGAAAACAATAATGGAGACACGTGAGGGGCATGCGCGTGATTCTAACCTTGCTCGGCGATTTCGATCTCTCGCCGCCCGAAGTCGGCCTGCTTGATGTTTTTGATGCAGAAGTCGCCGTTGCCTTTTGAGTTCTTCTGCTGTTTGTCCCTCGGAGACGTCTCATCGTCGGAGCTGTCGGTGTATGACGCCGCTGAAAAGACAAAAAAACATTGCTGTCAATTACAAAAAAATAAAATAAAAAATAATCAAAAGATTTGCATCTTATTGTATAGCGCTGTTGACACACGTTAGCTAAGTGTAACATAAAGTCTTAAACACATCCATGCTAACGTCATTAATTGACAGATGTGGGCCTAATCAGGCTAAGCGATGCAGAATTGTTTTTTTTTTCCCCCCTCTAAGAAAGCTATCGGGCTGCTCTTCAAAATACCTGGAAAGATTAAAAGCCTTGGCTTGAAAATAAAAGTGGACTCGGGGAGAGCATTTGGACCGACATCCCAAGAGATTAAAATAAAGGCGCCAAGATGGAAGAAGGTGGGGAGGGCGTACGCTGACTCACCTGAGCTGTAGCTGTCCGTGGACGACTGCGAAATGGAACGCGATAAAGAACGGCGACCGATCTTGGAGGGTCGCTTGTTGAATTCCTGCTTCTGGTCTGCGAACTGGATCTGGTGGTGAAAACCAGAAGAGAGTTCAGAATCTTTTTATTTTGGGTTGATGCCATTGCAACAGAGGTCGGCGAGTTTAGGTTGGAGCAGCTAAATGGAACGTTTCCATTCATCTGTTCTTATGTCGTTATTAATATTAATGGTTGATGTATTAGCGCCATAAAGTGAGGGGGAGGACGTGGCGGTATTGCTGCAACGTGGTTTAAAAATCAGTCGTCATGGTTCTGGTGCCCACCCGGTCGGCAATACCTATCCGATTAATTATTCTGTCGTTTAGGGATGTAAAAATATGCTTTCAATACAAAAAGGGGGGGGGGTCAGCGCCCGGAAAGGCCTCGATGGAAAATCCAGTTTTAAGACGGCGATTAAGACTTAAGATCATATTTGATTGGCCGCTCGCGATTAACCTGACGGGTTGACCAATTACGGCGGCTTAGCGGTTATAACAGAGCAAATTAATGATTAATAAACGAAGGGGGGGTTTGGGGTCTCATACAATAGCGCATTGTGCTGGTTTAGCGCCAGGGTTTTTGTCACTTTCACTCAAATTGCAGGACCCACAAAATATTGAGTTTTAGGACTACATGAACATTCAATTCAGTGTAAGAAACTGTAGACTCTCTTCTTTCAAAAATAGAAAAAAAAGAGTTAATTCATAAGTTACAGGATATGGGTATGGGGTTATCTGATCTTGAAATAGGGGCGGCTGTACAAAATACAATACATACATATTTCCGCATATTTCTTTTTCTTGTCACTGTAAAGTGTCCTTGAAAGTTTTGAAAGGTGATTATAAATGAAACGTATTATTATTATTATTAATATAGCGCTTTAACAAAGGCTGAAGCTGTAACATGGACAAAAGACAAATGCTGCCCGCTCGTGGGAATGGAAAAAACATTACCAGAGGTCTGACCAGCGCTTTATCGGCTGACATTTTCCCAGCAAAAATAAAATAAATAAATAATAGGAGCGCTTATTTTCTTAGGTGTCTCGCTACAGGAGAGAATTTTGCATCAACAAAGCAATGGCGGCTTCATTCCCCGACAGCTGTGTCGTCCGTGGGTGGTTCTGAAGGTCGCCACCCCTTTTTCAAAAACTCATTCGGGATCTTTAGCCAATCTACATGTTTCTTTTCTCTAAGTAAGATACTATCAATTCAACGTTGTCAATCCGCAGCCCGTAGTCACGGTTACGCAATTTGCTGGCCATTTGCACGATATGACCCAAAAAAACGACAGGGATCCCTCCCGCGTCAGAGGCGACTGATCCGCAAAGCTTTGCCATCTGTTACCCAACACCGTTAGATTAAAAATGCCGGCGAAATATTTCGCCGGCTCGCGCGATATGATCGGCTTTTGGCGAACCGGGCGGGCACAACGTTAGCAAATAGCATCAAAAATATCAACGACACAATTCTTTTACTTCACACGTCGCCCGACCTCGGCAACAGCTAGCGTGAGGTGTCCCATCCCTTGGGGGCGGCTATGATGTAAGAGCGCTTCCCGCTGATTTATGTGCGGCGACAAGCGTTAGCGACCGCAACGACGGGGCACGTGACCAGTGGCCTCGCACGTGCATTGCCGGAGGATTTCGTGTTCAACTGGGCGTCTACTATAGAGAGATAGTAGCAGTCACAAGGGTGTCATCCGCGATATACAGTGAGACCTCTACTTACAAACACCTTATCTTACAAACGTCAAATTTCTGAAAATTAAACCTTATAATAAGCACTTTTTTCATAACACACACCCACCACAGCACCAGAGGTTAAGTTACCAACGGTCCTTATGGAAGGTGACTTTCTTTCCAAACAGCAATTCCCTTTGACCTTTGACCTCCAACGCCATTCCATCAAGCCATCAATGACCATCACAAATGTAAATAAAGTGACTTTATGATACAATGCAGTGTATTTCTTTCATTGCAATACAGTAGCACATTTATTATACATAGAATAAGGTATGTTGTGTGTAGTTTTAAGGCTTATTTAGTTGAAAAGTATATTTTATGGAAACCCGGGAACGGATTATTCCCATTTTAATGGCTTCCTATGGGAATTTTTTTTTTGAGATACACACTTTTCACCTTACACACTCTGTCTGGGAACCAATTAAGTTCGTAAGTTGAGGTCTCACTGTAGAAGCGAACAGTGTGGTTACACATACTCAACACCCGCATTTTCCTACTATGTCATCCCCCAGTCAGTTACACCAGGGGGTTACCAAACTAGGGTTGCAGGTACTCTATGGGGTTTACGAAGAGTAATCTGGAGGTCCAGAAAATAATGAGGTCGTTTCACGACAGTCATAATTGGATTCAGGAATTAATCGGGATTAATAAAAGGCAATAGAATGATGTGGTTACACAAAACCAACACCCGCATTTTCCTACGATGCGAATCAGCCCTCGGGGCGACCCGCAATTTGAACGCCTGGTCAGATGACCTTGACGCAGTCACCGCTGTGGATAATCGGTGACTCATTTCCACTCTGCAGTGGAAATATTTGTCGCCGCGTCATGTCAACAGCAAGCAATAAGGGTTTTTTTTTTAAACGCCGTCGCCATGTTGGGCTGCAACAAATATGAGCAAATGGTTACTGGGGCAAACATCCGGAGGTGCTTACCAATGCCTTGATAAAACCTTTTAGTGGAGCGAAAGGCTAAATAGGTCGGTCATGCTCGTATTTCAACCAGCAGCGGACTGTCAAGGCCTGCAAAGCCTTCTCTGCTGGCCTAAAAATATCTGAATCACAGACTGATTAACATTACTTTTCCCCTGTTACGCTGCTTCCAGATGTGTGTTATCATATTTAAGCATTTAACCAATCACATTTCAGCCATTATTTGTTACCAGGGTCAGAAATCGCCCTGGATGCCTTCACAATCAGTTCTGCAGGCCTAGGATCATAAAAATCAATGGTGATGAACAGTTGCTTTAACCAATCAGAGTTCGAACCGGAGACCCAAGGCCTGCTCGAAGGCGCTAGCAACATCAGTTTTCGTACATTACGATTGGCTAGTCACTTGCCAATCATAGTATCACTAGCCGTGGGTGATAAGCGCATACTGGCCAGAGCTAGCACACTGTATCTATAGCGAGCTACATGAGCAAATATATTGTTATGTTGATTTAATAGCAATTTTGTCAAACCACAATGGCTGAAGGGGGAGAAGAAATTGATTTGGTTGCAGATTTTAGCCATTTTCAAGAAAAAATGCACATCATTAAGAAAGGTCGGTCAGTCACAGTAGTTCCTGGCCAATTGTACCCTCTAGTGGACTTGTAGTGACTCACACCACTTTTTTTTCCAGTCTGGATTGATTCCGACATAGCACTACTGAAGGCCTTGCAATGAAATCCACAGCCTGCCATTGAATTCAACCCAACCCCGTAAACATTGAAGGTTGAAGGGATTTGGGGGAAGGTACTGGATTTTGGAGGGGGGTGGGGCATTTCAGTTTGTTTTGTATTCATTTTCCTGCAAAAAAAAAAAAAACAGATCACTTTGCCTCAGGGCCGAGACTATAATTACATCAAACAGAACTAAGGCAGGGGTGGCGTTGCTTTATTTTGGAATAAAACACAACAGGTCAATGCGTCGGGGGTGGGCGGGGAAACCAGTATTTGGGGATGTAATCATGAGCGAAATGACGCACGGGGCATTTTTTTTTTGCGATTGGAAAATGGCCTTTGAGATTGTCCGTTTGAATTGGATTCATCGTTCAATCCCTCGGCGCGTCAAAGCGATGCGACGCCGATTCAAAGGGGTGTCAAGGACCAAGAGTCCATTTCCTGAGTTGGCCTCAAAGGACGGAAAAGACAAAGTGACGTTGAGATTTTGGTCCCGCGCGACTTAAATTTGTAGCAAATGGCTTGCAATGCAACAGCGGACGTTGATTTGAGTTTGGATATTTTTTACAATTATTACCAAGCTGATTAATCTTTAAGCGGCTGTAAATACGGTGAGGTATATTTGTGCAACCTCTGATAATCATCAACATGAAGAAAAAGAGGCCATGCGGGGATGGGTTGACGCCGCAGTGCTAAATTCCCGCGCGTGTGTTGCACGTCGTGAGGATGCTTTGCGGCGGTACAACTGTGCTCAGCGAACGGCAGACCTGTCACTTTTATTTTTTTACTCCTACAAGTTAATCGCTATCTTTTTCCGGTGAAGAGAAATATCGTGACAAGAAGCAAAAAAAGGTCGCTGCTGATTTATAGCCTTTAATCCACCCGGTGTTTTTTTTTGGGGGGGGGGGGGTAGAAATACATAACCCGTTGCTCCGTTCACTCCACTTCACATTTAGGGCGGCTACGGGTCACGCCGTAAGCCTGTTAGCAATACCGAGAACACCAGCTTAGCGCATGTGACATCACGTTACATCAAAGCGGGATGATCTGGAATCGTAAGTTTTTTTTGAGGGGACACCTGGTGAATGTAAGAGAAGAAGAAGAAAAAAAGGGAGAAGGTGAAGAATGATTAACTCAAGGTAACAGATGGTTTGTTGCGGGAAACCATCTGGGATGTTTGCCTTGGGAAAGGAGGGTTAGCATGCATTAAAAAAAAAATGGCCGATGACAATGAAACCAAATCGCTTGTCGAGAAACGCTCACATCTGGACGGGCGCTGACGTTTTAATCCTATCAACGTGGGGACGGGATGGAGATTAAAAGTGTTAAACAGTTGTCAACACCCCCCCCCCCACACTACCAACTCCCGTATTTATTTATTTTACTGGACTAGATGACTACAACAGATGTATACTGTGTTTGTATATATCCAACGCCGTTTGCCAAAGGCGCCCAGCGGTAGCGGCGACCTATAAATAAACCACCTTCTGCCCTGCCGGATGGACATAAAGGGGGAATTAATATTGCTTCAAAACAATCCACATCATCCAATTTGAAGCCGTAACAACAAAAGTACCGCTCCCTTATTGGAAATTTTTTGAAAAATAATCCTGATGTGGCCGTCGCTCTACAGGAGGTCAACATCTGGCACTCTGAAGCTAACCTTTCCAAACCGATTTTACTTCAAGTGACATAAACAGAAATCCAACATCTTTGATATCATTGGAGATTACTTGTCATGTCTGGAGTGACAGGTGTCAATCAGAAATGAGCAGTTGATGCATATTGTGAGAACTATTTATATTTCAGTTAACGAACTGTAGGCTCACTGAGAAATTATGCAAAGATTATTCGCTAACCTAGCACATTGCTGGACCTTTTTTGTTGCATAAGTCACCTTTGTTGCTTTGATGTCATTAGTATGTTTTTTTGTCAATCAAGGATAATAAATCACATATACTTGTTCATCTATATCAGGGATGGCCCCATATTTATTAAAAAAAATATACTACAGCAGAATGGTAACATTTGTTTGCATATATTAGGCACCGTAATATGATAATTTTGAGTGAGTTCGTTAAAATGACGGTACTATTTGGATGATTTTAGTTTGGTACTGTTTGTTTTCGTGTAAAAATACGTGGCATGGTCTCTAAAAGCTTGGCTGGGTTAGTAAAGGAATGTTAAACAAAAACGGCAGTATTTTAACGGTACACGGCATAAGTATTTGAAAGTACAAATAAGCATTTGTTGGATTTGTAAATATTGTAAGGTGATGTTCTGAAATCTAAATCCCGTTGCTGAATCAGCTAGGTTAGCATTGTTAGCTTCGACACATATTAGGCAGCGTGCGTTCGAGGTTTGGAGGGGGGGGATAAAAAAGAAAAATATATATAGATTCCACTCGCCTTTTTCATTCGTGGCGCTTCTGCCACGGTGCCGTCGCGGTTAACGAACGCCTCCCCGCCATTCTGCTGCGGGTCCGGCCGTTTCATAGCCGACGCCTGCGGCATCTTGATGACGCTCGGAGCGAGCAAACCCGGGCTGCTGTCCCCGGCTTTGGCTGAGAGCTCCGCGGTCGGTGACGCGGCGGTGGCGGAACCGGCCTCGCGTGGGTAGTTTCTGGCCATTATTCCTTCTGACGTCGGTGTAACCGGTGAGTCGGCGGGGACTTCTTTGCCCATGTCTTTGAGTTCGACCTCTGCCATTTTCGCTGCCACAACCTGCACTGACATCGTTACACTTTTCACCAAGTCCCTTTTTCTATGGAGGCGAACGGATGTGAGTGGAGGAAGCTCGGGGTCGAAATGCATTCTGGGCCTTGGAGTTCTTCAACCGTATTTGGACTACAATGGCTATAGACCACTTGCTAACAATCCTAATTGCGCTAGCAGGAACTTTGTGTGTTAATTTACTATAAAACACACATTTTATCACATAGAGGTTTTAGGGACAACCAAACGATGTAAATTCCCAATCACTTCCATATATGTTTTTAGAAAAGCATAACATTAAACATTATCATCGATGTGTTCAACGTGCCCTTTCCCCCAGTGCAGTATTTGCATTTTTTTTACGGTTTCTTACCAGGTCGTTTGGGTTTGAGGCAGCACAACGAATCATATTACAAACCTCACGCTGGGCATCTGCATTGCATCAAACCAGGCAAGGTAAAAAAAAAATGGGGAAGAACGGCGCCTTCTTGTGGTCACAAAGAAACATTGAGAATTTTGGTTTATTTACAAGTTTTATGTCTAAAATCTCTGTTTCATTCAAACAAGTTGAAAAAACAATAATAGTCACACAATAGCATTCAAAATTCGTTTGGAGAGCGTTTACATTCAGTTGACTTGCACTTTCAAATGCTTTTCATTCACGCATGCTTCATTAAAATAAAATAAAAAAACACAGCAAACAGTTTTTGAATTAAACATTTGTGTTCTCCTTTTCTGTAAACTGTGTAACATTCGAACAAATGAGGATTTGATCCTTTAAATAATCCGCAGACTAAATTGAGGTTGATGTGTTTGAGATGTTCTCAGTGCTAATACAATGAATGATATCAGCTACGATGACATTATGGCATAAATATTGATTTTTTGTTTTTGTTTTTTGGCTGCAATTGAAGTCCCAAAAAATATGACTACTTATTGAAAAAGGGGTGGAAAAATAAACACTTGATAGTTGTCGATTGTGAACTTTGATAAGTCAGTCCTCAAAAATCCACAGAATATTCACACCGGAGAGGCCGAGGTTTACACGCCTGGATAAGAATGGAACACAATTTGAGTGAAATATTTTCATGTCTAATTGTGTGTTTTTTTCCGCCATTGTTGAGACGTCACAATTTTTCAGAATGTTAAAAAAAAAATTATAATGAAAAGTAAATCATAATACTCACCCCAGCATTCCTGACTCCTTGGTCTTAATGACGTAGAGGAACATGAGGATTGTATGGAACAAGTTATTCCTTCCCTATAACAGAAATAAAAATGTGATTAACGTATTTTCCGCACTATAAGACGCACCTAAAAGTAAATATTTGTTTTCAAAAGCTGACTATGCGCCTCATAATGTGGTGCGCCCGAAGTATGGAAAACGTTTTTTTTTAAATATGTCATTCATTGAAGGTAGCCCTTATAATGCGGTGCACCTTATGTATAGAAAACGTTTTCAAATTCATTGCAGGTGTGCCTTATATTTCATAATAATCATAATTATATCATATATTATTATTAATAAGAATAATAATCTAATAATAATAATACATTTCATTTCTAAGCGCCTTTCAAAACTCTCAAGGTTACTTTACAGTCACAGGATAAGTTTTTTCTGCAGGTGAGAAGCGGCAGCCACACGGGCCAGTGTTCACTCAACCCGGAAGTAACTCAAATAGATAGAAAGCTAGCCAAATAGCTAACAGATAGCTAATACATAGCCAGTTGGACAGTTAGCTAACTAGCTAGATAGCCATACAGCTAATAAATAGCCAGCTACATAGTTAGCTTGACAGATAGCAAATAGATAGCCAGCTAGACAGTTAGCTAACTAGCTAGATAGCCAAATAGCTAATAAATAGCAAGCTACATAGCTACATGTGCTAATAGGAAATACTGTATTTTTAACACTTTTTTTTCCGACCGGAAAGTACTACATAGAGCAACTTATTTTTTTAAAATACATTTATTTTTTAATTTAAAAAAAAGTCTTTTTTTTTAAGCTGGAATGAATCACTGACTGGCCTTTCCATTCATTCCTATGGGCAAATGTAATTTCAGATGTGAATGATGCGAGCTTGCTAGCAGTTAACGGAACCAATTAAACTCATAGTGAGTCTTATTTTGAAAAAACGGGCTGTTGTGTGCGTTCGATGCGTCGTCACCTTTGGCAGACTGGAGATATGTCCTTGATAGATGAGCTGGTAGTGAGGCGGCGCGGTGCAACTCTGGTGGATGCAGAAGAGGCTCTCCTTCGTCACATCTGGAGGCGCAAAAAAAAAAAAAAAAAAAAGAGAGAAACTGAGCGGACCGTGTTTTGGGTTTTTGTTAGCGTTTGTTTGTGCGCTCACCGGGTTTGTCCGGGATGTGGCTAAAATGCTGCGAGGTAAACGTCTTCCCGTCTGGATATTTCGGGTGAGGAGGTAGTCTGGAGTCCAGGTAGGTGCAAAATATATGCATGAGGATCTAAGGCATACACACAAGGTGAGATGTTAATGGTAGACCGTATCAAACTGAAATGAGAGAAAAAAAAAAAACGATTTCAAGGCGTTTTTCTGAATGATACACACAGCACAATCTGTCGGGAGATCCGTGTCCCACTTCCTGTTCTTCAAATCGCCTCCTCGATTCCATCGAAAGGAGCTCATACAGCCGCTGTGCGCCAATTCTGCCAATTCCATAACACGTGAAAAATGTTACGCTCGAGGCAGGGGTTAATTTTCCATGCACGTAAGCCAAACCTTTAATGCGATCCACCAGATATTCTTGATTGGGAGTGATGTCCAAATATTGCACCATGGAGTTCAAAGTAGGGATGGATGAGGCTTTCATCACGGCGGCCTGTTTAAGACTGCTAATGCTGGCTTCTGGTGAAGGGTTGGCGTGATCAATCAACAGAATTATCCAACAAGTAAACCAAATCATCCAAGGAATTTGTCTTAGGTAGTATCAGAGCAATAAAAAAATGTATGTTTTCTTGTGTTGCGCAATACATAAATTAGTCAATGTACTATGTACAATGTAATTAGTCAAAATACAGTGAGACCTCAACTTACGAACTTAATTGGTTCCCAGACAGAGTGTGTAAGGCGAAAAGTGTGTATCGCAAAAAAAAATTCCCATAGGAAACCATTAAAATGGGAATAATCCGTTCCCGGGTTTCCATAAAATATACTTTTCAACAAAAAAAAACCTTAAAACTACACACAACATACCTTATTCTATGTATAATAAATGTGCTATTGTATTGCAATGAAAGAAATACACTGCATTGTATCATAAAGTCACTTTATTTACATCTGTGATGGTCATTTATGGCTTGATGGAATGGCGTTGGAGGTCGAAAGTCAAAGGGAATTGCATAAGGACTGTAATTAAAGAAATAAACTGTGCTGTAAAATAAAGTTTTATTTACCTTTTTGATGGTCGTTGATGGCTTATGGAAGGAGAGTCACCTTCCATAAGGACTGTTCGGTCGTGTACTTCCGCCGAAGATCACTCCGCCAGCCGTGGTGGGTGTGTATCATGCAAATAGTGCTTATTATAAGGTTTAATTTTCATAAATTTGACATTTGTAAGACGAAAAGTTTGTAAGTTAAGGTGTTTGTAAGTTGAGGTTTCACTGTATTATTCTATGTAATAGGATGATTGGAAATATTTTCAAAATAAAATGTCACCCTCTGGCATAAATTGACCTCCAATCTGAAGCTCGGGACAGCCCATCCTCCTGAGTTGAGAGTTGACAGAGTCCATTTCCTTCACCAGGGGGACTAAAATGGTGTCACTGATCCACTAGGAAAAGAAGAAATAGAATTGTGCATATTTTAAAACACAAATAGAGTGGAATTTTCTGGTTTTGAGACAAATCCGCGACTTACATTTCGAAGCTTCGCCGTCCAACAATCGATGCGATCCACGACAGGGCGGCTGGTTGTGATCCTCGCCCACACCTGCACAAAATTAAATCCACATATTATTTTGAAATCCCACTCTGGCCTGCGGCTTGTAAATATCCGCTTGACCTCCTCGGCGGCCTGCTTGGAACCCGGGTCCGTTTCATCCTTGTGGGCGGAGGGCGCTTGAGACCGGCAAGCGGGCTGGTAGAGGAACTTCCTTAGACTCTGCGCGTAGTCGCCCATTGTGCGGTTGTAGTTCCAAAATGTCGGACTGTGACTCGGGGAGACGGATTCTGGACTTCCTAGAGGTGTAAAATAAAGAATTAGCAAATCTGGGATATCAAAACATGGCTAAAATTGGCACCAAAGATAAATAATAATTTTACCCAGCTGACTCCGGTGACTCTTCTCCTCCTCCGTGCGCAGGAATCGCTCCAGGCTTTTCAGATCCTCCATGTAATCCTCCTCACTCCCGGGTGAATTAAACGCAGAGGGCGACGTGCGGTACCGTGCTCTCAAAACGGAGCTTTCAAGTGTCCCGATGCTGCTCGGGTATGCCGGAGAACCAGGGGTTGCATTGTAGTTTAATACCTGTTAAGAGCAAACTGTGACTATTTTGTCATCAAGGTGGTCAATTTTAATGTTATTTACCTTCCCAAAGGCTATAGATGGCGAATAAGGGCTACTATTTGGGGTGGACGGGCTACTCAGAGATTGGCTGTAGCCCGCCACACAGCTCGGAGAAAACTTGGGGCTGGCGGTGGTAGAACGCGACGGGCTGAAACTCAAAACGCTTTGACCTTGCAAAGGGGATGACTCAGTCGAAGTGGGGGTTTCCTTTTTTTCAGGTTTCAGGGGAGGAGAAGCTGAAATACCTGCAAGAGGAGGCGACAGATGCAGTTTGATCCAGTCGTATTGAAGAAGAGTCATTGTTATTCAAGACTCACTTGTGTTTCTCAAGCCCAAGAGATGATGCTGCTCCAGGGATACGGCGATGGTGGACGGTGCCATTGTGTACTTGAAGTATTTCCAGAAATCAAGGAGAGCGATGAGGCTAAAAAGAGAGCCAAGCGCCATTTCTGTAATGATGAAAAGGGAAGAATATGTTAAGATCATTTTTAAGGACAACAAATGTAACATTTTGTAGCAGAAGACACTTACCAATATACCATATAGGCCAGTAGGTGATGTTGTAGTATTGGCTTAACAGATTTCCGGACCTAAATTAAAAAAAACAATACGATCACAACTCCAATCATGAGTGACCAAATAGTATTGATCTCACATGCAGTGACGCGTGAGAGTGACTTATGAAAACTATCGTAAAAGACATGTAAGTGTGCGAAAATAAACTTACATTTCAGTGTAAATCATGCCAGCCAGTGACGCGTTGAGAACAGCCCTAGCTAGCATCACCTGACGAGCTTGTTCCTCCCTCCTCATCCTCAGCGCCTTGTCAATCATATTGGGCATACCTTCCTTCGGTGGGGTCAACATATTGATCAAATTGAGGCAATAATGTATTTTTAATCGATTAACCACACAAAAAATAGGAAAACTAACTCATGTGCCAGTGTTAGCTAAGTAGCGAACTTAGCTAAAATTAGCCCGGTATTTCAAATAATGATTTCGCAAACATAGAAAGATTCGACGTGATGTATGGTGTGAGTAAAGTTAGATTACAAACATTTGAAACGAAGACTACATTAAAAAATACTATATGGCGCATTAAAGCATTCATGGTAGGCTAAAATTAAGAACCGCAAATGTTTGTTCCAGGTTTCCCGCCTTTCGCCCACCTCACCCGGAAGAAGAATTACATACTTCCGGGCTTTCCCCGAATGTTTTTCTCGGCACCAAGAACGCCAGATTAATTTAAAAATTAATAACAATACAAAAGAAATAATGTAAACTATTATAAATTAACACTGTCAAATTTATAAACAAATACAACTAAAATATTCAAAACTTTTGCCATTTTCATTTTATCGACCCCCGTACCCGGAAAAGGAATTACGTAAAACCGGCCTTTTTCCGGGTGTTGCTTCTCTCAGCTCCAGTTACACCAGGATTAATTAAAAGGTTAAAAAAAACTATTACAAGTTCGCCCTATCGCCTTCATAAACAAATACAACTACAACTTTATTTACAATCAAATGTTTTGCCTTTTTCAATTTATCAGTCATTTTATCGATCCTTACCCGGAAGCAGAATTAGCTACTACAGCGCTTTTACCGGATGTTGTTTCTCCCGGCTTCAAATACGCCATATTAATTTAAATTAACAAAAAACGATAAACATCCACACGTTACTAGTCAACTCAGTTGCATATATAAACGGACAAAAGTAAGATATTTGACAGTAAAATCTTACGTTTGCCTTCTTCAACCTATCAGTGTCTAACGCCCCTTAATACCAGGAAGCAGAATTACGTAATACCGGATGTTGTTTCGCTCGGCTCCGAAGTACCATAGATTAATGTAAAAGTTAATAACAAAAATAATAAACATCCTCACCTATGACTAGTTAACTTTGTCGTATTTTTAAACGAATACAATTTTAGTGACAATAAAATCTTACGTTTGCCCTTTTTTCAACCTATCAGTTATTTCTATCGTTTTGATATGTTCAATTGCTATTTTTTTTCTTATCCAGTCATGACATTTAACCAAATTTAGCCGAACTTGTATAAATATAATACTACTAATACTACAATAATAATACTACATAAAGGCAAATAAAAAGTTTTTATGCACTTAAATTAAAACTAGGCAAGTCAAAACTTTAGCAGCACTGATATGGTTGTGATATTCAACATGAATGTAATGTAGCATTTGAAGAAATATTGGACAAATGAGAGGTAAGCATGTCCTGTATGCCAGTCAATAAATTAATATGACACTATCATCAATGAGGGGGTGACAGTGACTTTTCAGAGTTATACCCTCCAACGTCCTCCCCCCTTCCAGAATCCAAAAGTCTCTCCCTTCCTCTACCTGCTTCCTCCTCCTCCTCCTCTTCATTGTCCTCCTCCTCCTCCTCGTCCACGTGTCGTTCCTTCCGGGACGAGCGTTCCGCTTTAGGCCCCTTGCATATTTTCAGATGGCGTGTGAGGTGGTACTTAGTGAGGAAAGCCTTATGGCATTTCTCACAGACAAAATCCCGGCGCCCCTCGTGCGAGTTCATATGCTTCTTTAGATGGTTTGGCTTCAGGAAGTGCTTGTTGCATTTGGGGCATTGAATCCGACGCTCGCTGTGAGGTAGGTAAAAAGTTAGACATAGAAAAATAATCTGATGAGATGGTTGCGGAGTGTAACGTGACGGACGTACTGGGTGTGAGAAAACATGTGTTGATTCAGGTCGTGCTTTCGGATGAACATCCTCTCGCAAAGGTCGCATTTGAGCTTCTCGGCGCCCGTGTGGATGAGCATATGAGAAGCCACGTGGGACTTTTGGGTGAAGGATTTTTCGCAAACCGTGCACCGATAGTTCTTCTGACCTGTTTGAAGAAAAATAATACATAATAAAAACAACAACAGTGTTATTTGTAGAGGATTGCAAGGCGCGAAACGCGGCGACTGAAGTCACCTGTATGTATTTTGAGGTGCATCCTGAGGTTGCTGGGATCACTGAAGGCCTTGCTGCAGTATTCGCACTTATGCGGCTTCATGCCAACGTGCCCCATAAAATGCACGTTGAGCTTAGTGGACGTGATGAAAGCCCGCGAGCACATACTGCACTTGAATTTCTTTTCCCGCGGATGCCTGGTACCTTTTGCGTTCGTTCTGGGGGTGTTTGAGTTCTGACTGGCGTTCAAGGTGTCCCCGTTGGTCTGTACCGCCGTTTGAGGCCACGGAGAAGATGAAGAGCTCGATGTCCCGTCGGTGAGTTTAGCTTGCGGCGCCGTTTGCTGAAGTGGGTGATCCCGCTCTGGTGGGCTGCGGCTGTGGTCAGGGTTGCTCATGTGAGGTTTGAGGTCCGAAAAGGAGGCGCAGTCTTTGCCGCACTGGCACAGCTGACCTTCGGGTAATGGAGGAACACCTGGATACAAGATGGAGCGGCGAATTAAGTCAAGGTGTGTAGTGAGTATGTAAACAAATACGGTTGAATATTTTTTTAACAACACACATCTTAACTCATTCGCTGCCATTCCCGAATTTATTCAAGAATTGAAAAGCATGACGCGAAGCGCCATTCCGGAATTTGTTCACGTTTTGGTTTTGGGTGCCGATAAAGCACTGGTCAGACCTCTGGCAATTATTTGTACCCGTCCACAAGGGGGAAGCGTTTGCCTTTTGTCCATGTCAAATCAATATGTACGTATTGTTTTGGATTTTGTACATCCGCCCTCATTTCAAGCTGATATAACTCCAGACTCACATAATTTAGGAATTAACTCTTTTTTTTTCTGATGAAAGAAGATAATCTAATGTTTCTTGCACTGTATTGAATGTTTATGTAGTCCTAAAATTCAATATTCTGTGGGTCCTGCAATTTGAGTGACAATGACAAAAACCCTGGCACTGGGATCAACACATTTTGGCACATTGTCTGTCAGTGAAAGAGGTTATGATCAGTGTTAATTTTAGTGCTTTAGTCTATTGATTTATTTATTGATATATTATTATTTTTTTGTATCCTTTCCACAAGGGTGCCCACTTGCATTTTCCTTTTGTTCATGTTAGCGCTTTGTTACAGCTTAAATCACTATGTATGTACTACAGTACAGTTTATTTCTTTAATTACAATACCATAGCACATTTATTATACATAAAATAAGGTATATTTTGTGTAGTTTTAAGGCTTATTTAGTAGAAAATTGTTTTATGGGGACCTGGGAATGGATTATTCTCATTTTAATGGTTTCCTATGGAAATTAATGTTTGGAATACACACTTTTCACCTTACACACACTTTCTGGGAACCAATTGAGTTCGTAAGCCAAGGTATCACTGTATTGTATTGCATTTTGGACAGCGGCCCCCATTTCAATTTCCGATACCTCCAAACCCATATAACTTAGGAATTAACTAATTTTTTTTCTTGATGAAAGAAGATAGTCTAAAGTTTCTAACGCTGCATTGAATGTTTAAGTAGTCCTAAAACTCAATATTATGTGGGTCTTGCAATTTGAGTGAAAATGGCAGTGAATACGTTAACATATTACATCAGTTGGCCCTTGTAAGAAAGTAAAATAACAATAATAATCATCATCATCATCATAATAATCATGAAACGAACCCATGAGTCGGCAGTATTCTCGGCTGTAATAGAAGCGTAGCTCCTCATCCGGATGGATCTCCGAGGTCGTGCAGAAGAAAAGCTTCCCATTGGCCGAGTATGCGACCAAATTCTGTTCTTCGCGACTCCTAAAAGCAAAAATTTTAGATTAATCATCATAAAAAAAAACTCATTTTAAGGACAAAATGGACAACACGGTCATACCTTGCCCTGTGTACAAACATCATCCAATTGCATTCGTTCTCATCCGCCGTCACGATGTAGAACTCCAGCACATTGTTGTGGTACATCTGTCATGATCAAAGCATTCACACTTATATCTCGGGTCAATTTGACCCAAGCTTAGAATTTTATTCATGGTAACTCACCTTCCAAATCTGAGGGGTGTCCTTTTCCGCCCAATCGGAGAGATCGACGTTGCTACAGTGCTGGCCAACCATGGGTCCGAAACATGTCCTCGCTGGGATGATGTCGCGTGCAAAAACACCTGACGCAAGCAGCAAAAAAAGGAGATAAATACATTATCAGAACGCATTGTAAGTCTCTGGACATCTTTTTGGTTCTGTTACCGAGTGGCTCGTCGGCGACGGAGATGCGCAAGCAAAGTGGACGCGGGATGGAGAGGCGAGCCCGGCTTTGGATGGGCGTGTCTGGGATGAACGTAACCGGGCCGTGCTCCGGGCAGTCTGAGGTATACGAGCGCTCGCATAGAGTGCACCCTGATTCACAAAAAAGATATTATTACATGTGGTTTTTTTTTTAAATCAATTTCAAAGATACTTACAAATGGTATAAGCAGCCACCATGCTCTCCTTGTTAGCGTTCGAATCCTCCAGTTGTAGACCCGAGTTGACCAGAACCAGATTGTTCTCTGCAACCAACGATACCTCCGTGGCGATGGGCGAGACATTCACGGAGTCGAGCCCCATCCCGGAATGCCCGTGAAGGGATACGGGCCCCAGCTGACCCGGGTCGAGAACCACGCTAACAACACCGGAATTTAGCTCCCCGTTCGGGTGAAGCTGGTCCCCGAGTCCTCCCGATGTGCCCGCATTGCCGACACGGCCCCCCATGTGATCCGGTTCCATGACCACGGGGAGTTCTAGCACAGGGGGTCCACGCAGGGGCATAACCCCGCCCGAGGAGTCCACCCCAGACCCGCCGTCAGACACCCCGACTCCGTCCATGGACGCTAGGTCCTCGCCCATTCTGTCTGAGGACATGGGGCTGTTATCGCGAGACTCCATTGCTAACCCCGTAGAGTCCAAATCATGGGTGCCAGTCTGGTGGAGGTCTCCTTGACCGCTGACTTGTCTCGAGTCCAAGGGGACCAAGCCTTGCTCCAGTGGGCCGCCCGCTCCGCTGTAAGGATCGAGTCCGGAGGGGTTGTTGTTGCTGGCTATAGAAAGGCTCCCGTCCATGTTGAGGCTGCTGGGATGGATGTACTGAGGTGGTGGACGGTCAGCCAAATAGGACAAAATGCCTATAACAACACAAACTCACCTGATATAGTAACATTACGGACAACATGATTTAATCTTTAAATAGGACGAATAACACACCCGGTAAAATATGTCGGAAGTAGCTGCTCTCCAAGTGCGGGTAAGGAGGAGGTGGCAGGGAATAATTCCTATCCGGGAGGCCACACATGACTCCTCGATCCCCCAGAGGGCCCATGGGCAGCATGAGGGACAACGCGGAGGGAAGGGAGCCTAATGAAGGACCCAAACTGGGGATGGCCACTGGCATTCCTGCACACAAAATACATATTCAACAATAATTCATAACACAAGGAGTTCATGTTACCCTACCTGGGGTGGTGATGGTATTATGTGGTGGTGAGGTGGCCAGCCCCAAGTGGCTCGCACTCACTGAAGGCACACTTAGTTGGTCCATGCCCACTGGACTCAGGTTCATGTCATTCATCTTACAACATTGTCACCAATAACACCTGCAAAGTTCGCCTTCAGAAATAAACAAACAAGTGTCATGGCAAGGCTAAATCAATGCTAACGATATTAGCATACCTGAAATCAACAGCTTCTTTGCGTCAAGAAACCTGACATTGCTTGGCTTACATATTCGAACCTGAAAAGTACGAAAAAAAGAAAATGTCTACTTCCATTACGACTAATTTACGAACCAAAACATACTGCAACAAGCTACGGTTGTTTGTTTACCACATTGCTAACTGGGCGTTAGCATAGCTCTCGATGACTATTCTTCGTCTCCACGACGGGGCAATGTGTTAACCGTTCAAAAAACGATCATATACATGTGACGAATAGCGATCAAATGTGAGGTTTTATGTTAAAAAGTAGCAGGTAAAAGCAAATAATAAAGCGTCAGTTTAATACCATTCGCCTGAAGGGGGGCGTAGCAGCACTCCTTTGCGCATGCGCAGTGATCAAAACAGCAACATATACGTCACTGGGTATTTTCGCGCATGAGCAGTACGCGAGCAGTATGAGTTCGGACGCACTTGCGCATGCGCAGTCAAGCGAAAGGGTTCAGTTTTATTTATTTCCGCGTATCTAGGTGTTTGTAAATTAAATAATGTTACTTTTTATGCAGTAACTATGTGTTTTTAAAACACCTACAACATAAATCCACAACTTGCCATTTTTAAAAATATGTACAATTCAATGCCGGTCAAGTGTAGTTACAGTGAGACGTGGCTCCCAGTTGTGTGACGGAAAAAACGTTATCTCGGTTGTAAGATCTCCTCAAATCACACCCACCCCACACTGTGCCGTGAAAACACTCCAATAAACTGTAACAAGCCGTCACGCAGACTCAAGTTCACACCGCGAAGATGCTTTTACTTCAAATCCTGTTTTAGAACATTTTGGGATAAGTTAAAATCCACAATAATGGGGTACGTTTCATTTATTTAATGCAAATAATGACACTAATTATATTTGTATATGATAGTTGTCACTTTTTTACCGCTTCAGCTACTGTTAAAGCGCTATATAAATCAATATGTATGGATGTCAAATTTAACCATTGTGAGACGAGTAAAGACTTTGATTGTGATGTATTGAATTGTATTGTATTTTCAGAAGGAAAAATGTCTTCTCACAATAAGGGAATGGAGCACATTCCACATTTCCCTCCACTTGCGCTCCACTGCTTCTCCATGGACATCAGCGGAGCGCATCCCCATTTCGGTCTTCCCTCCTTCCACCTGAATCCAGCCTATTTCGACCGCCCCAAGTTCCCATACGGGAGGCTCCACTATTACCCGTGTCCCGGTCCGGTGTGTGAATACGCTCTGGAGCCTTCGTTTATTCGCAAGAGGAACGAGAGGGAGCGCCACCGTGTACGCTGCGTCAACGAGGGTTACGCGCGTCTACGGGAGCGCCTACCGAGGGAGTTTGACGACAAGAGGCTGAGTAAAGTGGAGACGCTGCGGGCGGCCATTGACTATATTAAGCATCTGCAGAGCCTTTTGGATGTGAATGTATCGGGGATATCATTGGAAGATTGTCACAAACGCTCAAAATGCCAGTGAGGACATTTTTATATTAATGCATTTCATTTACAAGCGCCTTTCAAAACTCTCAAGGTCATTTTACAGTCACAGGATATTTTTTTTTCTGCGGGTGAGCAGCGGCAGCCACACGCGCCAGCGTTCACTCAACCCGGAAGTAACTCAAATAGATAGAAAGCTAGCTAACAGATAGCTAAGAGACTAGTCAGCTAGATAGTTAGCTAACTAGCTAGATAGCCATATAGCTAATAAATAGCCAGATACATAGCTAGCTAGCTAGACAGATAGCCAATAGATAGCAAAAAGTAACTAAGTAAAAAAAAAAAGTAATAACAACAAATAATATGACAACACAAAGACACAGAGTCGTTCATTCTTCAGCACTTTCTGTACCCTCTTTGTGGAATAACAAATAGATAGAAAGCTAGCTTGATAGCTAATTGCTAGCTAATAGATAGTTAGCTAGATAACTAGCCAGTAAGTTAGATAGCTAATATGCAGCAAATAGATAGCAAGCTAGAAAATAATAATAGTAACAGTAATAATAATAATACATTTTATTTATCAGTCACAGAATAAGTATTTTATGTGGGTGAGCAGCGGCAGCCACACGTGCTCCGGAATAACTCAAATAGCTAGAAAGCTAGCTAGGAAAAAAAAAATACCCAGCAAGTTTTCAACATAGCGACTATGTTGTGAGAAAAGTGTCATGGTAGCTAAACACTTCCGATTTATCGATCAAAATGTAAATAATATGTAAACACAATGCCAATATTTTGCATTTTCTGACTTTTTTTTTTTTCACGGTACAACTCGTGTGGGCAATTTATGAGGGACCCGTAGACCTGCACGGAAGCGACTTCACATTGAGGCTAAACCACACAAAATAGGAAGCAAAAACAAGATTGACATTGTACATACAAGATTATGACATGCCCGTATCGCGCGCATGCTAGCTTAACCGTGAAGCGTGACGCATATGGAAAGCAAAATGGTGGGCCGTTTGAATTGGAGAGGTTATAACGTGGCCTTTTGATGGATGGTTCATTTGCACTGTAAGGTAGAGAGATTGAAGCTACTTAAATAAAAGCTTTCTTCATAATGGATGTTTTTTTTTTTGGGGGGGGGGCGGACATGCTAAGGGCTGATGCTAATCGGACTCCATGCAGGAAGTGTGCAAAAGGGGCTCATTTGTGCATGACGGAAAAGTGGGATATTTTTATTCTTATACAAGTTATCCCTGTGCACTTATAACGTTAAAAAAAGGTAACATGAGAAATTCCCGTAAACTGGCGTGATGCCTTCTTTAGATAAAATTTATCAGCACAACTAAGATCAGTACGGGACCACCGGGACGGACGGGGGTGGCGTGTCGAGGCAGAGAGCCCACATGCGGAAACGGAAGCTCTCCGACTGCAATTTAACTCATTCACTGCCATTCGAAAAGTGTGTATTCCAAACATTAAATTTCCATAAGAAACCATTAAATTGAGAATAATCCGTTCCCAGGTCCCCATAAAACAATTTTCTACGAAATATACCTTTTTTTATGTACAGTGAAAGCT
This sequence comes from Hippocampus bargibanti, assembly GCF_051943395.1. NCBI lineage: Eukaryota > Metazoa > Chordata > Actinopteri > Syngnathiformes > Syngnathidae > Hippocampus > Hippocampus bargibanti. The sequence goes on from NC_142755.1 coordinate 4,382,434, forward strand.
TGGCTTATGAACTGAATTGGTTCCCAGAAAGTGTGTGTGTGTAAGGCGATAAGTGTGTATTCCAAACATTAATTTCCCATGAGAAACCATTAAATTGAGAATAATCCGTTCCCAGGTCCCCATAAAACATAATTTCCTACGAAATATACCTTATTTTATGTACAGTGATACCTTGGCTTATAAACTTAATTGGTTCCCAGAAAGTGTGTGTGTGTAAGGTGAAAAGTGTGTATTCCAAACATTATTTTCCCATAAGAAACCATTAAATTGAGAATAATCAATTCCCAGGTCCCCATAAAACATAATTTTCGACTAAATAAGCCTTATTTTATGTATAATAAATGTGCTATGGTATTGTAATTAAATAAACTGTACTGTAGTACATACATATTGATTTAACAACAGCTGGACAAAGCATGGACAAAAGGCAAATGCTGCCACCTTGTGGAAGGTAAAAAAACATCGCCAGAGGTCTGCTAAGAGCTTTATCGGCACCCAAGCATGAAAAACCAAAACCCGAACAAAATCGGGAATGGCACTCCACGTCATGCTTTTCAATTCCCGAATAAATATGGGAATGGCAGTGAATGAGTTAATAAGGGTCACTGCATTTTTTTTTACTCGTGGTCACAAAGTATGAGACAAAGTATTCACAATAACATTAAATAAATACAAATTTACAAATGAAGAGAAAGGCACCTGCCGGTTTAAACTTGGTAAAGTTGTTGAAGTAGCGCTACTTTTTCCAATTCTAACTTGGAGATCTGTTCATTTTTCTCACTCACCTCCTAAAAAAAAAACAACAAGCCATTATTAACACGCTACATGCACATGTATGACATTGAATATTTTATATTGCGGTAATTTCTTCAACATTAGCATTGACCTGTGTGAGTTGGGTGTAACGCCACCGGAGGACGCCGTCAGTAGCGGGGTCCCCACGGGTTGGCTCATCCATGACAGAAGCCAGAGATGCATTTACCCTTTGCACTTGCGAGCTCAGCCAACAGGAATGGACCTGCGGGGACGACACCGAGTGGTACCCATTGATAGCTGCCGATACCGGAAAAGTGGGCAACTCCAATCACATGACTGAAACTCGACGAAGCTTCATATTTGCGCTCATCACTTAGCACCTTTGCTACACTTTCCGGGTGACCTTTGACGTCTGCGTGATCATGCCGGGCCTTGTTCTGTTCAAGACGATGGCGGTACCAGAGTCGGGCCTGCTCCAGGATCTCCAGACCGCAGTACAGGATATCTTTTTCCTTTTCAAGATCTTTGAGGTGCTTAATCTGAAAGGCAGAGAGCAACAAGATAATTTAAAAGTGAGCAATGATGTATTGCAAAAAAATATTTTGTTCTTTCTGAATGCACACCACACCCCCTTCTGGTATATCGTGTCAGTGCGTAATGGCTTCCTCGCAAGCCTGCACTCGCTTGGACTTAACTCATTCGTTGCCACTACCGGATTTATTTGGGAATTGAAAAGCACGACGTGGGAACGCCATTCACCAATTTGTTCGGGTTTTGGTTTTTCTTGCTTGTCGATAAAGCGCTGGTCAGACCTCTGGCAATGTTTTTTCCCTTCCACGATGGGAGAGCAGTTACCTTTCGTCCATGTTAGCGCGTTGCTACATCTTCAGCTATAGTTAAAACGCCATATAAATCAATATATATGTCCTGTATTTTGTACATCCACCCCCGTTTCAAGTTCAGATAACTCCAGAGCCATATAACTTAGGAATTAACCTTTTTTCCTGATATTTAGAAGAGAGTTTAAGGTTTCTTACACTGCATTGAATATGTTTATGTAGTCCTAAAATTCAATATTCTGTGGGTCCTGCAATTGGAGTGAAAATGACAAAAACCCTGGCACTGGAGTGAACAAATTTTTGCACATGTCTGGCAGTGAATGAGTTAATTACACCTAACCGTGACTCCCAATTAAATGGGGAGGACAACATTTTGTTGATGGAGATCTATTTGCTATCTATTAGATATCTATTAGCACATGTAGCTGGCTATTTATTAGCTATATGGCTATCTATCTAGTTGCTAACTGTCGAGCTCGCTATCTATTTGCTATCTGTCTTGGTAGCTAGCTATGTATTTGGCTATTTATTAGCTATATGCTATCTAGCTAGTTAGCTAACAGTCGAGCTCGCGATCTATTTGCTATCTGTCTTGCTAGTTAGCTACGTATCTGGCTATTTATTAGCTATAAGGCTATCTACCTGTCTCTTTTAGCTATTTGTTAGCTTTCTATCTATTTGAGTTACTTTCCGGGTTGAGTGAACGCTGGCGCATGTGGCTGCCGCTTCTCACCCGCAGAAAAAAAAAACGATCCTGTGACCGTAAAGTGACCTTGAGAGTTTTGAACGGCGCTTAGAAATTAAATGTATTATTATTATTATTATTATCTGTCACTCACCCACAAGTAGAAGCGAAGTGCGTCCAGGCTGCATAGGCTGCTCCTGAGCGGGATAAAGACCACCGTGTAGGAGCAGGAGGCGCCAGGAGGACAGGCCATGGACAGAAAATAGAGCGATCAGCTGCAACAACTTCCTGAAACAGTTATGAATATAAAAAGGGGCCAGAGAAACACGTAAGGGATGGGTGGAAACAAAAAGGGGAAAAAAGAATAGCAGCAGGCAGGCACTGACAGCGTTGTGCCCCTGGGGCGAGTCAATGAAAAATTCCACATGTCACCGCCATTACTGTTGTTTGGACTTAACACGTGTTTGGGAATATGATCACGTGTTTGCCACACTTGGGGAAAAGTCAATTGAAATCAGATATTTTTTTAAAAAACGATTTTAACACAGCACAGTGTGGATTTACTACAAAACAAGCTGGAGGGTCAAATAGATTTTTTTAAAGATGCAATTACGAATCGTCACCAGCAGATGGTGGTGTCGTCAAAGAAATGAGACCGTGTTTTGAGAGCAGCCATTTTCGGACGACATATTTGATAGTATTTTAGAACACGAGGTGGCGCTACGATGGCATTTTTTTTTAAAACGTGGCTGCAGTTTGAAATTAATTTTAAAAAAGCGATAGAAAACGATACCTCCCGTGATTTTTTTTTCACTGTTAAGAAAGCTTGTCACTCATGTTGAATTTGCTTCACCGGCCTACATTCATTTCAACTGATAAAATCTTCTCCCATCCATCCACACAGGAGGTACCCCTTGACATCCTTTTACGGAATTTCTTGGCAAACTAATGCAAGCTTTGAGGCAAAGAAAGGCGCCCCCCTTTGTTACTTCTAGCCTCTCACTCGCTCACACGCGTTTCCATGAAAACACTCAAACCGCACACACTTTCCAAAAACGCCAATGTTTTCTAGGAACTGGGACATGAGAAGAAGGCGGGAAAAAACGCAGCAGCACGCCCTCTTCCAAGCTCAGGAATCTGGTTCAAATATGTCGACGGCAGTAAACAAGTTCCTCAGTGCAGCCAAGCAGAGAACAGGTTGAAAATCCTTCACGGAATTACACTTGGTTCTGAATACTTTGGACCCGCTGGCTGGTTGTTATTAAAAAGTCCAGGAGGTGGAATGCAACATGGCAACCTGAATACCAAAGTTTATTAAATGTTCCGAGGATGCAGAGTATGTGGGAAAAAAAATCCACTGGGAGAATAAAAAGGCATTTAAGAATATCAATGAAATCTATTGCGATGGTTTAAATCAATAGTGTGTAGCACAATGCTCATTGAATTATCAAAATGCACCAACTGTTTTTTAATACACTTCCTATATTGAAGTGCTATCATGACTGTATGTTTTTATAAAGTACAGTCAAACCTCGGTTTTTGAACGTCTCGGTTGTCGTCCAATTCGGTTTTCGACCAAAAATTGTGGGTTTTATGGCCTGATATGAGACTGAAATTCAGTTCTCAACCAAACTGAGCGCACCTGAATGCACCACTTGACGACCCTCCGCTTCCTGATACGACACTTCCTTATACGACGAATCCATATATGAAACTTCCTTATACGTCACCTTGTGTCTTATATTCAATCACGATTGAAAAAGAAACCAGACGCGTCCGGTTGAAATCTACGCAAATCGGACTTGTTATCATCATGTAGCGTTACATTGGGTTTTAAAAGCAGCCATTTTTGGTGAAATACTTCGTCGTGTAGCGTCCATTGTTAGCATACGGTCCAGGGTGTCCCCCACGTACTGAACAAAGACACCTTGCATAGGTGCCAGCATGCCCTGTGACCGACAGAGGAAGATAGAGATGTTTTTATGTTTTAATGTTAAAACTAGGCGAAAATAAAATTGATGACAGTTTGTTTTGTAGTATTTTACTACACTTGCTGTTTTATTACGTGTGTGCGTGTACAGTTTATGCTGCATAATAGTTAAAAAGTGCTTTTAATAAGTTGTTTTCTAGACTAGGAACGAATTAATTTTTTTATATTGATTTTAATAGGAAGTGCTGATTCGGTTTTTGAACAAATAGTTTTCTGTAACGGATTTTGGACAAAATTCGTGGTATCACTGTACAATACAGTGTAGTACACTTTGGTGTACTGGCCGCCCAATTCAACACGTTATCACGCTGATACACATGCCAGCGTTACAGTACGCAAATGGGCCCAAAAGCGAAGCAGATGTTTCTCAAAAGGAGATAAAGCGCAAAAAAAAAAGGCATCTGCTGAAACACAAGCACCTTTTCACCTCACCTACGGTCTGCTATTGAAGCTTCAAAGGTCTACTTACACGTGAGGTTCTCATCAGCGGTATGTTTCAGCCTACATTTTGTTTTCCGCCCTCCCCACCCACTACTGCAAATACTCGGAAAGCTCTTTTCCTAGAAAACGTGACCCTGAGTAGCTCTGAAAGTCACCGTCGGGAGACTGAAATACGGCCACGCCTCGGGCTGTTACGCTGGGGCGAAAACAAAGGATTAATTTACACTCTTCGAGACATGCCCTTTAACCCCCCATTTGGAGCAGGGGGGGGGGTTCAATTTATTCAAGAGGTCGGGACCATAGTGGGAAAACAATGCTTTCAAATACTACATAGCCAAGTGTAAAACACATAGGAGTGGATTAGCAAATATGGAGAGAGGGGGGTGGGGCAAAACAACAAGAAAAGGATTAGGATTTTAATTGAGTGCAAATAAACAGGTCAAAGTGCGGACGGACAGTGTCCAAAGCGACAATGTATAAAGAGCTAATTGATACACAGATTAGCAACCGATTAGGGAATTGGGTCAGTATTTGCTAACTAACCATTATGTGCCACCCATGAGAGAGCTCAAGTTGTACAAGTCTCAGGTTCTGAAACAGTTGCTTCATTAAGGAACGTCAACCAAATGCTTTCTCCTCCCCTTTTATCGGCCCACATGAATGTTGAAGGACGGACGGATTCCATCGGAGTGACAGAAGTACTTCTATAGTTACGGTTGTCACACGGAAAACAACAGTCCTTGTAATGAAGCCGAGCCACTTTGTTTGGAGGGAATGACGTTTTACGGACACTAGGAGAATGACTGATGAAATACTTGCTAAAAATAGTAAAATGGTGTGTGTGTGTGTGTTTGGAAACAACAACTAACTGTGTTGACTGCTACTAAAAATCACCTGGGTCATCGTAGATAAGAGGTCACATTTGGTGTAACGTGACGACGGCAGGTGTCATCGCAGAAGGCGTAAAAGCTGAATTCTCACTGAAACATATTAAAATGACATTTTTTAAGTCCAAACTGAACATGAAAGTGTAATGAAAAGTTGAAAAAAAAAACACACATCACCAGTTTCATAAATTAACACAACAGGGAACCAGTCGGCCATTTTGGTTTAAAGCAGTAATTTTGAAGGCTAATTCTATGTAAAATGGGGTCACAATACTGACCCACTAATTTCAACTTGAACTTTTATTATCTTTGTGCAATAAATGATATTAGTTTGACTTTACTTCTGTTTTTATTTGTTAGTTGCGGGTAACTGGGTGAAGTCATGCAAAGTTGAAAAAAGAAATTACACATCACCAGTTTCATAAATCAACACAACAGGGAACCTGTCGGCCATTTTGGTTAGAAGCACTTATTTTGAAGGCAAATTCAATGTAAAATGGGCCATTTATATTTGTGCAATAAAGCATATCTAGTTTGACTTTCCTTCTGGTTTCATTTGTTAGTTGCGGGTCACTTGTTGAAGTTAGAAAACTTGACTTATTTGTCTCGCGTCGAGTCCAGTTTCCTATGCATACAACACTGTTTATTTGCCTTCCTATACATCAGTACATAGAGTACCTAACAGTTTGCTGGTCACGTTGCAATGCAACGTGACTGGGGAAAGTGGGTGAGGCTCCAGAAAAAAAAAAAGAAAAAAAAAACGCGATGGAAGGCCAACACGAGAATGTGTGTCACATTTTGCGGGAGAAGGGAAATGGCAACCCCTGCCAAGTTAATTTGACCTACTTTCCGTGCAGCGCCAAATGCAACGTCTGGAACTCTGGGTGCTAAAACTACCATTTTGAAACATGTCAACGGGGTAAGTAAGCTTTTCAGAAAACTTTTAGACTTCGTCTATTTCTCTATTTTTAGTTTTGGTTGTCATTTTTTCTTCATACACTTTTTCGTTATTTTACTCGTTGTTGCGTTTAATTGTATTACGGTGATTTCAGCGTCGTTAGAAGTAACAGTCGTGAGATGCATGTATTTTTTTGTTTTATTTTTCTGACGGAGCCACGTGATTGAACTATCGCGTGGGGACTGCCCACCCCACGCCGATAGCTATACCCTCACGCCCGTCCATAACAAACAAGTGGGACAGAAAGCGAGTTGTCGCCCGACTTCGAAAAATACACTATTTTCTCCGAACTGGAAGCGAACGCGTCTCATTCGTCTCGCTTAAGTATATTTTTGCTGCGTACTTCACTTGTCAAAAAAAGTTGGAACATTTGACAACACACCGTTTTAGACGTCAACGGTAAGTTTTATTTTGTTTTTTTTTTTCTGTTAAGTATTTTTTTCTGCCATAATTTCTGACGTTTTGTTTCCGTGCGATGGGTGCTTTGACAAGTTGCGGTTTGTTTGTGTGTCGCATCTCATTGACCCAAATCCAGTTGCCGAGTTAAGTGCGTCATTGACTACCGCTAGTACTTCCAAAGTTTTAATTTCACGCTATTTTGCCATGTGAAATCTACATTTTCTGTTATTCTGGTTGTGTTTTAGTCTATTTATGGAATTAAGTCAACTTGGACTCGTGCGTCCATATCGTACCGTTCTGTAATTCGATCTGCGTGACGCGCCCACTTTTTTTTATATCTGTGACGCAAACAACTTTCTCTGGCGCAGTTTCTTCATGCAGAAAGATAATCGAAACATGGATATGGGACATTTATGTTGGTGTTTTTCTATTGAGGAAAAAAGGGAAGTTGGTTGAATTTGTTCAATTATGAAGTGGTTTCCAGCGCGTGTTAGGAGGCTGGGGGCGCTTTTTCAATCTGACATGTGCCAAGTGCACATACTGTACTTTCCGAATTGCCCCATGCTCCACCCTCCCCTTGTTTTTTTTTTTTGCACAGATCTGCGTTCCGAACGAGCCAAAGTACAATGACAACTTGTTGGCTTGCGTCGCCGTTATTATTATTCTTTAATATGCAGACAGACAGGCCAAATTAAAACGCAGCGGGAGTCATGAATAATCTGATGACCCCCTACCAGCCCACTCAATTAATCTGAGTCGACTATATTAGATGCAAATTCACTTTGAGGGATTACGCACCAATTAGTGGTTATGAAGCATTATCTCAAGTAATTAGTATGAAATGTATGTCACAATAAAAACACAAAATAATGACTCCAGCGCATTTTATTTGCCATATTTTCGCGCATGTGTACATAATCGAGTGTCTTTTTTCCTCGATAAAACCAACAGGGGAGATTGTGTGTCCAATGGCTACTTTTAGAAACTGTATGACAACCGAAGTCTCCGGACAAGTTGTGTCCATAATTTGTAAAATGGCTTTAAATGACTTCTACGGAGCGTATTTTACAAAGATTCCACCGCATGTAGCTATATTTTACGTTTTAAGACTCGCGCTGAATATTCAGGAAGTCTTGTTTTTGAGTTGGTGACGAGTCCGTACGTGACGTCACTAAAGGACCGCCCCTGACCGTAAAAAAGACGCATTGTAGCAGTCCTTCCATCACGTCAATGTATTTTGCTGTATTGTTTGGTCTGGAAAACCTTGTGTTGCACCCAAAAGCCGCCAGAAGAGGGCGTCCAAGCGACGTCGGTTGTCCTTTAAGCACATGTTCGCTCAACCCAACAGCGGTGTGCTAATTAATTTTGCTATGGAATGTTGCCAAGCATTTTTCGCATAAGTGTAACCTCTCACCTTTTGCTGAAGACCTTTGACCCCCCCCTAGACACCGTAAACCGTAACATGGTCCAAGATGGCGACAGGGTTTGATGCTCCTGTAAAATAACGAGTAAAAGTTAATAAGTTTTTGTATTATTTTGAAAAGGCATTTTGTCTTTCAAATCTGTTATTTTATTTTTTAAATATTTTTTGGGGGCTGGGTTGCTGTCCATTTAATAGTTTTATTTGAGTGATATTAGGATGATATTGTATCATATTTGATTTGGAGGTTTCTGAGACCTCTATCTCACCAACATGATGATTTTTTTTTCATTAAAAACACTGTGTGTGTGATCTGATACATGTATTTTGCATTATCCGGCCTCTACAGGAAGCTAAAATTTGATTTTGGTGATTTCCAACATGTGTATTATGCTATTGGGTTTTTTTTTTTTTTTTCAGGAAAATAATTGCTAATTTTTGGGATGTTACAGTGAGAATAACACCACAATACTAAGTTATTTTTAAAGATAAGTGAATTTATTCATTGAATGAATGCATATTTATTAAGTTACTCATTATTTATATTACAATTATATCATGTTAAAAAGCCTGTGTTAAATCTGATGCATTAGATTTACAATAAGATTTCCCCTAAATTGTCAATTCACATCTATCTATCTATATATAATGCTTACTAAAATACAAACGCACACTATTTTGATGACTTCATTCATCTAATTAATCACTAAAATGCCACCTTCGAAGGCATTTTGAGTATTTACATAATCATTTTTTGGACCGCTTTATCCTCACTAGGGTTGCCAGCTGCCTTTGGGCAATAGGCGGGGGACACCCTGAACTGTTTACCAGCTAATCCAAGGGTTGTCTCGAGATAGATGTCAGAAATTGCTAACTCTAGGGGACAAACGGGGTATTCAAGATGTGGGGATATGACTATATGACTTTGATGTCTGTGAAATTGCAGAATTGCCAAAAACTAAATAAAAATAAATTCATAATAAAACATGTCATAAACAACATGATAGAGCATTTTGTTGTGGATTTTAATATAAAGATGAATCAACATCTCAGATGCCAAAAATGTGAATTTTGTGGCTATTCTTTGATGAATCGGGTCTTACAGGGTTAAAAAAAAGCACTAAATCAAACAAATCTAAGTAACCCTGTTCTGAAAATGAATTAAAAGCAGGAAAAAAAAAGAAGAATTTCACACCATTGACAAACCTTGCCCTGAATCTAAAGAACCAAAGGTCACAGGTCATTCATTAGTAGCATGCGAAACAGAGGTCTCACCTTTGGCACGTGTCTGTTGTCCAACAGGGATATGGCGCTTGAGACGTCATCAATGTCAATAACCACGTCCGAAATCTCACACCCGGGTGGCGTAGAGTCCCTGAGATTGAAGGTGGGTCCGGTCCGGAGAAACCTCTTCGGCCCCGTGGACCACCAGCAGCTGCGCGAGGACTTCCAGCGCCTGCTGTGTATGAGCATCGAGACGGCCAACAAGCGCTGGAACTACGACTTTGTCAGCGACACGCCAGGAAATGGATCCAACGTCCTGTGGGAGGAGGTCCGCCGCCGCGACGTGCCGGGGTTCTACTACGGCGGCGTGGCGCGGTCGGGCAAACCCGTTCGCCGGAGATCCACCTCGTCGGGCGAGGAATCCCCGGAGTCCAGCGGTTCTTCCGGATCCGGGGATGAGGACCTGGAATCGGCCGCCGGCGAGTACTATCGGCTGCGACGGCCAGAAAAACGCAGACAAGCTTCCATCACGGGTAAATCAAAAAAAAAATCCTCATGATTAACTCATTCACTGCCAGACCATGTGCAAAAAAATATGTCCACTCCAGTGCCAGGGTTTTTGTCATTTTCACTCAAATTCCAGGACCCACAGACTATTGAGTTTTAGGACTACACAAACAAACCAAAAAACCCGACCAATTTTGGGAATGGCGCTTCATGTTACATTTTTTTTTCAATTCCCGAATACATTTCGGGAATGGCAGTGAATGACTTAAATAAATAAAATAACAAATATTCGATTCACTAACCTCTACGTTTGTCCTTCAGATTTCTTCATGGTAAAGAGGAGGCGGCTTCTACATTATAAGGCCTCATCCCGGCAGTAGGAGCGCCGCCACGTCCACCGTGTGTACAGATGTAGCATTCAACACAACATATATTCGATATACTGTTTTCTTCGGCTTTTTCCGCTTATACTGTGAAATGATATATTATATTATATGCACTATTAGAGACAACAAACAAACAAGGGGGAGGAGGGGATTTATCAAGCCAAACTTTTGATAAAATGACTAACTCTCCCCCCCGTAGCCACGCATCGTCATCATTTCACACCAAAACCTCAACCGGGGTTAAAAAAATAACTAAAACTACTCTATTAATTCACTCCCGGTTTATTTTAAGATCAACGGTGGAGGCTTAACGATGAGGTCATGTGACTTGACGAATAATTCCAAATGCTAATCATGACTATTATTTATTGTTCGCACGATGCTAGCTCGTCGCTAAATGAAGGTAAAGTCGGAAAAAAAAGATCCGTAATATGTAAAACAAGATGTTTGTGGATTCGCGCCCCCCACCCAAATTGTGTGATTGTAACTCCACCGTTGCCATGAGAACAATGACAAAAAAAATTATAATCACACTCTAATCACTTGTAATGTAGTATTTTTCACCTTAAAGGGGTATATAACATCTTTTTTTTTTTGCATTTTGGCAAACCTTATTTAGTTTTGGGGTTATTTTCCAAGCTTCGAAATAATGTAGCGTTGAAAAATGAAATATTGTCCGTTTAAGATTTTTAACCGCATATGACATGATTCGTATTTATAGTTTAAAAAGCTATAAATGGGATGAATCTTTCACTACCTCAAAATAAACACGTTAAAAAAGAAAAAAAGCAGCTCAGGTTGTTTGCCTCTGTTGAATCGGTTAAGAGAAATTAGAGCAGGGGGGCTAAGGGGAGGGGGGGGTCTTTGTTGTTGATTTTGTGGTCAAAGTCGCAGCGCTCAGTTTCACATCGGGGGGGAAAAAAGAGTCAAGCGAGGGGGCTCGGCGAGGGGGCTGCTTTTGTTGTCACTCACTTGGCTATTGAGGTGCTTTGACAGCCCAATTGGGGGCGGGGGGTTTGGGGGATACCAGACTCGGTCTGAAAAAATGCTTTAGTAGCCCTTTAGAATTATTTTTTTTAACATTTACATGACAGTTTCATGATTAATTACTCCCATTTTGAATCCATCAATTTCTCTTGGCTGATTCAACCGCCTCACTCACGATTTCAAAACAAATATTATTGTTGTAGTGTCTACCTTTATATGTGTGTGTGTGTGTGTGTGAAACCAAAAAAATATTAACTTATTCTGAGTTTATATTGTTTGTTGTATGATAATTTTTTGTGATGACTGTTATTTCTGAGATCTTTGCACTATAGAGAGCTATTTTTGTATGGTAATCTTTAAAACAAAGAAATTCAACACTTAAAAAAAAATCTATTTTATTTTGAAAGGACACCTTTTTCAACTTTTTCTGTTTCCTGGTTGCCTCAAAGTCCATTAAGAAAGATTAAAGCAATATTTGCTGTTCCAATTTATTTGTTGCCAGTTTTTTTCCATTTTATTTTGATTTTTATTTACATTTTGCATAAATGTATGCTCATCATTGTATACCGTTTGTAATCATGTCGGACAGAGTCGTACATTTGTCCTGAATTGTTATAGAGATTCTAACTATCGCTGATTTTATTCCCTGTTGCTCAGATGAATAAAATAAAATACTTTTTGGGGAATTTTGAAGTTGGAATTAGTGTGTACTTTTTTCTGCTGTCTCGGGCGCCACCCAGTGGTTGGAAAGTGACATTGCGTACTGGCCCAGTTTGGTCATTATTTCGTTTGTTGTGTGGTCGTTTAAAATAATGTTTTAAAATTATTATTTGGTCATTTAAAACAATGTTTTAAAATTATTATTATTATTTAATATTAATGGTATGCCAAACAAATATGAATGGGTGGCGTTTGTCAAAAAATGATTTGCGCCTTTACAATAATAATAATAATAATAATAATAATAATAATAATAATAATAATAATAATAACACATGACCTTCTAAGCACCTTTCAAAGGTCTCAAGGACACTTTACAGTCACAGACAAGCATAGGTACGATTATAAACAAAATACAATCGCAAATAGAATGCAATAAATAAAATATTTTGCCTAATTTTTTAAAAATAAATATACACAGTAATCCCTCGTTTTTCACTGTTAATGGGGACTAGGACCACCCGCGATAGTTCAAAACGCCGTTTCTGAAGCGTCTTAATGAAGCCACACATTCAACTTGCAACCCCGTTTTATTAAAAAGAAAAAAAATGCTCTTTCACAGACTCCAAAGTGCTCAAATGTACACATAAATAGCGATAAAATGGACGGATGGGGGGGGGGGGGAAGTTGCATGTTACCGCTTGACTTAGATCGAGGTATTTGTAGGCCTAGCGATGGTTAACATTTCATTTTAATCTCCGATGGCAAAAAGCGTCAGTTAGTCTTGCAGTTGTATACGAGGAAATTGGAATGCAGGAAAAAAAAAACTTAAAGCGAGGATCCAAAGCCTTCAAGTCAAAGGACATTTCAAACCTGATTAGAAGAATGGCAAAAGTCACCTACGTAAATCTCAAGCCCAATCTTTCTGCACAGCCATAAGCGCAAATGGAAAAATGCATCCAAATAACTCATTAAAAAAAAATATTTACAACCATTTCAATAATTTGTACACGATGAAACGTTTGCAGTTCTCGACAGTCAATACTGAAGAAAATGAGCACGATCAAGTCCTTTTTTTTTAGAGGCTAAAGATCCTCTGGTCATTCTTCAATGGAGGGGAAAAAACAGAGACTCACCGACGGAGCCATTTTGTTTCAAGTTAGGTCAGGCTCGAAAATGGGGCCTCAGAGCTGGTGATGCCTCGTCTGCCGCTCTCTCCAAATGGCACGCACCTCCTCCATGATGAGGGGAGCGATGAAAACGATGCTGCCCCCTGTCTGTAACGTTAAGAACGAGATATTTCATCAGAATGCACTTTGAACTTTAACCACGAAAAAAAAAAAAACATGTGAATGTGTGGCACTTTTGCTCAATCAAAGGTCGACTATCTTATCCATTATCTTACCATGACGACGAAGAAGTAGAAGACGGCTATCCAACCAAATTTGCTCTGGATGAGAGACACCAGGTACTAAAAAAATACGATTAAACAAATAAATCCAATTCGTCTTCATTCCAAGGACACACAAAACGCCAAAATCCGTACTTGTCCTCCGGCAGCTCCGATGCTCCCGGTACCATCCACGATGCCGGTGACGGTGGCGAGAGCCTCCCGGCTTCCCCGGATGGCATCTTGCCTTCCCAGGTCGGCGGAAATGGCCGAGCCGATCATGTTGGATGGACCTCCGATGAGGAAGCCCGTAATGGCTAAAAGGACGGCGTTGGCCGTTTTGTCGTCCGGTGAGTCTGAAATGCGGGATGGTTAAAATTCAGGAGATACATGAATGAATGCTCAATGTACATTTATTTTAAGAGTCAAAAAAGTGAATTGTTTGTAGGAAGAGGAGAAATAAGTGACGACTCACGGCTGTACCCCACCAGAGAAGCCATGGCAAGCGTAAGACATAAGGCCAGCACTGGGGACCGCTTTCCCATGACATCCGTTACCAAACCTTGAACGGTTCCGCCTGACACAATAAACAATTAAATAAATAGATAAATAAATAAATACAACAAAAAAAAAAAGAAAAAAAATTAAATAATACATAAATAATAAAAAAGTATAAAATAAATCGATATAAAATAAATATATCAGAAGTATCAAATAAATAAGAAATATGAAAGACACACATAAATAATGCATTAATTAAAAAATGATGGATGGATGGATACATATATAGATACATAAAAGATAAATAAAGACCAAAAAATAATAATAAAATCAACAATAATAACAATAAATAATAAAAACATAAATATAAAACAAATATAAAATGAATAAATACACAAGGAATATAAAATAAATACATGTAACATACATAATAAATATAACATACATAATAAATATAAAAATAATAAAAAAATGGATGAATAGATAAGAAATAGATAAATGAATACATAAATATATACAAAAGAAATAAATAAAAACAAATATAAAACATACAATAAGAAATAAATAATAACAAATATAAAATAAATACACATAAAATAAATAAATAAAAAATATAAAATGCATAATATAAAATAATAATAAATACGTGGATGGATACATGATAGATAAATACAAAATAAGTAAATAAATAAAAACAAATATGAAATAAATAAATAAATATAAAATAATAATAAATATATAAAAAAATAATATAAATGCATAATAGATATAAAATATATAAATGATAAAAAATAAAAAATGGATGAATGGATAGATAGGTAGATCGATGTAGAAAAATAGATGAATTAAAAAAAAAGATAAATAAACAAACAAACAAACAAACAAGTGGGACAGGGCAACACACACACACACACACACACACACACACACACACACACACACACACACACACACACACACACACACACACACACACACACACACACACACACACACACACACACACACACACACACACACACACACACACACACAAGACTTTGCGATGTGTAAACTGAAACCCCATCAACTCCCCTGTCCGGTTCAGCACTCACCGATAATCCCCCCCACGTCATACCACATGGCTAGCCGGTCAGCTTCGACTTCCTTCCAGCCGTAGTTGTTGCTCAGGTAGAAAGGAAGCCAGAAAAAGAAAGAGTAGTTCACCAGCTTCAGACACGCGTACGCAAGCGAGTACTAAAGCAAAGAACAAACAGATTAAAGCTCAGTCGGAGGGAAGAAGAAAAAAAAAATAATTAGCGAGGAGGCGCTACAAAGCTCACCGGCAGAACTCCGGGCAGCCAAAAGGCTTGGAAGAAACCAACTGCTTTTGGGGGTTCGTCCTGATGCCGCGGCGAGCGTTTGTGAAGGTCGCAAACGTCCTCCTCCGTCTCCTTGTCGTTTATCAGGGGCCTGTGGGTCTCCGTGTCGACCGGGCTGAATCCCGTCTGACAATCGATGCTAAGTCCTGGCATGCAGATATGTTTTTCCATGAGCGACAAGGTGTCTACAAAGAAGATTCCGCCGCCATGTGATCCTTACCGACTTCATTTGGGGAGGTGAGCAGGCCGAAGAAGAGCACAATTCCTCCGGCGAACTGCACCACAGACGTCACCAGGAAGGCATACTTGCAAAAGAGGACACGCGCAACATCCGGATTTGTCAACTTAATAATAATAATACATTCCATTTATAAGCGCCTTTCAAAACTCTTAAGGTCACAGGATACGTTTTTTTCTGTGGGTGTGCAGCGGTAGCCACACGCGCCAGCGTTCACTCAACCTGGAAGTAACTGAAATAGATCGAAAGCTAGCTAGCTAGCAAATCGATAGCCAACAGATACCCACCTAGCCATCCAGCCAGCTAGGTAATAGATAGCTACCTAGCCAGCTTACAAACTTAATTGGTTCCCAGAAAGTGTGTGTAAGGTGAAAAGTTCGTCTTCCAAATATTTATTTCCCACAAGAATCCATTAAAATGAGAATAATCCGTTCCCAGGTCCCCATAAAACATCATTTTCTACGGAATAAGCCTTAAAATTACACAAAACGTACATTACAATGCCACCCATGTATAAAACTGAAACAAGCAAACAAAAGACAGAATAAAACCTACGTCGAATTGCATGATTATGCAATAATTATGCATAATTTAAAAAAATGTACTTTAGTACATAGAATAAGATTAAAACGTTTCGAAAATATCAAAAATACACTAAGCTTACCTCGTAGCCGTACTTGAGCACGCTGGACGCCAAGAAGGCCCCAAAAATATTCCCCACTGACGCGCACGCGCTCCACAGGCCAAACACAAATCCGCGCCTGGAAACCATCGCAAAGCCATTCAAAGCCATGCATTCAAAAGCAAATACATTACATACAAATACATACACCCTCGCTAATTATCATAACAAGTTCCTGTTGCAAAGCCTCAATGACATCGAAATAGGAGATGACGAACGGTCGCCATTGTGCCGACGTGTGTTAAAAGAACAAACACACGGACACACGCACCCGGTCTTGCCGAACCAGTTTGCCATGACAGCCACAACGCAAGGCCAGACGGTCGACTGCAGCAGCCCGTTTAACACCCACAGGCTACAATAGAGGTAGACGTTGTAGACGTGAAGCCATTCGGTCAACGTGCCGAACACAAAATTCTGCAGGACACAAAAAAAATAAATAAATCCCAAAATAAGACCTTGCATCTGCTTCCTGAGGATCACAAGATGGCGGGCGGTCCGCGATGACCTAATGCATAAAAGTCCGAGCGCACTCACCACAGTCGCCGAGCCGCACAGGCCGAAGCAGAGCACGTAGCGCAGGTTCACCCGGTCGCCTATCACGCCGCTCAGATACATACCCTGCATAGAAGAATTATTATTATTTTTGATGACATGTGATTATTATGAAACATTTTTAAAGGACAACTGACGTCTCCGGACATGTTGTGTCCATAATTTGTAAAATGGCTTCAAATGACTTCTACTGAGCGTATTTTACAAAGATTCCACCGCATATAGCTATATTTTACGTTTTAAGACTCGCGCTGTATATTCAGGAAGTCTTGTTTTTGAGTTGGTGACGAGTCCGTATGTGCCGTCACTAAAGGACGGACCTTCACTGTGAAAAAGACGCATTGTAGCGGTCGTTCCATCACGTCAATGTATTTTGCTGTATTGTTTGGTCGGAAAACCTTGTGTTGCACCCAAAAGCCGCCAGAAGAGGGTGTCCAAGCTCCATATAAGGAATTTATCAGTCTCTGGAAACGGAGGTTGCCACAGGAGGTCGCCATTTTTTGCCTCTTTTCTGTTTATCGTTTCTCCCCAATGTTGCCTCAAAATGGCAATCGATTGCAAACATGTATGCTTTCCTCTTCAGAACTATTTGAATCACATTCATAACTGGATGTGTAACAAGAAAGCATATTCTCCGAATCTGAAGCCATTGTTTTGATTCTCCAGCAATGCAAGACGTCTTGGCGTGACGTCACGAACTGGGGGCGGGACTTTCTGAAAATGCCCAATTCACAGCTCTTTTTTTTGTAGATTTTGGACACTTTAAGTCATTTTTATTGGTGTTTTGCATTTGAATAAAAATATCATACTGTGTGTTTTGGGTATTTTGGATGAGATAAAACGTTTTTCTGGTGTCAGTTAAAAAACAAAAAAGTGACGTCGGTTGTCCTTTAAAGCATCACTGGGTTTAAATGTGCCTCACCATAGCATAGGAAAAGAGGAAAATGGAGTCCAGAGCTCCCAGGAAAAGCGTCGCCTGCTGCTCATCTGCAAATAGACGGTTTTTCTCCCACGTCTATGACAAAAAATAAAAAATAAATAAATAAAATGAAGACGCAGGCTATAAAAATGAAATTGAAAAAGACACACCTCGTCGGGTAGGAGAGCAGCAGCGGTGCCATTTTGAAGGGAAGGCGTCCACTGGGTGGAGATACTGACTTTCACGTTGCTGAACGTCTTCCTGGAGGCATGCAGGAACACATAGCTGGTGGCAAGGGGGGGAAGAGAAAATGAATTTGAATTTATTTATATCAACAGTAACTGGAAGAAATGTATTTTATTTGGTGTCAGTTTAAATTTGAGTTTTAAATAGTCAAGATTGCCAAATTTGCTACTTTGATGTTTTCAAAGTGATCACAACAAATGTTATATCCATTTCAATTCTGATAAAACTGAAAATATCAGCAATTTCCATAACCTAAAATGGGAAACGACATTTTAAAAAAAAGTTTGTGTTTTAAGTCATGATTTATTTTTGTTTTTCCTTTCATGTGAACGGCTCCTAACTGGACATAAGAGTGAACGTCTAAAAACAGGAAACTGTCCTCATCGTTTAAACGCAACTAACATGCCTAAAAAAAAGGAAGGCAGAGGAAGACTATCATAAACCCGTTCACATATGCATGAGAAACCTCCCGCCCAAAACAAACAACCACATTTTTTTTCCCTGCTATGCCCATTGGATCAATATACATAGTTCACACTATGCTGACGGCACATGTCCCTCAAAGCCTTTTGACCCGCAAGGTGGATTCACAATTTTCTTTGAAACAGCATTCCATACATTCCAAACATAAAAAAAACTAAACACCCACCTGTCATCTGCCTCAGAGTATAAATAAGACATCAAAAACACCCAATAGGATCGAATGGGGGAAAATGCAGGTAAAATTCACAAATTACCTAAAAAAGGTGAGCAGGAAGGCAACCAGGTGATGATGGGTGTACTGTGACAGGTAGCCACAGCATGAGGGACGCATCACAGGGGTGAACGGTGAGAAGAGGAGAATTTGGAGGTTGATCTCGGGGAGGTAGGGATCTTCAAGGGGTGCTGATAGGGAGACGAGGAAGGATGGTAAGGTGGTTGAGCTAAAAGGCAGGGCGGTACGGGCACATCACAGGGGGAGATGGCACGGTGACTGGAAGGAGGAGAGGAAATGTTAAACATTGGTTTGGAAAGCCAGAAGAAGTGAAAGCAATAAAAGTGATCCATGTCAATGTGGTTCACAGGCTAGAGCAGAATATTTCCTACAACTTCAGTAGATGATTGTGCGCCGATTTTATTTGTATATGTCGCTGTGTGCAGGAAATGACAGCAATAAAACGCGATTGCGTCTTGCTAATTGTACCTTGAACGCACCACCACCCACAATAAAGTGTACAAGATGGCAATGTTTAATTGAGGCTGTTTTCAATGAAATCCCTTTTTATAACACAATGACATGGTCACTTGATTAATTTAAAACACTTTGCTGTCGAATTGTAAAGGTTTGCTGTTTTTTTGCCCCTTCATTTGTTTTGGGCGGAAGAGATAGAAATCGATACACGTCGCATATTTGTAATGTACCTCTTTGGGTGACCAACTAAGCCTTTTAAATGTCGCGAGACAACCCCTATTTTCACCACCATCTTTTTGGTCGGAAAACAAAGACAACCCAACACGAAAGAAACAAAAAAAAAACGAACATTTTTTTTGTGGAGCAATGGCAAAATAAAACACCGACGGTTCTTACCTTCCTGTTCGCGTTTCAGGTTATAAGCTAGCAGGTAGCGCGCTTTGGCCATAAACATCTGTTTACAGTGCGTCACGTCACCGTGACGTAACCACGCCCGACACGAGTGGACTGGGATGCTACCGCCCCCATGCGGCCAGGGGTGGAACTACATATTAATGGCTCATTTATTTGAGTATTCACGCTGTAAAGATTCTCATTAAAAAAATAAGAAAAATTCTGGTCGATTTTCAATTCAACACTAAGTAAAAGATTTAAAATTATTCGGTTCTGTACCAAAATAAAAAATATCTAAATATATATATCCATATTATTTTGGAGTGTTGCGAAACAATAAATAAGAGCTGCCAGTGAACAGGAAGCGTCCGAATACCGACCATCACGGCTGAATAAATAACTGTGCCAAAAATGTTGGCACGCCTGTGGGAAAACAGGAAGCGTATGTCTGGGAAAGTGCGCACGGACGGTGTGCATGTATTCATCTTCCCCTGGTCGGGAAGGAATTCATTTACAGTGGCTGGAGAGCAGATGCATAATGATGTGGAATGTAAATTATATATATATGTTAAGTATTGGAATTATTTCAACCCCCCGCGCCCCCAAATCCTTTACCCACCTTCCACATTTGGATATTGGAGGTGTTGATGTGCTGCTGTGGGGGAGGTGGAGGAGAGGAGGAGGAGAGTCTCCTGCTGTGGTGGTCAGAAAAGCCATCATGGAGGCCCAGTTTCGGGCTCTGGGCAGGGCCATCAACGTCAAGAGCTTCCTCTGGGCATGGAGGTACAACGCATCTGTTGATAAAATAAAATAAAATAAAATAAAATAAAATACAATAAAATACAATTAAATTAAAATGAACAAATAAAGACATAAATAAAAACAAACAAATAAATAAATATAAATATGAAAAATAAATATAAAAATAAACAATAACAATAAAAATTACAATAAAAAAAATAAATAAAAAAATATAAAAATAAAAAATCATGAAAAATAAAAATAATAAAAATGAAATTAAAAATAAAAATAAATAGTTACGTTTTTCAATTTTTAGCTTTGGGAATGTAATATTGCTGTTGTGTTGATACTGAATTCAAAATATCCCAATATAACCTGGTTTGGGAGTTTTTTTTTTGTGCAAATTTCCCCATTGTGGGACGAATAAAGGTTTTCTGAGTCTGATTTTTCCCCCCAAAAGGTAAAAAAATATTTTTTTTGGTTCAAGAAATAATGATGGAGAAAAGATGACGAGTAAAAATGTATTAAAATAAAACTTAATAGTGTATATCAAAATAAAACTGCTTCAAAGCACTTCAACCTATTTTATTAAAACTAATAAATGTGACTGATTTTCCACCAGCGTCCACTAGAGGGTAGTAAAACATTATTGGTGATAGGCTGTGGGGAGAAAAATGAGGCACACCTGAACCTCCAATCTTGAGACTCGAAATACAAAATGATATAATTTTGTAAGAATATGCAACTTTTGTATCAATATTTAAAAAAATGTGATAGAAATGCAATGGAGCTACTTGAACTGTGGATACAATGTGATTGTTTACAACATATCCTGTGACTGTAAAGTGACCTTGAGAGTTTTGACAGGCGCTTATGAATGAAATGTATTATTGTTATTAATAAATTAATTTTCTACACCAGTATATTACCCGCATGTTTCTCACGAATTGTGAACATTTCCCTGGATCTATTTTTATCCGACTTTTATGATTACAAAATAGTCCTAAATGAGAAATGAGTCTCGATGAACATTGTTGACATGTCATTATTATAATCTCCCCCTGATACTTGTAACCCAGAAATAATACTAAAAAATCCCAGGTCAATTTGACCCATAATATTTTTATTGAGATGTTCCAGAGAGTTGGAAAAAAATAAATAAATTGTGAAAACGAATGTGCTTATTCAGCATACACATGCCAATTGCACTCAATGACTGGTCCACATGCTACACATTGACAAACCGCACAACCGCTAGGCTAGTACGCTCAAAGCCAGCGTTCGGTACGATCGGTGGTGGCAAACGCTATTTTCAGGATGTGAGTCATGGAAACAAAGCCGACCGCAAAGAGGAAAAGCACATCTATTGTCGCCGTGAAAGCATAACACAGGTGCGGAGATTGAGAGTATAGTAGCGTATTGTTTGGGTATGAGAAGCCCTTGGAGGGGCGAGTCAGCATCGAACCATCTGCAAAAAATTGAATTCTGGCTCGAAATGTGATCTACTCCTAAAAACATTGAATAGAGCAAATAAGTTGACGATTTTAAAGTCATTTGGACTGTTGAACAGTGCTTTCAATGCATATGTGGAACTGCCGCGGCTCGGAATTGAAGCGGATTCACGTGGGAACAGCGATGCGACACAATCTCTATTGGTCAATGGATTATACAGCTTCGTTTTTGCTTTCGACATTTATCTTGTAGCAGACGCGCGCATTTCACCGTGATGTCCCTGATCCACTGGTGAAAATGATGCGTTCATCTTAACACAGGGTGCAGAAAAGTGATTAAGATTGAATGACTGTCTTTGTGTTGGCATTTTTTTTTGTTCTTTTGACCTCAAAATGGCGACGCGAGGGTGGCTGCCTTTACAGCAGCTCCTGTATTTTGTTTTTCTACTTCTTTCTTTCCTTTCCTCTTCCTTTCATCACTTTGCTGTTGTGAAATGTCAATTTCTCCACTGCAAGACTAATAAAGGTAAATCCAATCCAATATATACACACATATATACATATATATACACATATATATATATATATATATATATATATATACACACACATATACACACTCAGATATACACATATATGTACCCACACATGTACGCACACATGTATGCATACACACATGTACACGCACACACATGTACACGCACATGTACACACATGTACGCACATGTACACGCATGTACGCACATGTACACACATGTACACACACGTACACACACACACACACATATATTTATATATCAATAAACAGTTCAGTAAAGTAGAGTAAATCTGCCAGTGGTTAACAAATCAAAAGTTTTGGCTCCATGTGGTCCCTCGGTGGGAAAATCAGAGACGCCATGGGCCGATCTCGTCAAGATGTCCCGCAGAAAGAAAAATGGACGCCAGGAGAGAGAGACAGACAGAAAGAGAAAGAGAAAGAGAAAGAGAAAGAGAAAGAGAAAGAGAAAGAGAAAGAGACGAGCAATGACAGCTGCTGACAGATTGCTGCTCCGGTTTTGGTCGGAGTTGGGGGTTATTGTATACGTGGTTACTTGGCCACATGCCATCAACTCAAATCGCTGCCAGATTGCGTTTCTGCTGTTACACCTGGCCGTCAGCTCAAAGCGACGGGTGCGTTATTGCGGAGGTAATTATGATTTAAATCAATTCCAGTCAGCGTGGGTTGAACCCCCCGGGAGCTTTTCAACGTCTCTGCTGAATATCACACTAAAATGCATACATAAGTCACACGTGTTGCCAAATAGAAGAAGAAAATACATACAGTGAAACCTCAGTTTACAAATTTAATTGGTTCCCAGGAAGAGTGTGTAAGGCGAAAAGTGTGTATTCCAAATATTAATTTCCCATAGGAAACCATTAAAATGAGAATAATCCGTTCCCAGGTCCCCATAAAACATAATTTTCTACTAAATAAGCCTTAAAATTACACAAAAATAAACCTTATTTTATGTATCATAAATTTGATATTGTATTGTAATTAAATAAATAAACTGCACTGTATAATAAAGTCGCTTTATTTACCTTTGTGATGGTCGTTGATGTAGTTGCATCTTGATGATATCCTCGTGAAGTTGCCGTGTTTTCTCGGCGATATTATCCTCACTCACACTGTCCCCTGCTAGCTGCTTTTCGTTAATACAAATCAACAGAAGTTTTTCAACCTCTTCTATTGCCTGAGACCGTTGCTTAGACAACACAGAATTTTCTTTAATGTCTTCTTAGGCTAAACACTAGCCTGTGGTGGGGTCTTTTTCAGTCCCATAACAGCAAAAGTACTCCACACGATAACAAAACAATATCTGCACTCAAACAGAGGGGGGTGTGGAAAACTAGTCCGCCAGCCACCGTGGCGCTGTGTGGTTTGGTTCGTCCGTCGTATGCCAAGATTATATTCTCGTCAATTTAATGTTCGTAAAGCAAAAAGTTTGTTAGCTAAAGCGTTCGAAAACCGAGGTATCACTGTATAGAGAATTTTTTTTTTTGGCTTGTTTTGAATGTATTTTAACATCTCACAAAGTCAATCCAATGAAATATTCAATGCGGTTCAGGTCCTGGAGAAGCAAAGCAAGATGGTTCCATTCTGCGATATGTTTTTTTTTTTCTCAAAAGTTGAAATATTAAAATTAGTTTAGGAATTCAAAATGTTTCTAAAACTGGAGAAAGTTTGAACACACTTTGGACTGACAAAATACGTCTATCTTGATTTTAAATGCGATAAAAATCAGGCTAACATGTAAAGCATCACGCAAACTTCACAGTCCATTAAAAGGAAACCGCCAACTTGACATGACGTCTCCCTCGGAGATTTATTGACCTTATTTTAAAGTTTGCGAGCCACGTTTGAGCCCCCCCTCCGTAACCCTCCAAGGTGGCCTTGTACTAATTACATGATTTATGGAGTAATACGCGTTTTAGGGAAGGCGCGGTACAAGAGCGTCACTGGCCATCCGTCACACACAGGAAAGTCGATGTCATTTTTCCGTCATATTTTTTTTTTTTTAATCTTCCGCCAAACCCGTCAATCATATAACCATTTTTGGACATTTTCATCTATTACGCTAATATCCCTGGTGCAATATGACATTTTGGTACATACAGTATTATTCAAGGTTGCCTTGGAGTATTTGCATCAAATTGTAACTCGCGCCCATAAACGTCATTGAGTCATTGAGTTTGACTTATCGGGTGCCATCAAGCTTAATGTGGGCTAGGGGAGAGGGAGTTAACTCAGTCACTGCCAGACAATGTAAAAAATGTGTCCACTCCAGTGCCAGGGTTTTTGTCACTTTCACTGAAATTCCAAACGGAATATTGAGTTTTAGGACTACGTAAACATTCAATACAGCATTAGAAACCTTAGACTCTCTTCTTTCATCAGAAATTAGTTAATTCCTAAATGATATGGGTCTGGAGTTATATGAGCTTGAAATGAGGGCGGATGTCCAAAATACAATGCAATCCATACATATTGGTCGCTTGAACACTAAAAATCTTTTCAAAGTGATGGGACGATTCGGTTCACATCTGGATCGCAATTTTTCCAACGGTTTTCAGGGGCACTCGTCACCGTGATCCACCACTCTACCGCCGCCCGGTGACTTATACAAGGCCGCGATTTTAGGAAAGGAAGCATATGGCTAATCCATCGGCGAAAAAAAATGTGCATGATTGTGGTAAAGACATTTCCAGATCGAGAAACAAGATCGGTGCGCCAAAAGTGCTGCAATGGACTATAAATAGATCTCATTTATGACGGCACTTTTTTGGGGGGGTTAATACGGACGGGCTAAGGGGGATGCGCACCCGTGATGACTGTTTACGTCACATGAGGTGACGCAAGTGTGATGATACATGTGGGAAAGGAGGAAGTGTTATCTGTGTGCCGCCTCATGGCGCTGACTCATGTCAAAGTGACGAATTAGCACAAGCGTGTTGACTGTCTGTCTGAGTTTGTGTGTGTGTGAGTGTATGTGTGAGAGTGTGGGTGTGTGATAGCTGGCAAGCGGTTGCAGTGGATCTATATTTTGACTACGGTGGCAGGATAAATAAATAGAGTAGTGGCAACCAAGAGGGCTTCGTGTGTAGAGTATCTGGTCAGTTGATGACTTCTCGATGTGCAAAACCATCTGACTGCAAAAATGGAAAAAATAAAAACAATAAAAATAATAAAAAACAGTGAAAAAAATGTTTAAGTGGGTGAAATATGATATTTGGAAGAAAAAAAGGCCATTTGGAGTCAAGTTTTGGCTCTCGGTGCATTTGGTTACATGACACAAACCAGAAAATTGAAGGTTTTGGCTCCAACAAAAACATTATTATTATTATTATTATTATTATTATTATTATTATTATTATTATTATTATTATTGTTTATTTTATATTTTTATAATTAGTATTTTTTTATAATTTGTATATTTTTATTGTTATTATTTATTATTATTATTGTTATCATTGTTATTGTTATCATTATATATGTATTTATTTACTAACTTACCGCACTATAAGGCGCACCTTAAATAAATGACATTTTATTTTGTAACTTTTTCCATATATTATAAGGCGCAAGGTGAGCTTTTGAAAAAATTGAAGGCTTTCAGGTGCGCCTTATTGTGCGGAAAATACGGTATTTACTTATTTACTTACCTATTTATCTATGACCTATTTACTGACCTATTTATTTACTTACCTATTTATTTACTTTGTCATTTACATAGTTATTTACTTACTTATTTAATGTATTCATGTATTTGTTTATTTTGCTCAAATGAGAATATTCCGAAAGAACCGAAGTCATCAATTGCCAATCCAGATTGTTAAATAACCGATTGGTTAAATAACTGATCAAAAATATGATTTTGGTAGGAGGACGAGAAAACCAAAGACCAATTTGGTTGCAAGTTGGATTTCAGTTAAAAAAAATAATAATAATAAAAAAAAAATACACCAGCACATACTAGTACACTAGTTGCTTAAAATATATGTACAAATGAAGAGTTATTATGGCCAATTTCACATCAACAAAAGTCTCCAAATATGAATTATATGTATTTTTTTTCTGCTTACATCATTACGAAATGTACTTTTGTTGTTGTTGGTCAAAACAGGGGGAAAAATAAGACAAAACCTCTGAGTCATTCTGCATTGTTTTTGTAATTCTGAACGTTTTTACACTGGAAAAAAAATGCACTAAAACTGCGAAAAGTGAACCATGAAGTAGTGAGGGATCACTGTACTCGCTTACGTTGAGCTAAGCTATCCTCACACGCCATTTTTTTTTTCTAGAACTGAAAACGCGAGTTAGTTTTTGGTCCGAATGTCAAATTTTGGCTGCAACTAGCATGAAATGTGTGTAAAACTCCCCAAATTTGAACTGTGGCTGTCCAGGCTTTTTGCCACCGTGGCCTCATTTGAACCCATCACGATTGAAAAGTTCTGGTTGGACTCGGCTTTCTCTGGTGAAAAAAAAAAAAAAAAGACCAGCAGCAGGTGGCCTGTGTTTGGGTTGTCGGCTCGCCCGGTGTCGCGTTACTCTCTCGTACACGTGTTGTCAATTTGCGTCGATTCTCGTTTGGATTGGACTTCCATCACTAAAATAGAGATTTTCGCATCGAGAAAACCGGGTGAGCAATTGTCAATAAGTGGTCAATATGCTGGTCAAAATCATTTTAAGCGGAATAGACTCCAAAATTGCGCATTTGAAATGAAGCGGCAGCGTTTGGGACTCTCTAATAACCGTCGGGTATGTGCCAGTAAGTATTTTGCAACGAGACGAAGGAAGCAAGGGCAGATTGTGTTGCCGCATACCATTCGTGCCAGCCATTTTTATTTGTATTTTTTTTTGGGGGGGAGCAATCAGCACCTTGGCCTTAAAAAGCGAGACATTCCTACGAGAAGACGGGGCCCAAATATGAAGGCTGGCATTTTGGAATCGGGCCAGGAGCAGCGCTCTTCCTCGTGTGTCATGTTACCGTCCGGTGTTGGACTTTACTGCACTATTCAGTGAATTATTTATCTATCTATGTATCTATCTATTTATGTATGTATGTATGTATTTGTATTTTATGATTTCATTTAAGTATTTATGTATTTATTGAAGTATTCATGTATTTACGTAATTTTTATTTATATATTTACTTATTGATCTAATTATATAATTGTCTATTTATCTATGTATCTATATATGTCATTTTTATTTATGTATTTACTTACGTAATTATCTTTTTTTTGTTTCTTTATTTTTATGTATTAATTTAATTTATTTAAGTATTTATGTATGTGTTTGTTTATTTATTTTTACATACGGACTTAATTGTTTCTTTTTTTATTTATTTCTATACTTTTTATGTACTTATTTGTCTATTATTTATTATTATTATTATTATTATTAGTAGTAGTAGTAGTAGTAGTAGTAGTAGTATTTTTATTTATTTATTCATTTATTTATTTTATTCATTTAAGTATTTATGTATGTATGTTTATTTATTTTTACATGCATATTTAAGTATTAATCTACTTATTTATATACTTTTTATGTACTTATTTGTCTATTATTTATTATTATTATTTATCGATTGACCTATTTGTCTATTTATCTATTTCTCTTTATCTATGTATTTTTGTGTTAATTTATTATGATGTATTGATTTTATTTATTTATTTATGTATGTATGTCTGTTTATTTATTTTTACATGCATATTCATTTAAGTGTTAATGTATTTATTTATATAGCTTTTGTTTATTTTTGTAATTTTATTATTTTTAGTAATCTATTGATCTTTTGGTCTATATATTTATGTATTTATTTCTCTTTATGTATTTATTTGTATTTATTTTTATGTATTTATGTAAGTATTGATTTAGGTATTTGCATTTATGTATGTAATTTTTATTTATTTATTTATTTATTATCTTTATTTATTTATTGTTCATTCATGTTTATTTTTTATGAATGAATGTAAATTTTATTTATAAAAGATTCCTACACTGATTTTCTTTGTATTCTGCAGCTGTGTCGCCTGATTGAAAACATTGAAGAGGGTGATGAAAAGCACCTCAGCAAAGAAATGATGGTGGAAGGGGTTGTGGGTGTCCTCCTTCAGACTCCAGGTTGAAACCCTCAACCATTTTATTCCCAGGCTGCAAAATGTAATAAACAGAAAAAAAGAAGGGGCTGAAACGAGGCTACTCTGACAAATATTGTCTTTGGACGCTGACCAGATTATTGTACCGATGACCGCGCCAGAGGCTCAAAGTCATCCAAGTGCTCTGGATTGGACCCGAATGTTGTTTTGGACGTAAGCGGATAGCCCGATGGTTCCCCTCGGAGACGCGGGTGACGACATTTTCAATTGGACGCCAAGATCCATCTTAAAAATCTCAAGTTGGGTCGCGATTCAAAGGACAACTGACGTCACTTTTTTGTTTCTTAACTGACATCAGAAAATGTTTTATAGCATCTAAAATACCCAAAACACGCAGTATGATATTTTTATTCAAATGCAAAACACCAATAAAAATGACTTAAAGTGTCCGAAATCTGCAAAAAATTGAGCTGCGAATTGGGCATTTTCAGAAAGTCCCGCCCCCAGTTCGTGACGTCACGCCAAGACGTCTTGCATTGCTAGTGAATCAAAACAATGGCTTCAGATTCGGAGAATATGCTTTCTTGTTACACCTCCAGTTATGAATATGATTCAAATAGTTCTGAAGAGGAAAGCATACATTTTTGCAATCGATTAAAGAATTTATTCCATGCCATTTTGAGGCAACATTGGGGAGAAACGATCACCAGAAAAGAGGCACAAAATGGCGACCTCCTGTGGCCACCTCCGTTTCCACAGGCTGATAAATTCCTTATATGGAGCTTGGACACCCTCTTCTGGCGGCTTTTGGGTGCAACACAAGGTTTTCCGACCAAACAATACAGCAAAATACAGTGACGTGATGGAAGGACTGCTACAACGTGTCTTTTTTTTCGGTCAGGGGGCATTCCTTTAGTGACGTCACGTACGGACTCGTCACCAACTCAAAAACAAGACTTCCTGAATATTCAGCGCAAGTCTTAAAATATAGCTACATGCGGTGGCATCTTTTTAAAATACGCTCAGTAGAAGTCATTTGAAGCCATTTTACAAATTATGGACACAACTTGTCCGGTTGTCCTTTAAACATGCTTATACAAATAGGACCTTATTAAAAATGTATGGAAGAAAGTGGGAAGGAAGCCCTGCTGATTAACATGCCGGAAAAAAGGGGGGGAACAAAAAAAATGGTGCCTTTTGATTGCAAACGTGCTCCCAGCAGGTTTCGCCGAGTGCAAAAGTGAGTCAATCAGCGGCGCTTTAAACATCTGGACTATTGTTTCTCCGCCGGGGTTTGTGGAGCATGAACCATTCGCACTTTGGCATTGAAAAGGCCCTGTGCCAGTTGACTCATCATGGTCGGGGCCTTCCATCTGGACTCAAATGAAACGAGCGTGTGGGCCGGAAAGTCGGGTTGAGGTCTTGACGGTTGATGCGTGTCAAAAGAAGTGAGATAAAAGCGAAAAAAAAAGAGGGAAAATCCAGGAAAGAGGGGCTTTCTTATGGGTCATCGCAAGACAGAATGGAGACGCGGACGCATCGGGGATAAGAAGCTATTTTGTCTGTGCTTTGTAGCCTGGGGTGGCCCCTCCCATCTTGTCTGGAGTGGGGGCGAAACGGCAATTTACAGCTTGTTTACGACCTTATCGCCCGAGGTGGTAAATTACTCACGGATTTAGGTTCTTAACAACTTTTGTACCCCCCCCCCCCCCCAAAAAAAAAAAAAAAAAAAAAAAAAAAAAAAAATTCAACCATAACAGATTATGGTTGAGCAATGAGTTAATCTGCAAATTTCCCGATTGTGGGACGAATAAAGGTTTTCTGAATCGATGTTTTCTTAATCGATTAAAAAAATTAATTATAAAAACATGTTTGCCATTGTTTTTATTATAGATTGTTCCTTAATTAAATTTATAATACTTGTTTGTTTTTCCAAGTTATTTTTTAACTCATTCACTCCCAAAAATGTGTCCACTCCAGTGCCAGGGTTTTTATCATTGTCACTCAAATTGCAGAACCCAGAGAAAATTGAGTTTTAGGACAACATAAACATTCAATACAGCCTAAAAAAACATTAGACTCTCTTCTTTTATCAGAAAAAAAAGAGTTAATTCCTAAATTATATGAATCTAGAGTTATATGAGCTTGAACTGAGGGCATATGTCCAAAATACAATGCAACACATTGGTTTATATAGCGCTTTAACAACAGCCGAAGTTGGAACAAAGTGCTAACATGGAAAAAAGGGAAATGCTGCCCCCTTGTGGAATAGAAAAAAAAAAGTTATCAGAGGTCTGACCAGCGCTTTATCAGCACCCTAGCATGAAAAACATTTCGCAAGCAAATTCGGGAATGGCGCTCTATGTCATAATTTCAATTCCCGAATAAATTTGTGACTGGCAATGAATGTCTTTATCAATTAAAAAAAATCTATATCATAAAATCAAATGATAATGTAAAGGAGGGGTTGGGAAATGGCCCTGAATGAAAAACATTGCAAGTGCTAATGCTAATGTCAATGCAATCTCCCATTGACATGCTAACGGCGATTTAGCATCCATCGCTGGTACTGATATTCCTTAGAAAAATACAGAAGCGATATATCAAAAGTTAGCGGAAGCTAAAGGCATACGTGTGGATGGGCGCGGGGCTAAGTATGGGCTAGAAGTTTGGTTTTCGTCTTGGCTGATTTCATCAGCGGCTAGCTTTGGGAGGCAGACCATTAGCGTGTGTGTGTGGTAAAGGCAAAAAAAAAAAAGGAGGCGAGGGGTTGGGAGGAGGAGTGGTTTTGTGGTAAAGGAGAGCTTTGGACGAACCCATTGACCTTCCCTGACATCCTCCTTCTTCTCTTTTCCTTCCCGCCGCACGGCTCTTGCCACATGGCTATCACAAATCCACTTTTTTTTAATAATAAGCTGTAACATGATCATTAATTATGCGAACCAACGATTCAACTCAGACCTATCTAGTCCCCCCACAATACCCTTACTCGCAGAGATCTAAGTTGCAATGACAACGCTCACCAGTAGATGGCAGTTGTCGGCATGTACTGTACTGTGTTCTACTAAATTTAACCTTATAAATATATTTGTTGTAAATTTACAAATACATGTCAGGTTTGCTACATCGCTGATTTTCGTCTATCGCGGGTGGTCCAGGTCCGCATTCACTGTGATAAATGAGGGATTGCTGTATATGTTGAACAAAGTGAATTTAATGATAATGATGATGATGTGGCCATTTTTTTTCTTCAAACAAACCGTTGACAGTTCGTTTGAAGTGCACTTCCTACATTTGCGTCCTCCCCAAAAACGTCTAGCTGTGACAGTTATAGTTCCTCATTATTCAGCGTTTTAACAGTGTCGTTTTTGACGGCAACAGACAGCAGTTATCGACCGTCAATCAACGACGTGGCCTGGATGCAAAAAAAAAGGCATAAAGATGGCGATGAGGCAAAGCGTTCATTTGTTTATGGAAATAACGCGACATTATTTTTTGTTGCTACGGAAACGAACGTCGGGAGAACTAAAACAACACAAACGTATCCCACGAGGTATAATGTTCATAGGAAATAAATAATTGATCTTAAATTTATTTATTTGGATGTTTTTTTAACTCATTCACTGCCAGACAATGTGAAAATGAAAATAATAATAATAAATAATAATAATAATAATACAATCTAGGTGGCTTCCTAGCTAGCTATCTATTTGCTATCTATTAGCTATCTAGCTAGCAAGCTAGCTATGTATTAGTTATCTATTAGCAAGCTAGCTAACTTTCTATCTAT
This sequence comes from Hippocampus bargibanti, assembly GCF_051943395.1. Taxonomy (NCBI): domain Eukaryota; kingdom Metazoa; phylum Chordata; class Actinopteri; order Syngnathiformes; family Syngnathidae; genus Hippocampus; species Hippocampus bargibanti. Next base: position 4,414,653 of record NC_142755.1, read on the forward strand.
TTGAGTTCTTCCAGGTTGAGTGAACGCTGGCGCATGTGGCTGCCGCTGCTCACCCACAGAAAATTTTCTCCTGTGACTGTAAAGTGACCTTGAAAAGCGCTTAGAAATGAAATGGGTTATTATTTTTATTTTATATACATATATACATATATATATACATATATACATATATATATATATATAGCGCTTTAACAATAGCTGAAGCTATAACAAAGCGCTAACATGGAAAAAAGGGAAATGCTGGCCGCTTGTGGATAAGATATAAACATTGCCAGAGGCCATGGCCAGCAGTTTATCGGCACCACAGCATGAAAAAAAAAAAAAACGAACAAATTCAGGAATGGCGTTCTACGTCATATATTTCAATTCCCGAATAAATTTGTGAATGGCAGTGAATGAGTTAAAGACTACTTAAGCAAAAAAAAAAAAAAAAAAAAAAAAGGGGCGATGGGGACATCGGAGGGGCTCGCCCGCCCGTGCTGGTGACTCATTGAGGGGGGGCGGGGGGGTCGTGGAAAGTGTCTCGTCGACTTGTCAACGCATTTTATGACACTTTATTTCCACTAGGGAAGTCGAAATGCGCGGCGGTAGACAACCGCAACCTACGCCGGGAGGACATCTGGATTTCTCGTCTGCGTTTGTAAAGCGGACAAATGACATTTTGCGCCCCTCCGTTTTCGTCTCCTTTTCACTTTGATCGGCACGCCGGACATGAACTTTTCATTCCAACAGATCCTGCCATTGTGTCCTCGCGCTGATTATCGCACGCGCAACCTGCGGAGTCCCCCCCTGACCTTTGACCTCTCGCTCTCTTTTGTCTTTCATCTTTTTAAAAGAGCCATAAGTTGATTCGTAAGTTTAGCATAGCCATTCAAGGAATGTTGAAGAATTCCACCACTTGCTATCTGGTGACATCATTTCCTCATGCCAGACAAAAACATCTTTTGAATTCCAAAAATATGAAACATTTCTGAGCGTAGATAAAATGAAGACATATAAACTCATATATTAACTTGTCTGTGGGGGTTTGACTTTTGGTTAAATAATAAATAATAATAATACTACTAATAATAAAATATACTACTACTACTACTACTACTACTACTACTACTAATAATAATAATAATAATAATAATAATAATAATATGAATAATAACAATAATAAAATATACAAAAATAATAATAACATATACAAAAAAAAATAATAATAATAATAATGCTAATAATAAAATATACGAACAATAATAATATGAATAATAACAATAATAAAATATACAAAAAAATAATAAAATATACAAAAAAAATAAAAAAATAAAATATATGAATAATAATAATAATAATAAATATACGAATAATAATAATACTAATATTAATACTAATACTAATAAAATTAATAATACTCATAATAATACTCATAATATAATAATAATAATAATAATAATAATAATAATAATAATAATAATAATAATAGGCAAGTATTACTGGTATTAATAAGTAATAGGTAATAAATAATAAAACTAACAATAATAATAATAATAATAATAAAAAAAATACTAATAATAAATAGATAAATAAATCTTTCACATATTTCGTATCATAAATTTAAACCCATATTCAAAAGGGATTTGAAGGAAACATCAAAATAGCCAATTCAAGGACAGCACAAAAATACTGAACACACAAAAACAAATAAGTTATTTTGTGCAACCCCACCACCCTAATAAAAAAAAAAAACGCACAATCTGAATATTATTAAGATACTATATTTAACAGGATAATATATTGCCTTTTCGCTAATTATTGCACACTTGGTTGAGTTGCACACGAAAGACGAGAGGCCCTGATAAATCATCGGTGGTCAGCAGGAAAAGGGGGGCAACTGAGGAGGAAAAACGGGAGTAGCGAAGCAGGAAACGCGCAACCAGCGCACATTAGGCTCTTGACATTTCCACTCGCACGGCAGGCTGCCCCCGTTTTCCTAACTTTTTTTTGGGGGGGAGTAGGGAGTGCTCCAATAAAAGCACTGGGCCCACTCTCAAGCGCTGCCTCACTTTGCTTTTTTGAGTCCACGAGGTCAGAACATGGCCATAAATATCATTTTGTATATATTTGGATGGAGTGTTTACACCCACAACGGCGCAAACATTGTTTTTTTTTTTAGGATTTTATTTATGTATTTTATAATACGCTGCATCATGCTGGATCATAAAAATAAAGTCCCTGACCTTTGATGAGTGAACGCAAATTCCAGGCGCTTTCCCAAGGGAATTTTTGGGCCCAAGTGTACATTCTCAGAATGATGAACTTGTTTATAGCCTTTAACAAATGCGCCTGACTTCAAACCACATGTTCAGTCTGGAATGAGTACATTAAGTGTTCGAAATATATATGTTATATGTATATGTTATATAGTACATACATTATATGTTATATGTACATATGTTATATGTAACACTGTATATCGGCGATATTGCTCAAGAAAGAAAAATGGCCTTCTTTATCCGCCGTGTACTCAAATACATATACGTCACAATGGGTTGGGGCTTTGAGTTCTTTTGCACATGTGGATGCCCGGCGGTGTGCACTGCTACTATCAGCGCTTTTGTTTGGAATTGGAGGCCTTCAACACACATGACAGCATGCGTGTTTATTTTTAAACAGAGCTGTACAAAAAAAAAAAAAAAATCCCCCAGACATAGGTAGAAAATAAATGCCCTACTCTTGTTGTCTTTTTTTTAAATATTATTTTTAACTCAGTGAAAACAAAGTGCTGTTTGTAGTCAAGAAGCAAGAAGAAATAAGCGCAATGATTTATCAGGGCCTGTGTGCAATAGTAAGCGCATGTAAACACATGTACACACGTGCAAAAATGTACACGCACGTACACACATGTACACAAATGTACACAAGTGTACAAAAATATCCACCCATGTACACAAATGTACAAAAGTCTACAAAAATGTACAAAAACGTACAAAAACGGAAACACATGTACAAAAATGTACACACGTGTACAAAAATGTACACACATGTACTAAAATGTATACACATGTACAAAAACGGACACTCATGGACACCCATGTACACACATACACACCCACTTTATGTTACTTCCGGGTTGCCGCTGCTCACCCGCAGGAAAATATCCTGTGACTGTAAAGTGATCTTGAGAGTTTTGAAAAGCGCTTATAAATGAAATGTACTATTATTATTATTATTATTATTATTATTATTATTATTATTACACACACGCATACATACATAAACACATATACATTGTATATACAGATACATAAACATATAAACACATTAACAGTACATTGTATATACATACATACACACACGCATACATATACACATATATACACATTTTTTCATGTTGATAACATAAAGGTCATAAAGGTCGTAGCGTGAGACAATAATAACGTTCATAATAATCATAGTAATTTTATTTTATGTAAATGGCATTCAAATCCAAGTAAATCAAAATGTCGATGGACCATTTATGTTACACAACAAAGACGAAGGATTTGGGGAAATCAAATAGCCAGTCAATCCATCATGTGAAATAAAATGTAGATGGTTTAGTTTTGTAATTATCCTTGCCACCATGATATCCGCGCACACCCAAAATAAACCACGCAGTACTCAACAGTCACACGTTTTGATGTATTGGTAATATTCCAGACAGAGCACGCATAGGAGGAGTACAAAGTGCACGATGACATCATCAGACTGGGAAATTTTAACCAAGCATAAAAAAAATGAAATCAACGTGAGTGAGCGGTGAAATGATGTTATTGTAGTCCACACTGTGGACGGTAACAATAGTTGTGGAGCACCACAGGGCTGCTTTCTCGGACCATTGACTTTGTATCTTTATAGAAATAATACCGCGATGTATCTGACTGCATATGCTTAAAAAAAAAAACAAAAGAGAAAGTGAAAAATGCCAGAAGTGTCAGGGTGTGTCCCATCAGCTGACAAGGGCATGGCAAAAAAAGGAAAAAAAAAAAAGAAATAAAGGAAAAACAGAAAATGACCACACCCAAGCCCACGTTGGAAATTGCTCGTCACCATGCAAGAGTTTCACGTCGATCGCGTTATTCTAGCTACGCCATTTATTCCTTTCCTTGACTCAAAAGAGCGCGCCGGTTGTTGTACGAGATGTCACATCCACCTTGTGACTATTTGGCGTGTGTCATCAGGGACAAGAATGTGGCAGTTTGTAACCTGGGTGTTGTTTTTGTGTCGCGATGACAAACGTCATCGCGATCACATTCCAAACGCTTCAAATTGGAGATTCCAGTTTGGTCCTGGGGATTGATGGGGTTGGTTGGTTTAACGGAAGCGACTTAAGGGGAAGTTAACGCTCAAATTAAAGTTATTTTTCAGGGAGTGGATACAGCTACATACATATAGCTACGGCACACAGTTAGCTAGTACAGGGTGCTCCCCTATCTAGTCACATGCGTGCTAAATTATGTAAAATCACGTTTTTTTTTATCTTATATATGTCTGTACATGGCGAGATAAATATATATACAGAGCTTTTAATTGAACAAAAACCCATTTTTGACCCTATTTTATTGGCTATCCATCATTTTTTTGAGAATTCAAGCTATAGCTAGCTAACTGTGTGCTGGCGCAAATGGCTGCCGCTGCTCACCCGCACAAAAACATTACGTGACTGTAAAGTGTTTTTGAGAGTTTTGAAAGGCGCTTATAAATGAAATATATTATTATTATTATTATAGATAGGTATCGCTTGAATCATTTGTTTTATGGATTCAAGCCATAGCTAGCTATAGCACACAGTTAGCAAGCTATAGCTTGAATAATTTTTTTTTGTGAATTCAAGCTATAGTTAGCTAGCTAACTGCGTGCTATAGATAGCTATAGCTTGAATCCACATAAAAAATGATTCAAGCTATAGCTAGCTAACTGTGTGCTATAGCTAGCTATAGCTTGAATTATTTTTTGAGGATCCAAGCTATAGCGATCTATGGCACACAGTTAGCTAGCTAGCTATAGCTTGAATCATTTTTGTGGATTCAAGCTATAGCTAACTAAAAAAATATTCAAGCTATAGCTAGCTAGCTAACTTTGTATAGCTTTAATCCTTTTTTGTGGATTCAAGCTATAGCTACCTAGAGCACACAGATATCTAGCAAGCTATAGCTTGAATATTTTTTGTGTGGATTCAAGCTATAGCTAGCTATAGCACACAGTTAGCTGGCTAGCTAAAGCATGAATCCCCCCAAAAAATGATGGATATCCAATAAAATATAGTTAAAAATTGATTTTTGTTCAATTAAAAGATCTGTATATATTTATCTGGCCATATATAATATAAAAAAGGTGATTTTACATAATTATGCATGCATGTAACTAGAAAGGGGAGCGCCCTGTACTTGATTTCTGACCCTTTTTTTTCATCGTTCCGTGCTGCGGTCTGAGGTCCCTCGTCTCGCATCTATTTTCCTTCAAATATTGGAAAGGAAAGAAGAAAAAAAAAAGAAAAATAAGAGTACAGAGCAGGCTAAAAATGTCTCCGACATAAACCGCCATTGGCCGAAAATAGCCTCCAGAAGGCTACTATTATCATTAATGACTCAGAAGCAGTTAAGATTAGAGACTTTGTATTTTTTTTCCTTGACTGGATGCAGATTTATTTGTATTTTTCTTACATTTCGCTGAGTTAGGAAACGACGTCGACCTAATGTCATTCGCATGACGCATCGCAAAGTGCGCCAGCCAGCCGCAAGGTGCGTTTATTGTCGTGCAGACATGTAAATGCTGTTTTGTCTGCACGCACACGTGAAGAGAATACCAAAATAAAAGGTCATATGACGTAAGGGAACACGCCCATATGGACAAACATACACACGCCCGTATCGTTACAATGCCTTTTGTTTAGTCGCAATGTGACATATGGAGAAGGGGGTGGGGGGGGGAGAAATGAGGATTTAGGTCTTCCAATTTTTATCTATGAGTCCCACTGCACCTGTGTCGGCCTACCCTTTTATTTTCTTTGGTATGGGGGGAAACGGTTACACTACTGCCGAACGGCTGGTTGGACCAGTTTGCTTGTTCCAAGATGTGTTTTGCATATGCAGTTTGTTAAACCCTAAACAGGGGCCAAAAGTCAAATAAGGGTTTGTGGGCCTCCCCAAAAAAAGAGTGAAGGCAACAAATAGCGCACACGTTTGGATTTCAACCAAACGTGATGCAACGTTTGTGAAGTGGCAAGCATATTTTGTTGTTTCGTTTTTACAATTAAACTCACCAGTTATTTATTAAGATACTATTAAAACAGACATATTTTTGCATATAAAACAATAAAACGCGACCTTACAGCAGGAGTGATAGCTATCTAGCTAGCTCTATAGATAGATAGCTAGAAAGCGAGCTAGATATATAGCTAAATCGATAGCTAGATAACTAGATAGATAGCAAGGCAGCTAGATAGGTACCTATATAGCTTGGTCGATAGCTAGATAGATTGCTAGAAAGCTAGGTAGTTAGATTGCGAGATAGATAGCAAGATAACCAGATAACTAGATAGCAAGATAGTTAGATATCTACCTAGCTAGCAAAATAGCTACATAGCTCGCTAGCTATATAACTAGATAGATAGCTAGACGGCTAGCTAGCTAAATAGCAAGATAGCTTGATAGATAGATAAATCGCTAGATAGATAGAAAGCTAGGTAGCTAGATAGCAAGATAGATAGCGAGATAGCCAGATGGATAGCAAGATAACCAGAGAGCTCGCAACATAGCTAGATAGATACCTAGCTAGCTAACTAGATAGATAGCTAGACAGATAGCTTGGTATCTAGATAGACAGCTAGCTTGATAGCTAGAAAGGTAGCTAGATAGCGAGATAGATAGCTAAATAGCCAGATGGATAGCAAGATAACCAGAGAGCTAGCAAGATAGCTAACTAGCTAGCTAGATACATAGATAGACAAATAGCTCGATAGCTAGATAGACAGCTAGCAAGCTAGGTAGCCAGATAGTAAGATAGATAGCTGGATAGCGAGATAGACAGCTAGCTAGATAGCTAAAAAGCTAGGTAGCTAGATAGCAAGATAGATAGCTAACAGTCAGATAGCTAGATAGCTAGATAGCGAGATTGAGGAATAATAATACAGCGCCCCTTTTAAACCATTATAAGCTAACTACTTTACAAAAATGGCACAATTCTATCGGGACTTACACAGATAAAAGCAAAAAAAAAAACAACTTTTTTAATCAAACTCACAAAAATGTGCTTTTTTTTTAGCAGTCCACTGTTTGCTTCATGGATGCTGACATAAAACAACAGTGGGAATGTATCATTTTGGGAGCAAAGAGGCAACGGTTCGATAGTGACATCATTGGTAAAACGTGTCATTGTTTGCTACGAATAACATTGAAACAAACAAAAAAAAAAAAAAAAAAAAAAAAAAAAACACGTGTCACATTTCTGTTTACAAAATACAACAAAGACACGCACGGCAAATTCTCCGCAGTACAACTCACTTGGTTTTATGCAATGCGTCAAGGATCGCCTCGCACGTATCAGCCACATGTGGCGGCTACGTGTTGGAAAACATTCCTTTCTTTCTATACACGCCCGGCAGGAACAACCCAGAATGCGTTGCAATGATATAAATCAGCTCGCTGTCCTTATTTGCACTCTGCGTTGACCTGAAAGCGCTGCAGTGTTGTCAGCGTGTCTTTAAAACAGCTGTCAGATAGCACGCGGGAGGTGGCGAAAAAAAAGCACATACTGTACTGTATAGAACTGGCAGTCGATGTGGAATGTGGACACGGGCCAAAGTGCAGCGCCCGGGGTACTCTTGAGCAAGGACAAAGCAGTAAGGTCTAGAAAATCAGGTCAAAATTTGGGACTGATTCAAGATGGCTACTTTCGCCGATGGGGCAGCTATGATTGTGCCCCGTAGGACCCGCCTAGTCAGAAACGACCAAGGATACAAAATTGAACGTTTTTAAATGTATTTATTTATTTGTGTATTTGGTTGTTTATAAATTCTTTATTTGTGTAGTTATTATTTGTGTATTTATTTAGTTAGTTCGTTATTTTTTTTATTTATGTATATGCTTGTTTGTTTATTTATTTATTTGTTTATATATTGTATTTCTGACATATGTATTTATGTATCTTATTTATCTATGTATTTATGTCATTTATTTTATAATTATTTTATGTGTGTATTTGGTTATTTATTTATTTGTGTAGGTATATATTTAGTTATTTATTGATTTTTTTTTTTTTTTATTTATTGATTAGTTTTTTAATTTATTTATGTATTTGTGTATTACATACATACATATATTATGTATTATACATACATATACATACATATATATATATATATATATATATACATACATATATATACATATATATATATATTTATTTGTGTAGTTATTATTCGTGTATTTATTATTTGTGTATTTATTTAGTTAGTTCGTAATTTTTTTTTATTTATGTATATGGTTGTTTATTTTTTTTATTTGTTTATATATTTATTTCTGACAGATGTATTTATTTATCTATGTATTTATGTCATTTATTTTATTATTATTTGATATGTGTATTTGTTTATTTATTTGTGTTGTTATATATTTAGTTATTTATTGATTTGTGTGCTTTTTTTATTTATGTATTTGTGTAATATTTACCTACATATTATTATCTACATATGTATTTATTCATTTCTGTCTCTGTGCATCTATTTATTTATCTTATTTATTTCTTATTTTTATTTATTTATTTATATTATATATTTATGTCATTTATTTTATGATTTATTTATGTATGTATTTATTTGTGTATTTATATATTTAGTTAGTTATTTTTTGATTTGTGTTTCAATTTATGTATTATTTATTTAGTTATGTCTCTGTGTGTCTATTTATTTATCTTATTTATTTATTCATCTTATTTACGTAATTATGTCATTTATTTTATTTTTTTATTTATGTGTGTATTTATTTGTGTATTTATTTATTTGTGTATTTATATATTTAGTTAGTTATTTATTGATTTGTGTTTTTTAATTTATGTATGTATTATTTATTTATTTATTTGTGTCTCCGTGTGTCTATTTATTCATATTATTTATTTATTCATCTTATTTATGGAATTATGTCATTTATTTTATTTTTATTTGTGTGTTTATGTATTTATGTAATTTTTTTAATTTTATTTATTTGTCTGTGTATTTATGCATGTATTTATGTCTGTGTATGTATTTATTTATTCATGTATTTATTTATTTATTTACTTATTTATTCATGTATCTATTCATGTATTTATTCACGTATTTATTTATTTGTGTTTATTCATATCTGTGTATTTATTTATTTTATTTAAAACAAATATTTTTCCCTGTTTCCTCCCCTATCGTTTTATCATTTTACTGCAAGCTAGTTTATAATGTTAAAATGTCTATTTAATTGGTATTTCAGTTTGTTTGTTAGTTTTTTTTCGGCAAAACATTTTGACGTCTTTTTATCTATTTTTCCTGGTTTTACTGCACTTTTCAGTGAGAATCCAGTTTTTATATTGCGTTCCGCTTCTATCCTCACCAGGGTGACAGTTTGCACAATTCTACAAGCTAGATTTCTCACAGTGAAACGTAATCACAAAATGGTTATTTGTTCTGAGGGGGACGTTTTACTTTGTGGCGGGTAGATTAGCCCACGCGTACACTGTGGCTCGTTGGAGGTTGCGACCGCGCTGTGAAATCCGCTTTGAAAAAAAAACTAATAGTATGAAAAGGAGTGAACTTTACCTTGATGACGACTTGCTGTAATTCACTCGTTCCGTTCCCTTCTCCGCAGTTCTTCCCGCCGCTGAATCTGCCATGTGAATTGAAACTAAGTTAATCATCGACTGAGACATTTTACAACACGATACTCCTTATTGGAGGCTCATAATGAGCCGTTATCGTAATAAAAATGAAGTCATGCTGTCAGTTGAACTTTGTCTCAATCTGTCACGACATTGCGCTAGCCAAATTGCTAAACCACATTGAGGTGCTTTTTCTTGTGGTATTGTTGCCCCCTCAACCCACACCCCAAAAAAAATGCTTACTGGATCAGGCACTGTGGGCACGAACAAGGCCATGGTGGGGGATTTACAAGCTTGAGATAATAACTAACTAACTAAGCAACCACATAGATAAGCACAAAAATAAATACATTAAAAACACACAAATAAATACATAAATAGAAATAAATAAATAAATAAATAAATATATAAATAAGCACATGAATAAATATATAAAAATCGCATGAATAAATATATAAAAATCGCATGAATAAATATATAAAAATCGCATAAATAAATAAATTAAAAATAAAGAAATAAATTATGAATACATAAATTAATACATAAATAGGCACATAAATAAATTCATAAAAAAAACACATGAATGAATAAGCACAGAAATATATAAAAACACGTGAATACATAAATAAATAAGCACATACATATTTAAAAACATGCGAATAAATAAATAAATAAATAAATAAATAAATAAATAAATAAATAAATAAATACAACAACAACACACTGGTGTGTTTGTATGGAGCCTGAGGAAAGGGGGGAAAAAAAATCAACACATGCGCGTCATCCTTGAAATGAGTCGCAATATCTGCCCTCAGGTCAAACATTAGTCATGGGATCGTAAGTTTGCTAACTCCGAAGTGGTGGTCCAAAAGATCAGCCGGCTTCAAAAACATCTTTTTTTTTCCAAGTTGGTTAATATGTTGTTGAGGTGACACACTGCCTCGCGTATCCAGGTGACGAGTGCAAACACGCGTTTGGGGGGGAAAAAGTCACGGCCCGAGGCTATTAGCGTGAGCAGCAGCGCTCGATTGGCGTCTCCACGCCAATCGAGCACTCTGGAGTTCCTAATGAAAAACATAAACTACAACCTGGTAGGAGATGTGGTTTGAAAAGAGCATGCCCACTGTGTGATTTCTGCCAAATATCTCCTGCCTTTGTCCTTTCTATTTTATTTCAAGTGTATCAAATCTTGCAAAAAAAGCAAAAAAGGTCACGTCGGCCAGCAGATTTGTTTGTTTATATCCTACACTACAAGATGATCCAGTCAAACTGTCCACCTTTTAAGCTCCACGCTGACTCAAATGTCACAATGGTGGGGACCACGAGATATAAATGACGCAGAAGGGCTGAATTTGTACCAGCTTGCACAGGGGAAGTTGTATTTCCCCATGAAAACAAATTTGAAAAGGAATATCTGCACTCTGCCTTCCTCTTTTGCAATGACAGCCGAGGAATGAGCTCATTCTTTCAGAGGCCTTCAGGTGATCTATTCATAGCCTTCAGCATTTATGGCCCTCATTTATTATATGGAGCAAACATTACAGTTCATTAACACCGGCAATAACAATAATGCCTTAATGTACAAGACATCAACGTGGCCTGAAATGATTAGATTAGGTGCATTCATGCAATATTTTCAATACATACCTGAAGAACTCATTTCAATGTAACACTGTGGTTGGCGATGGGGACTGAAACAGAACGTTAGCATGAATCAGTAGCCGCTAAATTTAGCATAGCGTAGCATTTGAACCAATGTATTTGTTTTGCATTTACGTTATATTTATAAGCGCCTTTCAAAACTCTCAAGGACACTTTACGGTCATAGAATAAGATGTACGGCTTTTGTTTTACAGTATCAAAGAAAAATAAACAAGAAAAAGAACGAAAATATAGATCAAATGCACACACCTGAGCTAGCAATTTCGGCGAAGAGCAGCTGAGGTCACGGGTTGCATACAGGAAGTTGATTGGGGCGGGGCTTAACTACACCAGGTGATTCTAATGACAAACACAGACAAAACAAAATACATCAATAAATGGTTAAAATCATTTTTAATGTTTATATGTCGTAGATTTGTACTAAGTCGATGATAACGTGCTCGTGTCAAAAGTTTAAAATAAATAATCGTAATAATACTGTGAAGCGAGCATACGTTTACCCCCCTAGAGGCGTAACGATGTATTACAGGAATACCACACCCACACGTACACAAAAAATGCGTGTACGTGCGCGTGTGCCTCCGACACGCTGATAGCAACAGCAAAGAGACAACCAACGAAACTAATTGCAGTGCAAGCGCGCGCGCGAGTGCGCGTGCGTGTGTGTTTGTGTGTTAAGAAAAGAACAGCTTGTACCGTCGCGAACTCTCCCGCCTCCGGCTTCCGATTGGCTGTGGTAAGTGGTCTGCTTTTTTGTTCTGCGTTCTTATTGGCTGCGCGGCACGTCATTTCTTTAAATCCCTACCCCCTTTCTGCAGCTCACATGCCTTCACTGCAGCTTTTCTGGCCCACTTAACTGTGCAGGTTTTTTTTTCTTTCGAAGGCCATTTGAGCTTACTTACTATCTTTCTATCGTGCAGTTGTTGCCAAGTGCATGTGAGGTGACACTTTTATGCAAAAAAAAGCCCCCGTGTCCATATCAGTGAGCTTTGATTAGTGGTTAGACCGCTCATAGTTGTGTGAAAGAACCTGGCATCCTAAGATGACCTTAGGTGGAGAAGAAAATACATTTAAAACGTTCTCAGCATAGGTTTGCAACGTTTTATTCCTTTGGAAAAACCACACACCCACCCCCCACACATAAACATAAATAAGTTAGTATAATTTGACAGTGTTTTTCCAAACAAAAAGGCACACAGGTACACTTCAGAGGCAGTTTTTTTTCTGCCTACTAAACAAAACATTTGAATTAACAATAGTGCAATTACATGTTCCACATGAAATTCACATATTTGCATAAGTAGCTCAGTGATTTTTTTTTCTCCCCTAAAAACCGTTTTTTTTTTATCTGGACACCACAGTTCAACAAAACTGCTGCAGTAAGAGCCATTAACCCCCCACCCCCCCTTGGGAATAATCGGCAAATACTGTCAAATTTGGTCAAATATTGCTCAGCCCCCCCAAAAAAAAGGCACACACTTCGGCAAACCCCTTTTTTTTAAATGGTGAAATAAAAGCGGGTACATCAGGAGACCATGTAAACGTTATTTTTTGTGTGTGTGTGTGTGGCTATTATTCCCAGTCACGATGGAACCATGCCGACGTAACAAGATAAAACACTGGGACAACGTAAAGCCATATTAAAAAAAAAAAAAAAAAAAAAAAACAGAAGACTCATTGAAATCTGGAGTTACCCCCCCCCCCCCCCCTTCAACTCTAAAAAAAATTGAATACCTGAATAAGAACAACATATTGACCACTTGAACATTTTTTTTTGCGGGGTGGAAATTGCACTGCAACTCCGCCCGTGTCAAAATTCACGCATATTTGAAAACACAGGCATTTTATGTCCTACATACATAAAAAAACAACATAGGTAGTAAGAAAACAAAATGGAGGGAGAATGTCAGGAGGGAGAATCAATTTTCACTTTGTTGCTACATTGTCTGCTGCTTCTGAGGCGATTGAACAATATAAAATAATATTAATAAGAGTGCCAAAAACTTGATAGTGTACATATTTCAGTGCTTGTGCAGCCTCTATTGCCTTCCTATGGGGTCTGCTGAGAGTTCTTGATGATACGCCTGAAAAAAAAAAAGAAATATAATATATAATATGAAAAAAAGACTTTAAAATGTATTATTATTACTATTATTATTATCTAGTGTTAAGTCGGTGTGGTATCCACTTAAATAACAGCAGTAGTAGTAGTCGTCATAAATAAGTGAAGATAAAGGACTTGTGGTGCGTTCAATGACACGCTCGGACCTGCTGCTAGCGTCTCTCATTGGACTTCCGCCGTCGGACTTCCGGCGTCCGAGGGCGGTTCGTCGTCGTCCCCGTCCCCGCTTGAATGTGACCGCTTGGTCTGGGACTCGATAGAAAGACCTGGAGGGAGAGAAGGAGTGTCAGAAGAAACAAGGGGGACGGCATGTGCCGAGCTGCACGTCCTCATGAAAAAAAGAACAATAAAGAAGAGCCAAGTGGGTAAAGATGCTTCGAAAATGGCGTGCTTGTTGTCACCTGCAGCACCCGGCGGTCTTTTCATCGACGGTCTTTGGTTCCGTGGCGACTCCCCGGAATCTTTCACCGGAGCGCCCCGCCTCCTGTGAGGTGGCCTGGAGTAGAACTCCGGCGCCTCCCGAACCTCCGTCCACTCCACGTCCCCGCACGGGAGCGGTCGATCTTGGACCGGGTCGAAATTGTAGCGGTCCACGAACGAGTTCACGTCATCCTTCAGGGTGGCTGCCAAACGGGCCCGGATGTCGTCCGGGTCAGGTGTGCCGAATAGGTTCCTGCACACCGGGGGTCGAACGCGGTCCTGTTGACGCGAGTCTACCCTCTCCAGCGGTGGACTGGCGTTGGAAAGTCGCACGTCTGACATTTTGTTGCACATATGACGACAACAACAACAACAATCTCAAATCCCTTTTGCTTGTAGTATTCCTTGAGACGTCAGAACGGGAATGCAACGCAGGTACTCCAGTGCGCCATGCAAAAAAAAAAAACAACCCAAAAAGGGCGGGGAATATCCACCAAAAAAGGCACGGAAGAGGTTTTTAAAAAAAACACTCCTGTCGAATTTTAAGTGCGCTCACACAAACGCACGCACGCACGCACCCAGAGACGCAAACATTCGTAGAACTCAGATGGTACGAGCCAACATGGCGTTCACGGAGCAATGCGAAGAAGGCAAGTTGACATGGACTATTTAAACAGAGCACAGCTTTCATTGGTCAGCCCGCCATCTTAGGCCCCGCCCACTGACGTAAAACTCTTAAAGGGGCACGCAATAAAAACTCAAACAGAAAATGGCATCAAGCTTCCCATTTCTGCTTTGCGGCTTTATATCTTTTAAACTTCGATAGTCAACTTTATGGACAAATTACCCCCCCCCCCCCAACACCGACACGCCCTAGTTTCAAAATTAAAGTCAAACACGGCCACTTAGATTCGGTGCCTTTACTGTGCTGTTCTATAATCATCCAAAATACAAACGATCCAACATGCAGTCCCCCGCCATTCCACCAGAGGGCAGAATGAATGGCGATTAGATCCAAAATAAGATAAAAAAAATGGCCTCTGACCCGGAACTAAATCGCTCCACTCTGCGATATACGAAAAAAATCGCCAATATTTGCGACAAACGTCACAACTAAACTAATCTTTGACGTCGAATATTAAACCAAATACCTACTCGAACTGAAATTAATGAGTCCACTTGAAAAAACTGTTATTTAATCACATAATATAATGTATCAACTACAAATGAAACAATATAAAATCAACATTATTTAAGAGCTAACTGTATTGCATTTTTTGGTTCCATTTATAATACATTTCATTTAAAAGCCACTGTTAAAACTCTCAAGGACACTTTACAGTCACAGGATATTTTTTCTGCAGGTGAGCAGCGACAGCCACACGCGCCAGCGTATTTACAGCAGAATAATAATTCATTTTGTAGACATTAGTAAGAAATACTGTACTAAGTCCATATCTATCTGGCTATTAGCTATCTCTTGGCTTGCTAGCTAGCTTTCTATCTATTTGTCTTACTATTCTATTTGAGTTAGTTCCGGTGTTGAGTGAACGCTGCCGCGTGTGGCTGCCGGTGCTCACCCACAGAAAAACTTATCCCGTGACTTTAAAGTGACCTTGAGAGTTTTGAAAGGCGCTTATAAATGAAATGTATTATTATTATTATTCGAACAGCAGCCACCTAAATCTCAACAAATGTTTTAAAGGTCACTTGTTTACAGTTAAAAATAAGACATCAAGTCAGGATGGCTCCAGGGGCCTCGTAGTACTATGACGAGCATCAGCTGATTGGAGCTATGCAGACAAGACAACACTGCATGATCCAATTGCGGCAGCCCATA
The DNA here is from genome assembly GCF_051943395.1 of Hippocampus bargibanti. Lineage (NCBI taxonomy): Eukaryota > Metazoa > Chordata > Actinopteri > Syngnathiformes > Syngnathidae > Hippocampus > Hippocampus bargibanti. The sequence continues at coordinate 4,430,567 of NC_142755.1, forward strand.
AACAACTTGATTAAATCGCAGTATATTTACTCGGGGGTGGTTAAGTAACCCTCCTTTTCCCAAACGTGTCAATATAATCGCCACAGGCCTGATTCCCACTGTTCCTTCGTAGACGTAAAGGCCTAACATCTTGTGATGAGCACACCAAAGTGATAACATAGATAGTGAGTGAAAACAACCCCCCCTTTTATCTTTCAGACTAATAAGCACAAGATAATTTTGGGGACTCCATAGGAGCCAGCAATGAGTAGCAGTCGTATTACAAACTGTCCTATCGTGGCTGCTTCTTCGTCAGCTCGGTCCGGATCTGGTGGGGGAATTGCATCAGGTTTTCGTTGACGCAGCGCAGACAGAACCTCTTGGTGTAGAACAGGCTGCAGTCCTGCCGGTTGAGAGAAAAAAAAAGTGGTTGGGTGCATTGTTGACACGCCTATTAAGTGGAGAAGGTCAGGGAAAGCATTTCGCGGGGCAAAAGTAGATGTAATTGATTTCACAAACGCTCACTCAGCACATAGTGTGCATTGTACCACATGACTAGCAAGTATAAGAGTGCAACTGTTAAAAAACGCACACACAAGGAGGAAGTTGGGAGGACCTTTCGAGGTCACAAAGCATTGGCACTCATGTGCAATTTAATTAAAGACACCGCAGTTGGTATCCATTTCGAATCATTCATGGAATATTTAAATGGAACGTGAAGTGAATTCTTACCGAAGCAACACAAATGGCAACGCCACATAGGCTGCACTTGGAACCCAAAACGAGGAACTTCTCTTTTTCTGGACTAAAGGGGTCTTTCGTCATATAACACTCCTCCAGCAACCTGGATGATAATAACACGTGCATTGATTTTCACAAGTTTAACAATGACTGGAAAAGTGGACTGTTATGAAATGTTTTACACGTCTTGGCTAATAGCATTAGCATAGCTAGCCACTCACAGAACGTCGTTTGCTCATGTTTCTACTTACACAATGGCTCTGGTGTTTGGTGGTTTCTGCCCGTATGAAGTGTAAGGACAGTTTAGACCACACGATTGGCACGTAAATATCTTTTGACGACGCTCCCGAGGAGTTTCGTCCATTGTTTTTGTGCCCAGATAGGTCGTACCGGTAATTCATTTGTTGCGACGGCTGCAGTCATGCGGGTGGGTGAATCGTTAGCGCCCCCTAGCGCACCGGAGAGAAACGACAAACATTATATTTTGCCGAAGAAAATAGTTTTGATGGCTCGTTTTGAGATAAATCACAACACATTCCGAATTTTAATGGCATATTGTTTCGGGGAATTAAAATAACAGCTAACGTTGTTATTTTTTTCGTCCAAATAAATGTTATCTTATGCAGTATTGAATATTCATTAGGAATTCAACAACTTAGCAATTGTTTAGAGTGAACTAGTTTCCATGTACACTGAATGTGGAATCCAAATCTTAAATCGAATTCAAATTCAAAAAAAGCCAGATTAAAATATGTTGAATTAGGGGATTCATCATATTGAGCTAGCTAGCTGGCTCTCTATTTGCTATCTAGTTGGCTAGCGATCGAGCTAGCTAGCTCGATATCTGTCTAGCTATTAGCTATCTATTAGCTTGTGAGCTAGCTTTTTATCTGTTTGAGTTACTTTCGGGTTGAGTGAACGCTGCCGCGGCTCACGCACAGAAAAACTGATCATGTGACTGTAAAGTGACCTTGAGAGTTTTGAAAGGCGCTTAGAAATGAAATGGATTATTATTATTATATGATCATACAGTTCACGGCGGTCGCTTTTGTGTGTAAGGCACAACACATACAAATCAAATTGACAGTGTTTTAAAAGAATAGTTTTATAGAGTTGCACAATATTTGCATAAAAGCTTTCCATTGTTATACCACACAAATTCACAAGAGCTATAAATAATTGCTTACCGTGGAATTCAGTGGTTAATTCAACCTTGAGAGTGATTCCAAAATCAACAAAACCCGCACGTACGACATATGACGTTGGAGGTTTCATCGCTTATTTCACAGTGGTCACTTCTTGGGTGGAAGGGACAATAATCGCACATTAAAAAAAGCATGATATTGACAACCAAAAATAATGCGTTTTAAATGTAAATAAATTACAATTCATATTTTGTCACTATTTTATACTCATCTAGTTATTTTGTCTTCTCCCGGAGCGGCCATCTTTTAGTACATGTCCCTGTAGATCTCCTGGAGAAGGGGGTGAAGACACGTATCCTCCGTGGTTTCAATTTCCTGCACGAGCTGAGCGTGCTCTGTGACCAATTCCCTTAGATCGGCTAATTTCTGCAAAAGTCTCGGGAAGAGGAAGGCGTCGTCCGGATGGTTGGCCTGCAGATGGAGCCGCAACGCCTGCACAATGCCTTCCTGGAGCCGCTCCACTAAAGTTGCATCTACAAGACCTGGACGATCTGCAAAGACCAGAAGATGAGTACGTGGACGATCCATCTCCACGGATCGTTACCTCACCTCCGCAGCAGATGATGGCGGCCACGAAGAGAGCCAGGTCGCTGTCGTCCAACTCCAGGGAGTTGAAACGGGTGGCGAATTGGAATTTGGGCTCCATCATGTCGCCGAAAGGCCGCTGCAGGCTTTTGAGGAACTCGCGGGTGATGAAGCCGCCGCCGCGCGCCACCAGGAGGCCATCTTTGTTCATGCACGAAGCCAGGAGCGTGAAGAGGGCTTCGTAAACGCCGTACTTGAGTAGAGTCACCTAAAAAAAAAAAAATACATCGGCGATAACTATTGGGTAGGCTAACTGCAGAGGAACCCCTGCCAATCATAATCTGTCAATCATAAACTGTCAATCATAATCCATCACTTGAGGATCTCAAACGTGCGCTAAAAACAAATTATAAGCAATTGAATTGGAAAAAAAGAAGTCCAAGATGGCGTCCGAGTAGGCCTTCAGCAAGGGCTATCACAAGCCTTGCTTTTGGGTTGTTTTTCAGCATTTTTCATTCATCAAAGAGGAGACTGTGCTGAGCGGTTGCGCCTTTTCGGCAGTACGAATATGCCAGCACCGTTTTTGATTTGTTAGGAATGTCGGTGCCATTTGAGTGTCACCGCTGGAAAGCTTTGTGGCGATTGTCCTTTTTTTTCCCCCCACCTGTAACGGGCAGCGTTTTCACATCCCCTGCTCTGTTCAGCGGAAAGTTCGTATGTGGAAATGTCGCGGCTTGGAATTGAAGCGGATTTACGTGGGACAGGAGATTTCTTTTCGTCAATGGATCCTACAGCTTTGTGTTTGTTTGCAACATTTAGCTTGTAGTAGACGTGCACATTTTACTAGGACAAACCCTGATCCACTGGTGATAAGGACGCTTTGATCCGTACCTATTTCATCTAGAACTGCTTCATGGATTGAGTGATTGTCTGTGTGTTGTCATAATAATAATAATAATAATAATAATAATAATACTAACAATAATAATAATAATAATACTAACAATAATACTAACAATAACAATAACAATAATAATAATAATAAAAATAACAATACATTGTATTTGTAAGAGCCTTTCAAAACTAAACTAATTTTTTTTTTTTTTTTTTTACTTCAAGATGGCGCCGCAAAAGTGCGTGCCTTTACAGCACCTCCTGTATTTTGTTTGTCTACTTCTTTCTTTCCTTTCCTCTTACTTTCATCACTTTGCTGCTATGCAATGTAAATTTCTCCACTGTGATACGAATAAAGGCTAATCCAATCCAATAAAAAAATGGCAAAATCAAATCAAAGACAACGAAAATGGAAAAAGTCCAAGTTACCTACCTGATCATTCAGATCGAGGTTCTGGAAGCTGGGAATGGCTTTAGCAAACTCGGTGAGCTCAGTCACCGTCTCCACGGAAGTGCTTTGGCAACAATGGAAGAGGCGCGCTTCGGCCTTCCTCTGCTGGAGCCCACCGCATCCCACGGCGGCAACCAGAACCCCGGCCGGGAGACCGCTTTCTGGCTCCGGGTCCTTGGAAACGCCGTGCGTCGCTAGGGTCCTCTCTGCGAGCTGGAATGTTTCCATGTCGTGGATAATGAAAGGCTGGAGTAGAAGAAGAAGAAGTCGTCAGGCGAGTTGAAGAAGGAGTTAAATCACGTGGTTCGCTTTACCGGCTTGCTGGTCTTCCCGGCGAGGATCAGCCTCGCTTTGGCTTTGTTCATATTGAAGTTCCTCACGTAGGCTTCGTGGATGCGGGCGATGAGAAACTTGTGATCGGCCAGCGTGGGCCTTTCCTCTTTCTTCTTTTCCGCCATCTTGGTTTCCGCCTTCAGCTTCATCTTCTCCGCTTGGGGCATGCGGCCGAAGCGGATGGCTGTCGACATTCCTCTGCATAAATTAGCCCGCACAACGATACGACCGCGCTCGGGTTTCCGATAGCGCGGCGCCCCCTCACGACGAACCCGATGACACCGAGTTCTGTTAAGGACTGGCCAGATGTGCAGCGGCTATGTGGGGTTTGTGTGTTTTATCAGTGGAAAGCTCCAGTGGGATGCTATACTCTTAAAAAATGCCTCTTGTCACCCCCTGCTGTGTTTTTCAGTGATGAGGAGTAACCTAATAGAAAAAAAACATGTCACTCAAAGTAGATCTACACACACACACACACACACACACACACACACACACACACACACACACACACACACACACGCACACACACACACACACACACACACACACACACACACACACACACACACACACACACACACACACACACTAAAAGAATTGAAACAAGGGCACGGAAAATCCTACTGGACCCTCTGCATCCTGCCCACCACCTTTTCCAGCAACACCAAATCCAGCAGACTTTTAAGCAGCTTCTTCCCCCGTTGCCATTAACGCTCTAAACAGTAACCCAAATTTGACTGTATAGTGCGTCTTTGCAATTTTTTTAAAGATGATACTAGTGCAGCGTGTTCTACCGGGAGCAAATTCCTTGTGTGTTCTACATACTTGGCCAATAAAGATGATTCTGATTCTGATTCTAAAAGAACACATTTCCGGGCTTACCGTTGTGGGACATCCCCACCGAAAGGCACCTGTGGAAGCGGCAATACTGGCACTTGTTTCGGTTCTTCTTCAGGATTTTGCAATGACGTTCGCACTTGTCATACTCCAACTTGAGGCGGATTGTTCTCCGGAAGAAACCCTGGCGGAGGTATAAAATACACAATGAGACATGTTTTCTTTGTGTTTGGTTTTATTATTTTATTTATTTTTTTTTAGCGGGGGGGTGCCGATAAAGCGCTGGTCAGACCTCTGGCAATGTTTTTTTTCACTTCCACAAGGGGGCAGCATTTGCCTTTTTGTCCATGTTAGCACTTTGTTCTAGCTTCAGCTGTCGTTAAAGCACTATATAAATCAATATGTATTGTTTTTTTGTACAGCTGCCCCCATTTCAAGCTCAGATAACTCCAGACCCAGTTAACTTAGGAATTAACAGTTTTTTTTTCTGATGAAAGCAAAAAAATAAATGTGTTCCTAAAACTCAATATCTATGGGTCCTGCAATTTGGATTGGATTGTATATTTGAGTGACAATGACAAAAACCCTGGCACTGGAATGGACACATTTTGGCACATTGTCTGGCAGTGAATGATAGTGATGGGAATTCTGGCTGTTTCGGCTCCCCAGTTTTTTAAGTAAATTAATTTACTACCAAAAATAATGTACATTATATGTAAAACGAAGTTCTAATGTTAAAAAAAGTACAATATATCATTTATTTTATTTTATTTTATTGCTCCCTATTAGTAGTTAGCTCCAGTCGTTCACTACCAAGAGCCGGTTCGTTCGCGAATGACACCCCCCACAGTCAAACGACGCCTTTTGAAATCCCTCAAAAGAAAGCGGGAGCAGATGTCGCCCAATATGTACAGATAAAAAATACACGCCATCCATATTCCTTTTCTGACATGATGATCACAGATTCTGGGTAATTAGATCACATGCTAACGTTAGCGGAATACAGAATGAAGTCATTGCGTGGGTTTGACTGAATAAACAGTGTTGACTTTAATTGAGGCTTTCAACACAGAGGAGGAAAATAAAAAAAAAATATCCAGTAAGCGTGTCTTTGCATGTACGCCACAAACGTAACCAGAGGCGATCGTGTGATTTATGACGTGACGAGATAAACGTCCTTGAATGACTCGATCTTATTGATTATAAATTGCAGATGTGAGGTTTCTCAAACTGGTGACGTTCTTGAACATGAACGACTGTCATTAAGTAATAATGGAACCACGTTAGTGTTGTTCAAGTTAGCTTGCGGATCAAAATGAGAAGGGATTCAGACCAGAGCCTTGGGGAACACCTAATTTCAGTCCAAGTCATTTTCTAACAGAAATGGCCGCTCGCTGAGATTACAGTGCAATGAGTCGCGAAGAAGCTGTTTGACTTTGTTGCCGTGACATCCGCAATTCCCCCATGAGAGTTCGCATCGCTCCAACGCGTGCGCACGTCACAGACGCTGGCCGGAAGCCAAGCGGGAGAGAGGTGACGAGTCAAACAAGGCCGTCGCGTCACCTGAACTTTCCACTGGCCTGGAGGTCATAGCTAGCTTATCGACGTACAATTGAGCACCGAATGCTGTAGCGAATTTTTGAAAGGTTCACCTTGCATCCCTCGCAGGCGTGAACGCCGTAATGGAACCCTGAAGCTTTGTCCGAACACACCCGGCATTCCAAGGTGAGGGTTTCCGAGACCTCGTCGGGTTGCGGCGCCTCACCAAAGCCCCCAGGCAACGGACTGGAAGCTGGGGTTAAAGTATCTTGATAGGATAACACAGGAGGAAATACTTGAATGTGAATTTCTACGGATTTCTACCCCATTTTTTCCCATCTGACAACTCACCTAATGCGATAGAGCTCTCGGATTCCGAACCAGGACGTTGATACTCATGGAAGTCAAAACCCAGAGTGTCATCGCCGATAGACTGGGAGATGTCGTGAAGATCCTCCATGAGGTCAGCGCACAGCGGGCTATCCAAGAGGGAGTCCCCCAGTGGGGACGGGGGGCGATACAGAGCCCCCGCCATGGCTGGATGGATGACTGACCTCACTCACCAGACTGTCGAGAGAAGACAGCAGTGAAATTGGATGACTTTTGTGTGTCCGACAAGACGGCCATTAAAAAAAAAACAACAACAACAGTGCAGTGAGCATGCTGGGACATCTGTTTGCTTCATTCCACAACCCCCCCACCTCACCCCAAACTCCCCCGACTTCCAGTAATTGACCGCGGCAGATGTTTTGAAGTTAATGTAGCCCCGATTCCAGATTACAACAATAGGGAGAGGAATGGCAAGGCTCTGCCACGTTAGCATGCTAACAATTTAGCAAACGTCACGTTCTACCATTGACAACACTTGGATACTCCATTGCGAACTCTCACCCACTCGTGTTCAGGGGTAAGTGTGTATGTTCCGGCATGTCTGCGGGACATGTCTTGACAGTGAGACGTGTAACTAGCAGAACGCTAGGACAACGCAACACATTCTTAAACAAACACAAACAAACAAATTCTGGTGAATGTAAGTCGGTGACATAAATAGTGGGCAACATGATGAACAAATGTCCTAAAATAAATTGGTAACAACATTTTTATGTCACTAAGTCTTCAAATAGAACCGAATAATAAAAATCCACCAGCAGTTAAAATGCATATGTGGAATCGTCGCTGCTTGGAATTGAAGCGGATTTACATGTGAGAAAATCTCTTTTCGTTAATGGATACAACAGCTTTGTGTTGTCTTTCGACATTTAGCTTAGAGCAGATGTGCACATTTCAACATGATGTCCCTGATCCACTGGTGAAAAGGAGACATTGATCCTCTCGTCTTTCATCTAGAACTGCTTCATGCAAAAAAAGAGGGTGCACAAAGTGCTGGAGATTGAATGTCTTTGTTTTTGTCGTATTCGTTTTTTTAATAATAATACATTTCATTTATAAGCGCCTTTCAAATTGACTTCAAGATGGTTTTCCAGTTGCTCCTGTATTTTGTTTTTCTACTTCTTCCTTTCCTTTCCTCTGACTTTCATCACTTTGCTGCTGTGAAATGTAAATTTCTTCATTGCAAGATTAATCCAATCCAATTATGGCGAATTTGAGCACAGTTTTTGACATACATTCACTATAGGTTAAACACATGAAACAAAGTCAATACAAAAATGTTCCGTTCTCAACTATTGGACATTTTGTTCACCCTGAAGTGCACCTAATGTTGTCTTTTAAGTGTCACCTGATCGCCATTGTTTTACTTCCCAGGCGGAGAGGGTTTCTATACTTAGTTTACAGAAGCAGAGAATTAAAAAATAGCTTTGCAGAACCGCATGAATTCTAGTCAAGTGCGAAGGGACAACATTCTAAACACCATATGAGACCCAGACGCTGGTTAAAACTTCCCCTTTTTTGGGTCGATTTAAAGAAAAATTGCACCTGCAACAACAGTAAACAAAACTTTGGAATCCCTGCTGTAAGGGTATCCGGTTCGTGTCCAAAAGCCTCAAATATCTTCAAAGTCTTAACTTGCCTTGATATCCTCCCCTCGCGTCTGACAAGGTCATCGGACCGATAGACCTGCTTTTTGAGTACAGTACTCCCAAAACTTTCAGCAACTACGACAAAAAAAATCAGCTTAGCTGCTAACAAGCAAAGTAAACTTTATGTTTTGCATTACCGCAGAGAGTTCCCTCCCGAGCATTTCCAGATGACAAATCTCGAGGGGGGTGCTGGTGCTCGTTTGCCTTGCGGTGCGGGTGAAGCCGGAGACGGTGCGAAGGACGAGCGAAGCCGCTCCTCGAGCGTCCTACTGCGGGCTAGGTTCGGTCAACACGCCCTTCGTCCCTACGGAGGAAATGACGCTGGGAGAGAGAGCAAAGAAGAGAGCACACCTCCTGACACACCTATAATTTGGTCCAATCGCAGCGAGGGGTTCGCGAACACTTCCGGGTTATAAAAAAATACTCGTGATGGGATTTACGACTCTTGGTTTGGCTCACTAAAAAGATCTGGTTCTTTCGGCTGTCAAATGCCTCCTCGGTTTTTCTTTTTGTTGCTTAATTTACTTCCAAAAATAACGTAAAATACCTAAAAGTAATTACACATGCTAAAAATACACCGTTATCATTTTAAAAATGCATGTGGTTTTATTTAGATTCCTGTGTGTCTTCTACCACGGATTATGAACAATCACGTGAAGCTTTAACAACGAGGGGGGAGTCGGCTACAATCAGCGGCTCTCTATTTAGAGCGAGCTCCATTCGTTCACTTCAAAAAGCCGGCTCTACGAGCTGGTTGTTTGCGAACGACACATCACGAACATTTTCTTTTTTAGTTGTGTTAAGTTCATCCTATCTACTTGATATCTAACTTAAAACAAATTTATTTTACAATATATTGTCGGTGTTCAAATACCTGACATGTTTCGGCGTCTACTTCCGCCTTCGTCAAATGTTTTTTTTTTACATAGCGCACCGTTAGCACATGCTAACACACATGCTTTAATTGAACAGAAAGTGGCAAAAAAGTATTTTGTTTTCTTTAAGCAACATTCAAAGCGACTATTTAAATTAACATTGATTGTGGGTTGTAATGTTATTTTTGTGTGCGTCACTTAATGCCTATTTTGTCTATAGCGCCCTCTGCTGTGATAAAAGAGGCTCAAGTTGGTTGTTGTGGATTTGTTTAAATTTTAAACAAATCCACAATAACACTGTAAAGTGCGCTCATTTCCAGCTTCTACCGCCGCCCCCCCTGACCTGCAATTTTCTTAGTCTTGAGAGAATGTTAATTGCACCAGTGGATCAGAATAGTACATTCAGGCAATAAAAGAAACAAAACCATATTTTGTTTAAAATTTTATTCATCTTTGAAAAAAATGCAGCTTCGAATACATAAAACGCCTATACAAGAGTGGAAATAGCAATAATATTGATTAAAACTCACCAGGGGTGTGGCCTCTGACATGAACCGGCGGCCTTTTGACCTTTTTGTAGCAAAATTTTGACGTGCGAGTCCTCCTGACGATTTGCTGCCCTCCAGGGAAGGCAGTAGGTTGTATAGTTAGCTCCTGACGGGGTAAAATCACAACCCTGAAACCACACAACCTACTACCTCACCCTGTGCGAACATCACGTGTCACCCACCCGCGTGCTACGAAAAATTCCATTGATTATTCGGAATGGGAAGTGAAATGGCAAATTCAGGCCATGTTGAGAATCAGATGCCTTTACAATCGCTTCAGGAAAGACAGTAAGTTGTATAGTCTGACAGTTTGGGAAGGACCCTAAAACTATACAACATACTACCTCACCCCAAAGGACCGTTCCAAAAAAAAAAATCTTCCTGGAGGTGGCGCTCATGCGACACTGTTCCCCGCACACCTGTTGGAAAATGAGAAGAAAAAAAAAAACATTTTTGACGACTTACATTCACAGCGCAGGTTCGTCGCGGTACTCGTGCCTCACGCGTGGCCGTCGCGCCGCCTGAAGGACACAAGGGAGATTTGTCAGACTTTCACTTGGCTCTCACCTTACACGCGAGGATCATGTGACAATCGGCGAAGCTTCCCACTGAAAGGAAAAGGGAGATAGCGTATCATACTGGCGGCGCTTTGCAAAAAAACAAAGCGGCGGGCGATATGCTAGTTTTGTTACTTTGCCGCGCAGATCGTCCAGTGCTTATTATAAATATGACTATAAAAACATGGGAAATCTTCTGTGAGTGTGGAGGGAAAAAAAAGCTCCTTTTAGCAACGTGCTATGCTAATCTCACGGCATGTCGAGTCCCTCACCCAAATTTAGCTACGATAGCCGCCAAAGTTTGTTTGAGGTAGACGCGAGGCAGCCTAACCACATTTTTTTCCCCCTTCCATCAAGCCACTGTTCGTTCGCCTTAACCCAGGGGTGTCAAAGTCATTTTGACACCCCTGGGTTTGATTTTGAGATGAAGCAAGGGTGCAGTTGAAACACACCGCCAACAGGTGTCCTCCCAAGCATATGAGGCCGAGCCTAGAGAGGGAGGGGGGGTCCAGTGTCAAAGGGGTCTTTGTGCAGTTCCGGGTGGCAGCGCTGTGCCCTCGTGTACAGTTTCCCCTCTAATCTTCATTTGAACCATTCGGCCTGAGCTTCGCTCCCCCTCCCCCCCCCATGCGCTGGTTTCCTTGGAGATTATCTCAGGGGATGTGACGTACCGATTTAGATGAGTGGACACACGTCGACATGCTGGAGGAGGTTCTCACAGGACGAGTCTAGTTCGGAAGTAGTCTTCGGGGTTCTGGAAGAGGAAAGCGGACCGGCGCCAGACACAAGGGATTCGACCACGTGGCGGTGCGCAGCTAATCACATTATTCATTCGAGAGGATTCTAAGTGAAAAAAAGGGGCGGGGGGGGTGAGGAAAAAAAAAAAAAACTAACCTTGAAAGTTGAGGTGAGTCCAGGAAATACACTGAGCCTGCAAATGAAAGAGAACGACAAGTCAGCTACATGCGGTCGTATTGGCACGTACACACACACACACACACACACACACACACAACCAGAGTAAGGTGTTCATTTGGTACTCAAGCAGCTCCTTTGAAAGGGGTGGAAGGGGGGTGTGGGGGCGCACGTCACCAAAGTTTGAGTGATCGCAGATCAAGAACACTGTCGACTCCATTCAACTTTGTGTCGTGATCGACTGGCAAAGAGACTGCAACGTTCAGAAACTCTCCCTGTGGCTTTTGGCTTCAACGTCATTTCTTTGAATTGATTTTGAATATATATATATATATATATATATATATATATATATATATATATATGTATGTGTGTGCATGTGTGTATCTGTATATGTGTGTATGTACATATATGTATATGCGTGTGTATGTACATACATGTATATGCGTGTGTATGTACATATGTATATATGCATGTGTGTGTGTATATACAAAGGAAAGGAAAGAAAGAAGTAGAAAAACAAAATACAGCAGCTGCTGGAAAAGCAGCTACTCTTGCGGCGCCATCTTGAAGTCAAAATAACACAAAAAAAACCCTAAATAACAAATACATAGGTACACATACATACACACACTATATATATATATGCAGAATATAATGAAACGAGAAATTATGCAACTACGGGAGAAAAAATTGGTAATCATTTAACTAACACACACACACACACACACACACACACACACGGTAATTTTTAGTCTTATTCACGACAATTATAACAAATAAAAATAACACCAACTAAAACATACACTCAAGTAATTAAATAAATCAAGGAATACTACGACCACACAATTCTAGAAAAAAAAGCTGTAGCACTCCAAATTAAATATGACCAACTGTGATTTGAACTATTTATACTTATTATTTATATTAATACACCTTCTATTGAACTAACTATTATATTTGAGATATCTTTAGCATAGACGCGATTCTATCATCATCATCTGCACATACAAAAAAAAGCAGAGGATGAAATTGAGGCTCTTATGAAAATTACAACTGTTACAACAGGTGAAAAAGTAACGCCGAACTTTTATACATCATGTAAAACTACAGATGCCAATAATTTAAATGTTATCTGTTGAGACTAGGAATAAATATGCTGACACACACACACACACACACACACACACACACACACACACACACACACACACACACACACACATATGATGAACAAAAATATAGTGAGACCGAGATCAATTGTTAATCTACCAAAGAAAAAAACAAATAATTTTACAGTTGAAATCAGGATGTATTGTATTGTATTATATGTACAATTTGCACTTTGCAGCTTCAACAAGGCCAAACTTTTGTGTGTGTGTGTGTGTGTGTGTGTATGCTTCTAAAATGTCAGTCCAATGCACCTGTGTGTATTTAAGTGAAGACAGTGGCCATCTGTATCGGGGGGCCCATTGTGCGTGTGAATGCTCCGAGGAGGAGGCTGTGCCCTTCACTCCTTGGGAGAGGCGTGGGAACCCCCATTCATTAGAGGGGATGAAGGCATGGCTTCATTGTGGGGTGGACACCATCAAATGTGTCTGTTTGCACTCTGAAAGTGTGTGTGTGTGTGTGTGTGTTTCCCCTTATTTTCAACGAATGTTGATGTGCGATATTTTGTTGAAAAGGGTTTCTCAATAAAACTCAAACGGTGATTTGATATTCGCCAAATATATATATTTTTTAAAAAAATTTTACTTATTTTTTTTAGGAAATTAATTCATGGGCCTTTAATGCCATAATTCATTCATATGAAAATCTTTATTGATAAGACACTGATATGTTGCAGTTTTTCCACAGGCAAATATGTGATGTCCTTTTGCTCATCGGGGCTATCATGTTATGTGATGCAAAGAATGTTATAATTAAAAATAAAATAAAATATTAGTTAAATATATAAATAAAATACTAGTTAAATATTAATATTATAAAATATGTATGTATGTATGTAAAACTCTTTTATATATATATATTCAAGTTATGTAATGTAAATAATGTCTGTGTAAGCTCTCAGTCGTAAAGTAGTGGTCCATCGATGAAAAGGTTTTTTCAGCCATGATGCAAATGTCATCATTCAAAAAATAAAATAAAATAAAAATTAAACATTAATATTATTATATGTATTTATATATATATATAAATTTATACTCTATCATGTTATGTGATGCAAAGAATGTCATAAATCAAAAAAGAAATAAAAATACTAGTTAAATATGAATATAATATATGTATACATATAAATATATTCTATCATGTTATGTGATGTAAAGAATGTCATGATTTAAAAAAAGGCATATATACACTTGTTAAATATGATTATATATATATATATATATATGATTATATATATATATATATATATATATATATATATATATATATATATATATATATATATATATGTGTGTGTGTGTGTGTGTGCGTGTAAATACAGTATATATATATATATAGTATATATATTATGTTAAAAGTGGACTGGAAAATATTGAAACAAAAAGTCGCAGCAAAAGTGCCTCGTGTGTTGAAGAATCTCTGTTGGGGAGTGGTTCAGACGTAATCAAGCACAAATTGAACCTTTTGGGGTTTCCTGTCGGGGAGATCGAGATGGCGCAGAGATGACAAGTCGGCAGTAGGTGTGGATGGCTCCACGAATCGCCGCTGACTCACGCTGCCTCCATTCCTCTCGTCATGGCTGCCTATTAGTCCATCTACAAAAGCGACATGGACTGGCTTGTTTTAAAATGAATGGGGGAATAGAGAAAATTACAACGGCTGTGATTTAAATAATAAAAAAAAAGATATTCTCCTAGTGGGTGGATGGCGTGGTTGCTAATGCTAATATCGCAACACACTTAATTTAAATGTGGATCAAGCTTCCGGTTAAGCGGCGCACCCATTTTTTTTAAGTACTTCACAAATACTGAAATTCGCTAATAATAATAATAATAATAATAATGGAACTTGCAAAAATGAGAGCGATTAAAGTGTGTGTTTTTAAGAGAAAAATCCAAATCAATTTGCTACTCAAGCCTGGATACATTATGAAGCTATGCATGGCCACGTGTCACCGATGACCCGTCCGTCTTTCCAAAAATATTCAGCCTTCCATCCGTAATCACGACGACAAACATGTTTTTTTTTTCATTTAAAGGAAAAGCTGAATCCATTTGTGATGAGCTTTGGGATGAACGCCGAGACGGGGGGAAAAAGCGCCGCAGGTTGTGGTGTGCCTTGTGCGGCCTGGCCTGGACCCGGGCCCAACCCCTGCGTAGCTCCGTGCTTTCCTCTACTCTCTGTAAACTGGGCTTTTATTATTATTATTTTTTCGACGCATCAAGCGTGCGGCTTTAAAACTGCAAATCGGGACGCATCGGGATAAGAGAGGAAGCTCGCTTTCAGCCTCAAGTCTAAAAAAACCAATGCCGCGGTTGGGGTCGCCCCTTTTTGAACGGTCAAGTAGGAAGCAGATTAGGGAGTCGGATGATCGTTCTGGAACTTTTGCACATTCAAAAAAAAAAAAAATCTCTCTCTCACACACATTCACGAGGCTTCCACACCCACGCAGCGACTCACCAAGTGAGGTCTGACGCCGAGGGCTCTCATCTGGCTCACCACGTCGGCATATCCGCTCTGTGGAGGGAGAGGCAGAGAACCAACCCGGGTTCAGTTAAACAGCTCCGGCGATGGCTAAAGTCGAGTGGGTGTGTAAGCGGCCATTTCTCGGACCCTCTATCTGGTTTTCTGACCCCCCCCCCCACCACCCCCCGTGAGAATTGCGACGTGGCGAAAATCTTGTCTAATATATACAAGGGGGTAATAAAAGGCTTCCGTCGCTCTCTCCGCCATCCTGTCCGAGAGACTGTCATGGCCTCGCCACAACGGGGGGAGAGAGGCCATGTGGTTTTCCCATGGAGTCGCGTGTTCCTCCCGTCTGGCAGTTAACGAGGCTTTGAATGAGGAATGTTAGCAAACAGAGTGGCTGCACGTCGTCTGAATGCTAAACCGGGCGACCAGTCAGATTGCAGCGCCGGGCCCGGGCGAATGAATAATGCAGAGGAGGTGAAGCTCCTCCCATTTCGGGCTGCTCCTGCTTGAGCCTGACGCCACCCTCAACACCCCCCCCAACTCCAAACTCAAATGCCTTCACGACTTGTTCAAATACACCAAAACAGTCATGCAACAAGAGCAACAGTCGACCGGCGGACGGCACATGCCAATCAGTTCCTAAGTCATGTGACTTTTTCCAACCCCTCTCGGAATCATCTCACTTCTTTTTATGGCTTTCGGTGCCTTTTGTTTAGAATTGGCACCTGTCCCAAAAAAAAAAAAAAAAAAAACCCGGTTGGCCGCTCCCGCCCTCTTGCTCTGCTTTCACTGGAGACTGCCCACGAGTGAGACAAGAGGAGGAGAAAGAACGCGGCATGCAGACACACGAGAGAGAGAGAGAGAGAGAGGGGGGGAAATGTGGAGAGAGGGTAGGGCAGAAAAAAAAAAAAAGAAAAAGGAAGGAGAGGTCAAGAGATGAGAGAGGTGAAGGGCAGATAAAAGCAAGGGGAAAATGTTCAGTCAAAAAATCCACATTGAGAAGCCTCATGAGCACCACCCCCTAAAAAAACAAACAAAAAAAGAACGACAAAATCACATTTTGAATGGGTAAAAAAAAAAATACCAAAATCCCCCCCCCCCAAAAAAAACGTCTTCTATGCCAAATTATCAGTCGGAAAGGACCGCCAACTTGTTGCTCGGTAGTGAGGCGTCAGGAGCAAGCACGGGGTTAAAATCCTGGGACGGCGACTCGTCAAAAACCCCTCCCTCTTTTGGCACTGAGGGGAGGGCCCGCTTGTAGAAATAGCAGCAGAGCTTTTTTTTTAATCCACCCCCCCCCCCCCCCCTCCCCGTCGCCTAGCGCTGCTGCGTCCTAGTCTACCCTCTCGCATGTGGCTGGGACCCAGGCGGAAAAGAGGAGGGGAAAAAAAAGAAGCAAGAACCAGGCGAGGTTAAAGGAGGGGGGGGGGGGCAATCAGGGTTAGGGATGCGAATGGAGGAGAAAAGGGCTGATGATGAAACAGGGACGACGAATAGGAGTGGGTAGTAGGCACGATGTGTTTCATCACCGATTCAGTGCAATACGTTCACCATGCGTGTAGATTTTAGCCCTAGTAGCGTAGCCCTAGTGTTGCTAGAGGCTAGCAACACGAGACGACCCAGCGGGTAAGCGCGAGCCAATCACAATCGCCGTCTTGATACAAGGTCACCCCCCCCCCACCTCCACTCCACGCCCGCCCCCTCTGCCACAAATACGTTAATGACTTGACGTTTTACGGCTCACTCAGAGCCAAACGAGCACCTTGGCCCACCGTGGCGCCGCCTGCCCGCCATTACGGGGCCCCCACCGCGAGCGAAAACAAAATGGTCGCCACCCCCCACCCCCTAAGCACGGACAAGCGTATCAGAATCAAATGAATTGGCCACACAAAGAGGAACGCTAAGCTAGTGTCTTCATTAAAAAAAAGACACATTCCACCTGATCCACTGCTGAAAAGGATGCTTCGATCATCTCCTCTTTCATCTAGAACTGCTTCATGTCACAAAGAGGGTACAGCAAGTGTTGAAGAATGAATTCTTCTCTGTGTCTTTGTGTTTTCAAATTATTTGTTAATTAGTTTTGTGTTTTTTTTTAGACTTCAAGATGGCGCCGCAAGAGTGGCTGCCTTTCCAGCAGCTCATGTATATTGTTTTTCTACTTCTTTCTAGCCTTTCCTCTACCTTTCATAACTTTGCTGCTGTGAAATGTAAATTTCTCCACTGCGAGACGAATAAAGGTACATCCAATCCAATCCAAGACATGACAAATACATATGTAGGACACTAATAAAGGCTAATCTAGTTTAAGCTAATAATTTAAATGGTACCTCTCAGGAACAAAATATCAAGCAGACATCGATGAAAAGGTTTCTTCAGCCGTCATCTGTACTTCTTTAAAGGTGTCGGATGTTTTCGCTCCTCATTCAGAGGTGGCTACCAGCACAAATTTAGCTAGTTGACGAAGCTTTTCGGATGAGGAGTGACACATCCAATCCCCCCTTGAAAGAAGTACAGATCATGGCTGTAAGAAACCTTTTCATCGATGGACCACTCCTGTGCGACCGATCTTCGTATTAAGAAGACAGTGGTTCAATTGAGTGCAGGAACAGGATGCTGTTCCACAAGGGTTGTAAAAAAATGCAAGGCGGCACTATACAGTGTTAATGGCGACGGGGGAAAAGAAGCGATTTAAATATTTGCTGGATTTTGTACCCGTGGATCGGTAACGCCTGCCTGAGGGGACTATCTGGAAAAGGTGGTGGGCAGGGTGCGGAGGGTCCAGTAGCATTTGACACGCAGCTCTATCAACTTTTCTCCTTCTCCCACAAGTATAAATATCCTGGCGAAGTAATCAATTCAGGCCATGTGTGTAAAGATGACGGTATTTGTCGTATGTTTGATGCTAAATAACACCCCTGCTATCGCCGTCTGACACCCAGTAAAGCTGCTGCATTCGTCGGGACGCCAAGGGTCATCTGCGCATGGGGCTACTTTCCAACAAACTTTTTTCAGTGGGCAAAATGGCGCCTTGGCATTTAGCACATTGCATCACATTGAAACACGTTACCCAAAAAAAAAATTCTCTCTCTCTCTCTGACACCTCACCCGACCTAAAACGACCCTACGACTAAGCATTGACAACATTTTCCTCTCAATGTTGCACAAAAGACAAGTCGAGCAGTGGGAGGGGAATGAAAACCTGTCCAGAAAAATGAGCCATCGTGATAGCAACAGCTATCATTGGGTGCTCAGGATTTTAGCGCTAATGCTAACGTGGGGAAACAAAAAAGAAAAAAAAAGTGCGCAATGCGTGAACACACACACACGCACACACACACACACACACACACACACACACACACACACACACACACACACACACACACACACACACACACACACACACACACACACACACACACACACAACTCTGCTCAGCCTTCCACAATTGCAAATGAAGAACTCAGGCCTCTTTCTTGTATTCTGTTGAGTGCTGTGTAATATTCTCTCTCACACACACACACACACTCTCACACACAGAGCCACGCACCAGGCGAGCAAAGCTTTTTTGTGGAGATACATGTTCACTCATGAGTGGAAAAAACATCAACGGTCACTCGTTTGAAATGTGCTGATGTCATATCTCGCCACGTCCGCTGAACCAATAGCAACCGGCAACAAATGCCAACGCGGGCGCATGGTGAAATCAATAATAGCGCAAAAAAAAAAAAATGGAGTTATGTGCATTTTAAACCCCCCCCCCCCCACTCCACCGCTTTCACGGTTCAAGACGGTGTTCCTTTCCTGTCAGTTGTTTACCAACTAACGTGGCAGGAATTTCAAAAACTTGGCGGAGCCTGTTCCCGTGTCGAGGGTTCACCCGAGGATACGCCTTTTGGCTTTGGCCCGGGTGCAACTTTTTTGACACCGCGGCCCTCTGCGCGGCAGGCCGTACACGCCAACGACCCCCTTTCGCGGGACCCCCTCCCCTGCCGCACCGCGATGGGAAACATGCGTCTCGACGTGCTCGGGAAACATTTGCATTTTTGGTTTCGCAAGTCTTTCCTCGTGCACAAAGATGACAAAAACAGATCAATAGGCAGGTCATATTTGCGGAATATGGCTAACAAATGCCATTCAGGAAGCAAATTTAACACCAGAAACAAACAAATATATATTTTGTTCAATCTAACTTCTCAGAGATTAGCTAATCGCTAATGACTCAGCGATTTGGTTCCTTTTAAAATTTTAGGATGACTTTTTTTCTCACTTATAGAGGGGGGGAAAAAGCTAATCAAAGCTAATGTAAATAATTTAGCTTTATCGCCTGACACCAATTTTTATCCATAAAACCACTTAGCAACATAATAGTTTTTCTTTTGCTACTAATAGTAATAAAAATAAATAAAATTCCTCTCTTCAACCATCAAACGGAGAGTTATCTTATGACTGTAAAGTGACCTTTAGAGTTTTGAAAGGCGCTTTTAAAGGAAATGTATTATTATAAAATAAAGCAATCACCAAATTTGCTTCTGTCTACCGTGTAACAATTGTTAAAGACAAATTAACGACTAACGTAAAACTCAAGTTTCAGTGTTCCATATGCTCCCGCACGCTTCCTGCGCTGGGCCGCCCTCCGCCTCGTCTACGAGGTGGTCCGTCGAAGGGGCCCCTCGGCAGCACGCGCCGCGACAACTTCTCCGTTTCAAGCGTGACCTCTAGGGTCAGCCTCTGAAGGGTGGTTGAACAAAGGGCGCGACCCCGGGGTCAGGAGTGAAAACGCCAGGGGCAGGCCTTAGGGGCCCGTAATGCAAAGAGAGTGCGTCGTTTGCTTTGAAAGGTAAGGAGCGCTAACGCCGAGGACTAATAAGGATTAAGGGGCCGCCGTCTCCTTTGGGATGTCACTCAGGGGCCTCGTACATCAGTCTCTATTAACTGCTGTGAACTTTGGCGGTCATTATCGGGCCCCAAAGGTCACACGAGCTCATGCCGTAAGAGCAATTGAGGCTAATGCTCGCCGTGACCTCTAGTTGGTAACACTGACAAATTATTTTAGGCATAGAAAGGAGGCGGCCGAGGTCCCGGGGAAGGTTAATCTATTAAGGCAAGTTTTCAACGTGTTCATGAAGGTCGGCATTGGGCAAGCGTATTAAAAAAAAAAAGAAAAAATACATAATAATAAATCAAAAAGGCATTCAGTTCATAATAAGTCTTAAAAAAGCTTTGGTAATGAGCCAGGCCAAAGTTACAGCAAAACTTTGATGAAAGCAGCTGAGCTCCAACAGAGTCAGCTGCACAAAATGGAGGACACGAAGAGACAACATGGCGGCCCGATCGAGTGACGCAGCCTCTATTCCACAACATTTCGGAATATTGTTTAAAAAAAATAAATAAACTTTATTCGAGAAATATGGCACAATAAGGGTAAAAAAAATCAATAATTTATTCAGTGACTATTTAATCAAATGGAAGATAATTAAACCTATAAAGTATGTGTGGTAATTTTATATCTGAAGTTTGTTACAACTACATTACTGTATTTATTTACCTGGAAAAAAATACACAATTTTGTTAGTCAGCCATGGAACAGTACATTTCTGAATAGCTATTAAAAATGCTATTTGTGTTTAAAAAAAAAACACAAATATGGCTAATTTAATGTAAAGGGATGAAAATGGTCCAGCACAGTATTGTATTAACGCATAAGGCATTTCAATAGAGGGATTATTTTTTTTATAATGTTATTATTTTTGAGTTTTTTTAACTGGTCCATTTTTTTTCAAAACTGTTTTCAAGTTCCACATTAACCAAAATGCAACGTTATAATTCGAGAAGCTTTAAAAAGAATTTCCGATTTGTTTTTGTGCACTTCTTATTTATGATAAGAGTGCATATTTTGTATTTTGCTGTCTTGTACAACAACACACACACACACACACAAAAGTAGGCTGAATGCTCGTCCACCATTTTCCAAAGCTTTCCCGAGCCAAGCTATTCCATATTATTGCACAAAGTCATTCGCGCAGCCTTTGCAAGGAAAGTCAGGTCGGAACACATTTCTAATAAATTATTATGAGTACGCCTATAATTTCTGAGTGACGTCTTATTTCCATCTCTAATAAAAGCATTTCTAATGACAATGATAAAACCACTCTCTCACCTCTGAGGGAAAGCGAATCTCTTTTTCTCTCTCTGCGGCAGGCGAGAGCCCAGCAAAGTTTTGGAAGGCGAGACAGAGAGAGAAAAGGACGCGGGGCCTGCCTGCGCTTAGCGAGGAACAAGTGTCCTTTCGTAGCTTATAAAAATGCCCGACTAGTGATAAATTCTCACAGCTCTGCTCCTAGTTTAAAAAAAAGGCAGTGCTTTAGGGAAATTGTCATCCTACTTTTTAAACCACAACACCCACTTTCTCGGCAAGAAAACAGTGCAATTCATTATCATATCATTACCAGTGCATGCAATTCAATATCATAGCAATCATGACATGAATATTTACACTCCGCCATAACTGCTTTTCCCCCTCTCTCTCTCTCGTGACATTGAAACGGTGCGTGCTGCAAAATAAGTCAACCAACACTCACGCTGCGTCTTGGCCGAGTGCGACTCGCAGGCATCCAAATATGCTGCAATGCCGGAGAGCACAAAAGTTTCCTGCATGGCAAGTGAAGCGCTGGAACAAAACAATAACATCACTCTTTTAGAGCAACAATAACACACACTTCAAAAAAAAAAAAAAAAAAAAAGCAAGTCGAGATGACTTTGTAAAACGAAACACTCACTGCATTTTCAAGCATTAAAATTTAAGACGCAGGTAACTTTCCAGAACTGCTGTTTTGGTCGACCCGTGAGCGCCTCTGGGACGCTCTGGGGTGTGGTGCGCCCTCTAAAACTGATTGTGACTTGCTGTTGGTTCTAGCTGAATGCCACGTCACAGCCTGGATGGGGCCTTGCGTGACCTCGCTTGGCCCACATCGCTCCCTATTGGGATCCTACAGGCAGACTCGACACAAGGTGGCTCAGGAGGGAACCATGTTCAATTATTCCTGCAACCTCGTATCACCCGGTTGTGGCCTTTCTGTATCAAAACCACATTTATTTGTTTTCATATTGTGTGCAGAGTCATCTGGGTGGCTCAGAAAGCACACAATCAGTCAATATGAAACCTGCGGAACCTGCTCATGTGCGCAATAGTTCCCACATGAAATAAAATAAAAAAGGAGCATTTTCCGCCACGTTTTTGATGTGGTTTGAGTTAAATCACGGCATCTTGGGAACAGAGTGTGCTAAGCGGGTGGACGTTTGATTTTAAGAAAGGCGACAAAGCAAATTAAAAAAAAGAAAGAAACGTGTTGACGACTCAAGGTGGCGTCTGCGGCAGCTCGCAGGCTCAAATGAGAAATAGCAAAAGAGAGGGAGAGGCTGGCTCTCAGGGGTTAAGATGCTAGCAGTCATGTGCCTGTCGGCTCCCCAACAAAAGCCCGCCTATGTTGGGTGCATACAGATGGAGCGAGCTCTTTTGTGTGCGCGCCCGTTTCACACGTCGCCGCCGCCACAGAGCTGCCAGGTCTGGCTCTTGGGAGGGAGAGGGGGGGATTGGCCGCGGGCCTGGAGAGCAGCTTGCGGCACCTGAAGCAGGGGCTCGCACATCGCCATTATACCAAAGAGAATTGCTCGGTTTGGGGCAGCATGTGAGTGGACGGCTGAAACTTATGATATGAGGTTTACAATTAAATCAAAACACCACAAATTGCAATTTCACAGTGGGGAATCTCAAATATGTGCATTGTTGACAATCTATTTCATTCTTTTTTTCCTTTGCAAGTAATCACATGTCAGTAAAACCCAAGCGGCAAAAACAAGCTTCACAGAGGGCCTGACGAAGCACATTCGAACAGTGCGATCACAATCGTGAGCACTCCGGTGGAGGCAGCTAGCGGAGACTAAGGACCGCTCAACAACGTGTCCGGAGCGATTGACATTTTTACGCGCGGGGACAAATTCTGCAAACACGCCGGGACACCGATTGAGCTGGAAAACCCACATCGAGTAGCCAGAAAGGCTTTTCTGAACCTGGATTATGTCAAGAGCAACGGTCTAATGTGTGCAATAAGCATCCTTGAGGACAAATAATCCTGCAGCCATTGCAAAAAAATTTACAAAAATATAAAAATAACCGTGAAAGCCCCATGAGCAGCAGATTCTTTTCTCGGGAGAGCAAATAGCAACACAAAATATCATACTGGCTTCCTTTTCTCTAAGTCACAATGCAGCTTGAACGAGACTATGAATAGTGATATTCCCATCAAACATCCCTGCTGACACACACACAACAACAAAAAGATTACTCATCTACAGTGTCAAAGGCAATATTTTCTAGCTCACGCTCAAATTAGCAAGCTAGTGTTAAAGATCAAAAATATTTGGATGGAACCTTAAGAACCTTCATACGGGTAATTACACGTACGAGAGAGCGTGCTGACAGCTTGGGAGTTTTCACTATGGTGATGATGACAAAAACAGCCGTTCTAAAAGCGATCTCAAAACAGATTCTCTCGCAGGAACTGTACTTTTGCGCGAGAGTGATAAATCATCGGAGTTTTTTATTTCGGACGATGACAGTTTTAAGTTTGAACAGTATAATATGATTGCCGAATACTTATTTCAGGGGTGGAGGGGGGACGAGGATAGCTGCTTTTTACATTTGTTTCACGTAGGAAAAAAAACATAAAGAGTCTTATAGTCCTCAAAAATCGTCAATCGTAAACATACACATCAATGTCGTCTTTGTGAATAAAGGCCACGAACAATAAAAGTCAAGACCGCAGTTACCCTGTTCCCTGGCATCACAGTCGTAGCGAGGTGCAACTGGCGCTCAAATAGGACCGTGTATTGTTTTACGACTTTTAATGGGAGTGTAAATAGTCGCTGATCAGAATGCCCGCGCTGTGTTTTACGCTAGCTCGCACGCGGTCCAAAATTGCACCCGGCACACGCCAAAAACAGGGTGTGGGATTTTCCGTTTGGCTAATAAATGCGAGGAGGCAATGTGTGCCACATCGGTGGGCTGTAGTCATAAAAAGAAATGCGTTAGACTTTCTATAAGGTTATTTTACAGGAACCCCCGATTTGGTTCCCTGCTGACTCACCAAAGTGCATTTTCATTGGCTACTTTAGAGTCCATAAACACACATTATGATCACATAGAGGCTTCTTGTGCGGAAGACGGGGGGTGAAACTTTTGCAAACAATGGAAGTCTGGCCTCCCAAAGCGGCCCGTAAAAAGAAAAACTGAAATGAAAACAACGGTGTCTACGAGGAAAATAAAATGACCTTGATGACTGTACAACGGCATTGTTGCGTATTGTTACACAAGCAGGAAGGAAGGAGCTAAAGTTAACGCAGGTTACTGCAGCTGGGGAACATTCATGGAACATTAATTGCTCTCCTCTAACTAGCGGATTGCGCAAACGTAAAGCTGGCGTCTGGGGGGGGGGGGGGGGATAATGTCAGCAGTTTGCAACTATTTGAACTTGGAAGGCGACAACTGCTGCTCTGGACGTACAGTCGAGTAAGCACTCTCTAAACGGTATTTGGACTCCAGTGTAACAAAATGTGACTGGGACAACCCCGCAATGAATACAGAGGGCAATTACTGGACGTGCTGTCGACATGTGCCTTTAAGGGGTGGAGCCTAGTGAGTAACGTCAAGGTTTGGAGCAAATCGGTCTTCGTGAGATCGCAGTTTCACCTTGTCTAGGACTCTCTACAGCGTCAAACGCGGGTGAACAGATGACCAAAGTACTGCAACTGTCATCGCTCAAAACATTTCCAGCGCTCATGGATGAATAAAAATGTCTTTTGTTTCTACGGCAGAGAATTAAAGAACCATTTTTGCCGCGCCATACCGTTCCCGTGCGGGGGTCTTGGCCAGCTGGCACAGACTTAAAGCTCACATACGTGCTTGTGGTTTGCGGGACAGAGAGCGCAGAAGACGCTGCCTACACGCAGGAAAAAGCTGAGCTGTTCAAACCTGGAAGGAGAGTAACAGCGACTGCGACGTATCAACTAAGTCCAAGGTGGCGCCTAAGTTATGCCTTTTCAGCAGCACGAATATGCCAGCACCGTTTTTGATTTGGAAGGCATGCCGGTGCCATTTGACTGTCATCGCTGGACAACTCTGGGGCCATGATGCTTTTTTTGCGCCTGTAATGGGTAGCATTTTAACAGCCGGTGCTGTTGGACAGTCTGCGGCTGGATGGATGCATGGCTTGAGGAGCCCGCGATGAGAAGGCATTTGTGGAACTGCCGCAGCTTGGAATTGAAGCGGATTTACGTGGGACAAGAGATGTGAGAGAGATTTCGTCAATGGATACTACCAAGCTCTAGCATCCATTGACTAATCCAATCCAACAGTAGCGTAAACATATATTGCACTACCAAGGAGAAATACTATTACGAGGTATGATGAATGGACTGAAAAAAGGTACTACTAGGCGCACCCTATTGACCTGTTCAATGTTTGTGACAGCAACAAATGCAAATGGCGCCGACGTTGCACAATGCTGCGGTGGCCGAACACTCTGTTGGTCCCAGCGAGGTGGGGAGGGGGATCATTTCAACCGCTGCAGAGCTCATTTTGGCGCGAGCCAAAAACCTCTTAGGGATTAAAAAAACACTGCATATTATTTACCTTGCAATAACTTCTAATTGGTTCCTGTTTACAAACAAAAAACTCGAAGCGCCGTAAAACTACTCGGGGATTTCAAGCAAGTGTGTCCCCGAAGGTGCGCGTGACATCATCCTATCAAATTCTTACCCCACAGAGTATCGAATAGGGAAAGAGGAGGAAATAAAGACTGGAAAGACTATGTCAGATTATGAAGAAATCAGAGATAAGACCAACCTCCCTCTTGAATTCAACATTCGAAAAACTCAAATGAAAGGCAACAAAATGATCCCCAAAGTGCGCAGTTGGGTTTCATCAAGTGGAAATCAAGACACATTCAAACAAACTAAGCTTTAAAAAAATTAATTAATGGAAAGAATAAAAGGGATTTCAAGCCAATTACAGGGACAAAGTGGTGGTGGTCGTTTTCTTTTTAAGCTATCAGACAGCAAATGAGAATCAACGGCAAGCAACATTGGCTTCTCTCATACAGTGTATAGCACATGAGCCTCCCGGGAGGGCTTTTTTGGTTCCGGCTCCTCCACAAAATAGCTGATAGGAGCCCGAGGATGTCTCTTTTTTTCCAGCACATCTGGAGAACACCTGATACAAGCAGTTGAGTGCCAAGAGAGGATCATTTGATCAAATGGAGGAAGGCTTGGGGGGGGGGGGGGGGGGGGGGGGGGGGGGGGGTCAGGAGGAAACGTATTTCAATAATGCCTGAAATATCAATTTGACACATAACATAAAAAGTGCATCTTTTCAGAGCGACTTAATATTTTCCGTGATATCTTATTTTAAATGCAAGATTGGAGTGCGGTACAGTGATACCTCAGCTCACAAACTTAATTGGTTCTCAGAAAGTGTGTGTAAGGCGAAAAGTTCATCTGCTTAACATTTATTTCCCATAAGAAACCATTAAAATGAGAATAATCCGTTCCCAGGTCCCCATAAAACACAATTTTCTCCTAAATAAGCCTTCAAACTACACAAAATATACCTTATTTTATGTATAATAAATGTGATATTGCATTGTAATTAAAGAAATAAACTGTACTGTCTAATAAAGCCGTTTTATTCACCTTTGTGATGGTCATTGATGTTGTTGCCTCTTGATGATATCCAAGTGAAGTAGCCGTGCTTCTTGGCGATAATACCCTAACTCACACTGTCCCCTGCTAGCTGCTTTTCGTTAATCCAAATTAACAGAGGTTTTTTAACCTCTTCTATTGCCTGAGACCGTAGCTTAGACAACACAGAAACACCCATAGCCACATGCTGTCGACTTAGCATACTGTTACTGGGACGCTAAGTCACAAACGCACACCTCGTTCGTGTTTTTCGATTATCTCCTTTGTCTGCTTGACCCTAATTTTCTTTTTGTGTCCTCTTCGGTTTAACACTAGCCTGTGGTGGGGTCTTTTTCGGTCCCATAATAGCAAAAATACTCCACTCGATAACAAACCATGTCTGCATTCAAAGAAAGGGGGTGACAAAAACTAGTCCGCCAGCCACCGTGGCGCTGTGTGGTTTCTGTCGTCCGCCGAAAACTAGTTTGTATGCCAGATTATATTCTCGCAAATGTAATCTTTGTAAGGCGAAACGTTTGTGAGCTAAAGCGTTCGTAAACTGAGGTATCACACTTTTGGGGAATTTCGGTCATAGGCTTGTTTGGTCATGTGACCGTCCATCGACAATGATGCTAAAAATGACATGAACAGCCCTTAAATGTATCCACTGTTTATTTTCGCTAGGCTGTATTTATACATGCCTGGAAATTATCCTGTAACACAAAAACAAAACTAAAAAACCATGCACTCGCCTTGCCTCCACTTATATTTCATCTCGCTATCTTTTCCTCCAACAATGGAAAGGTGACTGCGAGTCTGCAATGCGAGGACGAAATCTGCAGAAGCTCCAATCGATTCGGTCTGCGGACTATTCGGAATGTTCTAAGCGGCGCCTAAAAAAAACTCATCTTGGCAAGTCTTTCTATCGACATCCTGTTCTCATGAATTATTCTTTGTGTACTGTTTGTAATTCGGCATTGAAATAAAACGTTTTTTTTTTTATTTCTTTGGTGGGGGCGGGGGAGGGTCATGAGGAAAATCTTAAAGTACCCCTGTGATTTTGGCGAGCTGGAACATGAAAAACATGTTTTGGATGGAGCTCCCTTGCCTGCCCCCTCTTTTTCTGTCAAAAGCATTTCCTGAGGCAAAGCCCCCCCCCCAAAAAAAAAAACATTTAACAAGCTCATCATCCTGTGCAAATATGTAACAATGTGGGACACATTTTATTACTGTCTTCTTTTTCTTTTTAACTCAAAGTTTTGTCTTGAAATGGATACGGTGAACAACCCTGCAAAAGTCCCCCAGCGAACTGCTTCGACGGTCAAATGTCTGACGCCCACCTCACAAGTTACAAATGTGCCGAGCGAGAGCCTCAGCCAGCCAGCGGATGACCACAGCTGCACGAGAGTCCATAAAAACGCTCAAAACCACATTGTCAAATTGCGTCCAGTCCGCGACGGCGACATCGCGTTAGGATTTATGAGGCCAGGAGGACGTCATGATGATCTCGGAGGAGAATACAAAAAAAAAAAAAAAAAAAAAAAAAAGGCCAATTTATGTGGAAGTCGGTCTATTATTAACGTGCTCGGCCAAAATGAAATATGAGTTGTATCCCACGTGGCAAATAATACAAGTTACAATTTTGATTTTGATCTTCTAAATTCTCAAGGAGAGTCTGAATGATATCAAAAAACATTGAAAAATAATCTGCTTGTAAATGTGAGCTATTCATGTGTTTTTATTAAACATACGCAAGAAATTACAGTATTTTTCTGTGTATAAGACGCACTCAAAAGCCTTCATTTTCTTTAAAAGATGACCCTGTGCCTTATATGTGAAGTAATATTGAGCCACAACAGGTCGAGAAATGACTGTCAACAGCCACGGCTCCATTTCTGAATATCATATTAAGACAACAAAAAAACTCACATTAGGAATATGGAGTCGGTGGCTGCTAACAGTCTTTGCGAGACCTGTTGTGGTTCTATATGACTTTACATATAAAGCGCACTGGCGTATAAGACGCAGGGTCATCTTTGGAAGAAAATCAAGGCTTTAGGGTGCACCCTATACACCGGAAAATACGGTACAGTAGTCTGAAATACAACAAACAAAAACAGATCCATTTTACAACAAGAAAAAAATGGCACGTTTGGATGCTCAAAAAAAGACAAGATAGCAAACATCTTAAAGGACAACCGACGTCACTTTTTTGTTTCCTAACTGACATCAGAAAAATGTTTTATAGCATCTAAAATAGCCAAAACACGCAGTATGATATTTTTAGTCAAATGCAAAACACCAATAAAAATGATTTAAAATGTCAAAAATCTGCAAAAATTTGAGCTGCGAATTTGAGAAAGTCCCGCCCCCAGTTTGTGACATCACGCCAAGACGTCTTGCATTGCTGGAGAATCAAAACAATGGGTTTAGATTCGTAGAATATGCTTTCTTGTTACACATCCAGTTATGAATATGATTCAAATAGTTCTGAAGAGGAAAGCATACGTGTTTGCAATCGATTAAATAATTTATTTGTGCCATTTTGAGGCAACATTGGGGGGAAATCTCTCACCCAAAAAAAAAGCACAAAATGGCGACCTCCTGTTTCCACAGGCTGATAAATTCCTTATATGGCGCTCGGACGCCCTCTTCTAGCCTTCTGGCGGCTTTTGGGTGCAACACGAGGTCCCCAGACCAAACAAGTACAGCAAAATACATTGACGTGATGGAACGACTGCTACAATGCGTCTTTTTGACGGTCAGGGGCGGTCCTTTAGTGACGTCACTTACAGACTCGTCACCAACTCAAAAACAAGACTTCCTGAATATTCAGTGCGAGTCTTAAAACGTAAAATATAGCTATATGCGGTGGAATCTTTGTAAAATACGTTCAGTAGAAGTCATTTGAAGCCATTTTACAAATTATGGACACAACTTGTCCGGAGACGTCGGTTGTCCAAAAAGTGAAGGCATGTCGACACCATATAAATAAAACATGTAAATAAAAAATATATTGGAAAATTGTAATCGACGACATTGCAGCATCAGCGCTAATTTGGTAAACCGCACACCTCATTTGACTTAAAACTGGTGCTTCATAACAAGACAATCTGATGAGTCATGTAAAGAGGAACTTACCAATCGCCCAGCATCCGACGGCCTCCTTCTGCTCTCAAGGGTGCTCGTGATCCTATTGGAAAAATAGACAGAAAAGCAGTCTGAATACTCCCAACAAAGTGAGGAATGCCGCCGGGTCGTGTGGTTTTTGAAGCGAGACAAACGGCAAAGTGACCCTCAGAATGTGGGTGCGAGCTGAGCACGCGGCGTTCCTGCTGGAACATGTACTGTACGTGTTGTCTGGCACTGGATCGCATTGCTGCTTTTCGTCAACTTATAGCTCTTTATAAACACGAGACAAATTCCATTTGGGACATTTTCATATACCACACACCGAACATCAAATTGGGTTCACTGCTTGGTTTCCTAGTATTGAGAATAAATAGCAAAAGAGAAAATCGAATGGCGTGTTGTCATAAAGAACTCAATTCTTCTGGTCTTACGGTCAAAAACAATTGAGGGTTGGAAAACAACACGGTATTTTTCTATTTGATTCTATTCCAGAGAAAGCATGTTTAGTCCCCCAGAAAACATGTACAGTAAAACCTCCGATGACGAAGGCTTCAGCTCACGAACATTAAATTTGCGAGCATATAGTCTAGCATGGGACAGTTTGAGTGAGGGTATTATCGCCGAGAAAGCACGGCAACTTCACTCGGATACCATCAAGAGACAACTACAACGACCATCACAAAATTATATAAAACAACTTGATTATACAGTACAGTTAATTTCTTGAATTATAATACAATAGTACATTTACTATACATAAAATAAGGTATATTATTGTGTAGTTTGAAGGCTTATATAGTAGAAAATTAGGTTTTATGGGGAACTGGGAACGGATTATTCTCATTTTAATGGTTTCTTATGGGAAATAAATGTTTGGAAGACTAACTTTTCGCCTTACACACTTTCTGGGAACAATTATGCTTGTGAGCTGAGGTATCACTGTATTTTGGAATATTTCTGCAGTACTGCGGTATGTCCAGCACCACCTCGATAACAATAATCTTGTTGAGTTTGACAAGGCACCGTTTGTAAATGGCGTTTTTAATATGTTACTTTTGTGCAATTGCTACAATGTGATTTTGAGGACCCACAAGAAGTGCAAGACAATTGCCCGTAAAAAGGGGGTAAGGGCTAAGAGGGGGCTTATTGACTCCCATGCCCATAACAAGACGTCGGACACAAACCCCATTTATCCCTCACTTCGGTATTACTCCGAGTGGAAGCCGACTTGAATATTTCATCCGGTGCTCACGCTCAAAGCGGTTTATCTGCTATTTATAGCGATGGGAATGCAGCAAAATGTGTGCTCTCAGTACTATCGTGGATTGAAGGCGTAGAGGGGACTCTTCACTTGGCCTTAATAAAGCCACTGGCACCGGTTTCATCGGTGCCTCCGGGGCATGTCGGGCCGCTTTTGCGCTCGTGTTTAAACTAAACCGGAAGAAGCTGCACCGCTCCCCACGGTGGTCCGCTTCATTTGCTTTTTCGTCTCTCCTATTCCTCTCCCCTCCCCATCTTCTCACTGGACCCGTGAACTCGCCCAGGACAAACCTGCACATTCCACGACTAAAGGAGGCAATTGGAAATCAAGTAAGGGAAGCCGAATCAATGCCGAAAGCCTGCTTTCGAGAGTCTCCCTCTCTCCTATCTTCGCCCTCTCCTCTCTCTGCGTCTTTCACCCTCACTCTCAAAACGATTCGCAGTGGAAAGAAAAGGCCTTTTCCATGTCCTCGCTTGAACTCCGCGGCAGCTTCCTGTTTGAAAGGCAAAGAGGAAACACCCAGAGCACAACAGGCGCATGCGCGCACAAATACACACAGAGCGAGGCCTTCACTGGTGGATTCTATGCTCGCCGGGAGAAATTAGGTCAAGCACTTAAGTACCCTGCACGGAGATGAACGCACATTTCAAAACGGCAAACTGTTTAGTCAGGACTACAAGTTAGATAAAAGTATACCGACTTGAAATTAAACTTCTTTATATGCGAGAAGATGGCTTTTTTGAAACATAAAAGCCACCTCAAATGACCTCATTTGGGACATCAGAACATATTACACGCCAATATCCGCGACATTGGCCGACTTCCCCTCC
Organism: Hippocampus bargibanti; assembly: GCF_051943395.1. Classification (NCBI taxonomy): domain Eukaryota; kingdom Metazoa; phylum Chordata; class Actinopteri; order Syngnathiformes; family Syngnathidae; genus Hippocampus; species Hippocampus bargibanti. Next base: position 4,462,609 of record NC_142755.1, read on the forward strand.
CCTTTCCGAACGCCACGTCCTGCCCTCTGGCCTGAAAAGTACTGAAAGGAACAACATGTCGTATTGCCAAGCACATCCAAGCAACTCGGTTCAGAGAAGTGGATTTTAACAGACTAATCTAAGCATCTCGGCGCTCAATCAAAGGTGTCTAACCTGAAGTAAATCCTTGTTGTTTTTTGCCTCTTTCCTTAGCCATGTTGGTACTCAAGGCAAAAAAATAAAAATAAATCACCAATTATCTCAAAGGCACAACTGCATTTTGCCAGTTTGCTTTGTAAACAAGCAACGTCAGGGTATTAATACATCACATGAGAGCGTGGGCGCCCCCAAAGTTGCACGCTTTTGCTACTTGTAGTGACAATTTGTGTCATTGATGCGTTTTTTGGTGATATCAATGGCAAGGACCTATAGTCTACAAAAATCATGTGACAAATGTGCTACGTTGCAAAGATTTATCTAGAATTGCTTCATGTAACAAAGCGGGTACAGAAAGTGCTTAAGAATGTAGGACTCTGTGTCTTTGTGTTGTCATATTATTTCAAAAGAGATTTCAAAATGGCGCCGTGAGAGTGGCTGCCTTTGCAGCATTTCCTGTATTTTGTTTTTTTGTTTTTTTTCCTTTCCTTTCATCTTCCTTTTGTAACTTTGTTGCTGTGAAATGTAAATATCTCCACTGCGAGACTAATAAAGGTAAATTCAATCCAATCTAAGTGGGTGTCATCAGCCACAGCCATTGGTGAACAAGTTTTAAAGGGAAAATTACGCAATTGTGCTTTATGAGCATTTTTTTTTAGATAAAAAGTTTAACTACATATTTTATAACCTTACATGTCCTTTATCTGTAAAAACCATCATGTCTCCTTTCCAATTGCCATTAAGATCAACATTATATTTGTGGGACTTTTATTTCAAGTTGGGAATGAATTAAAGCAGCCATTCAAATAAATAAATATAAAAAATCTAAACCAGCCACAGCTGTGCTATCCCAGCTCACATTTCATTGAATTAATTTTTTATCAAAAAACGTCTTGCAGAAGGGAAACCACAGTGACACATCAGGGGAAACCACACTCCTGGACCATATGTGACTATAGGTGAATAATGGGTCATGACTTTTCACCACTTTTTTTCGTCATCTCTTACCAGAGGTTCATCTGAGGTTGCCCCCCACCTCCCCACACCTCCCCCCTAGCACCGACTTGCTTGTGAGCGGCTACCCAGCCTAGCTTGCTTCAAACGGACAACAAAGGGGAGGATTTGACGGGTGCCAGTCACAACTCAGCATATCACGCCCAGGGTGAAAATGTACCTTTAAATTTAAAACGTTCTATTTCTGCGAGGGATTGCATCCGTGTGCTAAACTCGAAAACGGTTCAACCACCTGCGGTAATTCATGAGCCTGTGGTGTTTTCGACAGCACAAAATAAACAAACCAGGAAGAGCGTGAATGAGAAAGTACATACCCGAAGGTGTCACGTTCAAGTCCAACGACGTCGTCTCACAAAAGACACGTTCCAGACGCTGAAGGAAAGAGGGAGGGAGTGGGGGAAAAATGTGCGTGTTGAGAGACGGCAGCCGGGGAATGGTGACGCCGCTCGCCGCACCCTCCTCCCCCGGCCACGGCTGCTCGGTTCAGCGGGGACACGGCTCGTCCTGTCCCCGCTACACAAGCAGATGCGTCAAGTTCAGCTGAGGTGAAAAGCAGCGCGTTACACAAGCAGCTCTCGCTCTTCCGTCGACAGCCGCTTGTTTTAATGTCTGTTGAAGACAACAAAGGAGAGGGGGGGGGGGGTGTAATTATAAAAAAAACGAGTGAAAAGACACTCCACCTTGTAAAAGCAGCATAAAGTAGACTGCATTGATATGATTATAGAGGGTTGACTCGGTGCCTCACGCCCCCTCCTTTTCACCTCTTCCGCGAATAGGAAAAAGGGCACTATGTCGAGTTAGTCAGTTTTGTGCACAAAAATAACAAGTTGAGGATTACGCAAAAATAACCAAACGGCAGGCGCATTTTAAAAAATACAATACGCGATATAAGCTATTGACATCGGTTCTAGACATTTTTTTGGTATCATTTTCAAGTGCAAGTCAAAAATAGCTTTGAAGATTGTAGTACTGTTAACGCAGAATCAACCGGCAAATGTGTGTGTGTATGACTACGTGGCTTTGAAGATACAAAGGCATTAAATATTCTTCGAGAGGACATTAAAAATGGATTTCCACAAACCTGTGAACCCGTGTGAATTACCTCCACGTGTTTCATGAAAAAGTTTAGCACCATTTCATTACGTTTCGTTTTACCCAAACACACGAAAAATAAGTTATGAACATGGTTATCACAATTTGCCAAACTGTCGACTTTGAAGTATAAACGTCACCTTATGATCTGATTGTCACCTAATGACCTTTCTTTTTTGAGGGGAAAAATAGTTTTCTTCCTCTATCAGCCATGTCAAGTGTACATGTGACAATTCTTTTTACAAATACATTAAAACACGTTTAAATATTTGGTAAATCTCTTTTTTTTGCTATCATAAGAATCAGGCATAATATAGGACATCAAAAAAACCAGGGCACGTTACCTAGGACCCCTTGCAGAATATAAATACAGTATAAATCTAATTTTATTTTTTTTAAACATAAAAAAACATACCGAACCATCTCATTCTAATTTAGAATAACTATAAGTTTTATAGTGTCCTAAACTAAAACTTTTACATTTCATATTTGTTTATTTGTGGCTTTACATAGTGCCATAAAGGGATAAAAGGAAAGTAACAAATACATTCTTGATATGTTTACATTCTAAAAGTCTTGCATTACTGTTTGACATCTAATCTATTAATTTAATATTTCCATATCTTTAATAATACTAGTAAAATGGCAAGACTGCTATACCCAATGTTTTTTGTGATCAACAAAGTAGCTAATGTGCATCTTTCTATCAATCTGTCCATGTATCGAGTAAAACAATAGACTTAAATAAATGGGTCGGCAGCTAAAATGCTATTTATACCTAAGTAAGGTATATCTAGATTAGCATGTTACTAAAAATGTTTTGAGCATACAGTAACCAAAAACATAAGTTTACAGTAGAATCGTGTGTGTGTGTGTTCATCTTGACTAGTCAATATAAAGCATGTAGTTTATAGAAGCGAAGTTAGAGATTAAAGGTTGACAGACCTTACCGATTGAGCTTCAAGCACCTAAAGACCAAGAGTGGAATGTTTTTTTTAATAACTTGAAGCGTGTGTGTGTGTGTGTGTGTCTGTGTGTGTGTGTGTGTGTGTGTGTGTGTGCTAGAAATAAATCCGAGTTTGCCGGACCATCAGTTAAAATGGAAGTCTCAAGTCAAAAACTCCAAATGAACATATGAAAATGTGTATTACTCTTACTTAACTTTGACATAGAAAATAGTATAGTAATAGTACTTACTGAAATAGTAATGTAATAGTATTCGCTAAAGTATTCGAAACCTAACAAAGCAGAAGTGGGAGACATTTTACCACGTGTACACTAGCACACTTCTGCATCCATTTGATTCTTAACACGTTTTTAATTCATGTATTTTTTTGAACATACATTCATCATATTTTGTACTATTTCTATATTTCACCGAATGTTTAACACATTCATATCAATCCATGTAAAATTAAGGAATTGAATCTCACCTGATGAAAAGAATTGAGATATATTTGAATATAAAAGTACTCAGTGTGTACTATACTAAAAAGTCAATGGATTTGAATGAACATCTGGGTGTTGTATTTTCTAATTCATGTAAATTAGGGGAACCAAGCAAAACTGATACTTTAACTTGACTGTTGTTAACTTAACTCAAAAAAACTACACAGAGGGAGAAAACAAATAAATGAAAAGTTGCTGAAGTGTGTAAAATCACTTGAATAAATAAATGAGGGTTATACTGTATTATCATCTGTGGGGTTTTGCTCTTATCAGCTGCACACCTCAAAAGTCAACAGCCTCCCATGTGATTGATTTTAGTCACTCATTTTATCAACTCAGGAAGTCAAATTCTTAACACGTCAGTCAAATTATGATTGATACGATAATTACAAGCTATATGACAAAAACATTAAAGGACAACCGACGTCTCCGGACAAGTTGTGTCCATAATTTGTAAAATGGCTTCAAATGACTTCTACTGAGCGTATTTTAAAAAGATTCCACCGCATATAGCTATATTTTACATTTTAAGACTCGCGCTGAATATTCCGGAAGTCTTGTTTTTCAGTTGGTGACG